>NC_135486.1:121742738-122042738 GCF_052094955.1 Ictidomys tridecemlineatus
TAACTTTTCCCCTGATAGCTTTTTTTGCTCTAAACTTTCTTCCCCTTTCTGACTATTCTCGAGAGGCCTCCTCTTTTTCCTGATCTAATATGTCTTCTACCATAACCTAAACTGAAAGGTTTAGACTAGGCAAACAAAATCGTATCATCATCCACAATGGCAATATGCCAACTGGCAGAGTTCCTGGGTTTTTCTTTTCCCTGTCCCTTAAATCTTCACCATGATGGTCTCATTGTGATATATTCAACAACTCCTCCTTAAAAAGCCATGGGCTACATTTTTGTATTGTATCAACATATGCCCTGACTCTTTTTGGTTTTACTGGGGTGCCTCCTTCCTCTAACAATTTACTTAACATTCTTTCGGTTTGTTTTTTGCTAATTTCTGACCCCATATTTCTGCTACAAGGATAACACAACTCAAACAGATAACTCAAAACAAAATCGAAGCAAAATGAAACAAAAACAGAACAAAAAATCATTGTATCAATTTTCTCTTCCTCAGGGCCAAACAACTTCAAACCTTGAGCCAACCATTTTTCCCAGTTTGCCTGAGAAAGTTCTAGGGATAGGTAGCTTGAAACAAAAAAAATATAAATCAAAACAAGAACACATTGTTTTTTGAAATGGTCACCCATTCTCTCCTCTCCCTCAGGGGTGAGCAATTTCACTTACCCCCAAGATTCAGGCGTTCCCCACATGGGCCACCAAATGCCACAGTCTGGCTGGGCACAAAATCACGAGCCACTCAAGCAGGAACAAACTTTATTTCCAAGACTCCCATGAACCACGTGGCGTTCTCCTGGGACACACCACACCAACAGGAAATCCCTCCTCCGGAAATTCCTCCTACCACACTTCCCCAACCAATGGGAACTCTCCAGGAATCCCGCTAGGGCTCCAAAGTAGCAGGCCAAGGCGGACAGCAGGGGTCTAATATCCAATTGAATGCAGATCTTAACATAATCATTATCATCTCAATGGCTTGCTGGCATCACCTTTCAACCAAAGATGCCATGCGTCATTCCTACTCTGCTATAGCTCTTAGCACTTCTCTCCCCAGTGCTAGAGACTCTGCCTCCACCAGCAAGAGGCAGGAGGGGGAGCGGACCCACCCCTATGCCCCTGCACTCCCTTCTAATACAGTTGGCACCAGCTGTCTCCAGCTCTATGGTTTTGCAGTGGTGATACACATAACATGGAACTTACATTTCTATTTCTATCATGTCTAAGTTGGCCATTCAGTGGCCTGAGTATACTTACAACGTTGTGCAATGTCAACACCTTGATTCCAGAACTTTCTCACCACCCCTAATGGAAACCAGTCCCTAAGCCCCACCTATTGCTCCCCACTAAGCCCATGGCAGCCCCCATCTCTATGGACCTGTTCACTGGGGCATTTCATGGGAATCAAACAAGGTAACAAGTGGCATTTTAATCTAGCCTCTACCCTCACTCGGCGTGGATCTGAGGCCCACCCATGTGTAGCTGCGTACTTTGTCTGGCTGGGGATACTTTATCTGTAAGGTGGACACGTTTTGCTAATCTGTGCAGCCGTCTGTGGGTATTTGGTTGCCCAGCTGGTGGGAGAGGAAGCAACCCCAGGGTCTGAGCCACCCAGGGGAGCCCTGGAAGACAGAGGGAGACCTGGCTTTCCTTCTGGGGGGACAGGGGCTCCTGGGGTCTTAAGAGAGGCACAGCCAGGGCCGAGGCAGGTGCCAGTGGGTTGTCTGGCTGCTGTATGAAAGCTCACGGAGGGGAGGAGGGGCAGGAGAGAGCTGGGCGAGGACGGTAGCCACCAAGCAATGCCATGTCACAGTGCTGAGACTGGTGGCAGCGGAGATGGCTGCAGAATCCCGGTGATTGTGGTGGAGCCTTCAGGGTCTCCAGCCAATTGGCACGAAGGCCAGTGCAGAGGTTTCTGCCCAGCACTTGGACAGGTGGGGTTGGTTTCACCAAAACAGGGATGACTGTGGGGAGCAGGTTTGATGGAGAAAGGCTGAAAGTCCCAGGTCAGCTGAGGAGGGGCCTCTGTTGGGCAGGTGGCGGCGTCGAATGGGCCATCGGAGGCACTGACCTTAAAGGCGGGATTTGGAAGCCATGGGGTCTCAATGCTGTTGAGAGCCCTGGAGTAACAAGATGGCCCATGAGTGAGTGTAATCAGAGGAGGCCCAGGGCCATGCTCTGTGGTCCTCCAGCATCCAGTATCAGGAGGAAAACAAGTAGGCCAGGTGGAGAAGAGGGACCAGGAAGATGGCTGAACATGTGGTGCTCTGAGCACCTGATGGAGCCCGTGCCTGCAGGGAAAGGGAGGGTCAACTGCGTTGCTCGGCTGAGCGGGTGCCCATGACGGGCCCTGGGATCTGATGTTGGATCCCGACGACTGGCCCTCTTGACCTTGGCAAAGGCAGTGCAGGGGAGCCATGGGGTCCCACTTGGAGTAGACCTAGGAGGGAGCTGGAGAGAGGGGTAGACACCAGGTGTAGCCAGGCCCCTAAGGGAGCCTGGCTATGAGAGGGAGTGACGAGGGAGGACGAGCAGCCAGGAGGGGCCTGGTCCTGGAGACACCCTGCCCAAGAGGGCAGCTGATCTGTGCCCTGTGAGGGGGTAGGCATCTACTGGACGGAAGCCCATGGGTAGCAAGAGGGGACAAATCTCTGTTAGTGCAGTGCTCGGCCTTGGCCAAGAGTGAGGTGGACGATACGATCCCAGTGAAAGGAAGGCGGGGCTGTTGAGCCTAGTAAGTGGGTCCTGTGTGGTGTGGACATTCTCTGGGGTGTGCTGGTTTCTTGGGAGGATGGAAAACAAAGTCATGTTGACAGTGGGGAATGAAGAGGGGACTGGGGCTCAAGGAGGCCAGGGAAGGGGGCTTGAGGAGAGTGGGAGGGGCAGTGTGGAGTTCGTGGTGTGTTCAGAGGGCAGCTAGACCCTCGCAGTGCCTGTGGTTCCTCCCACCGTGGCCAGAGGTGCGGGTGGCTAGGGACACAGTGTCCTGTGCACCAACACTGGGCTTTGCTCACCAAGAACCACAAAGTGCGACGTGACTGGGCCGTGAAGAGGGGTGGCAGAAAATGAACTGGGAAGGGCAGGGTGCCAGGGGAGACCTGAGCCTGCACCCGCTTCACCCAGGGGGTGCCGCGGAGGGTGCACAGATGGATGGGCCTTTGTCGCTGCTCAGGGACGCTGTGCAGGAACGGAGAGCCCCTCCTGTCCAGGGCAAAGGCCTGGGCCTGACCTCCTGGCTCCCCCTGGCTCGTCTCCCTCTCTGAGCTGGAACTCTGGTGCATGTCGCCTGCATTTTGTGTGACAGCAACAATACAAGTGCTTGCTTGTTTTTAATTCTGTTCTCCTCTGTAAAGGAGCCACCTGGCTCTGGCAGATCCTTACTGCAACCACCACTGTGAACAGTTCTGGGTTGGAATGTTTGTGCTGATGGCAGGTCACCAGGTCACCACAGTGGAGGGTGAACAATGAGCCTGGAAGTGCCGGTTCTAGGACCTCATCAGTCCCCAAGTGCCATTGACTGCGGCTCGCATGGCCGGGCAGGTGACGAGGATGCTTCAGAGGGGATGTGGGGGCCAAGCTTCACTCTGGGCTTGTTGATCACGAGGACCAGGTGGGCAGACCGGCCACCCTGCATGGGGTGGGAAGTGGCCTCCTGCTGGAGAACTGCTTCTCCCAGACAGAGGCAAGGACGGCCACTCAGCGTCCCAGGTCCCAAGCGGTCTCTCCCTGAACTCACGCCTAGTGGTGCCCCCTGTGGGCAGGGTGTGTCCTGATCATCCACGAGGCCAGCTGGTCAGGAGCAGCCGCCAGGAGCCCCACGTGCTCCCCACACTGTGAGGAAGGCTGGGCCCAGTGTGTGCAGGCCTTGGCTTTCTGCCTCTGTCTAGGGGAGGCCGCCTCTGGGCTCATTTGGGACTCTGTGCAGTCCCTCCTCCTCGCAGCTCCTCTTGACTCTGTGACAGATTTCTGGTGGCCTTTAGGGGGCCTTTTGCATGACACTGTCCCTGTTGGGTCCACATCTCCACTGCACTAGGACCGGCCCCTACCCCTTATCTTCCTGCTCTGCCAGCCTGGGGTCAGATGGAGGCCTGGCCTGCTGTGGCCTCCCGTGGACCCTGGGGCCAGCATGGGCAGCTGACCTGCCCCAGCCTTGTGCCCATGATGACCCACTGAGGGGACACGTCATTGTTCTGTTGTGAGCAGCCCTGAGACTTCTCCTGTAGAACCTGCTCCCAGGTACTGAGCAGAGCAGGGCCAAGGGGGGAGGCCCAGGCAAGTCCTATGGGAAACTGCCTCTCCTTGCCACCCACCTAATCCAAGTAAAACCAGACTGTACTGAATTACCAGGCTGCCTGGCAGAGAGTGGGGTCCAAAAGGCTCAGAGCGAGATCGGGTCTGCAGCCGCTGAGCCCTGACCCTCCAGCTCTGCCGTCCCTTCTGCCCTCTTCCCTCTTTCCCTCTCTCCTCTTCCCTCTCTGCCCCCTGCTTTTTGGGGTACTAGGGATTGAACTCAGGGGCACTCAACCACTGAGCCATACCCCCAGCCCTATTTTGTATTTTATTTAGAGACATGGTCTCTAAGACTGAGCTGCTTAGCCTTCTATTGCTGAGGCTGCCTTTAAACTCCTGATCCTCCTACCTCAGCCTCCGGGGTTGCTGGGGTTACAGATGTGCACCACCACACCCAGCCTTCCCTCTCCCCCTTTCTTCCTTCCTTTCCTCCTCCTTGCCCTCCATCCTCTTCCCTCCCACTCCTCACTGAAACCCACTTCCCCACTGTCCAGCTGGCCCCGAGGCTCCCCAGGCTTCCCCACCAAGCATGTCCCCTAGACCTGTTTGTTCAGCAGTACTCGACCAGCGCCTGCCCGGGACTGACAAGGTGGCAGGTGGTGGCTACCGAAAGCAAATGAGAACTTTCAGGGATAGCCTCTCTGCTCCGGGGAGGGACCTAGCAGTCAGGTGTAGATGGGGCCCCCCAGGATGGTTCTGCTGGTATAACACAGACTTCTGAGCCTCAGCTCTGCAGTCACACTCCACAGCCCGGGCGGGAGGGGGAGCAGGACCTATGTCTTCTAAGGAGCTATGGGGGGCGGGGCTTATGTGGTGGACTGGACGGATATTTGGGAACCATTCCTGTGGGGCCTCAGGGCTGTGCACATGGCCATTCCCTCCAGAGTGTGCGGCCTCTTCTCTGTGGTTTTAAGGTCCCCGCTTGCCTTTGGGGTCAGGAAGTAGCCTTGGAAAAGGATCCTCCGACACTGCTGGTTGACCTTGGGCATTTTCAAACTCTAAGCGTAGGCCGTTGGGGAGATTTTGCTGTAACTCCTCAGAACTTACCAGTTAACACAGGGGCTCCCTGTCCCTCCGCTCTGCAGACACCATCCTGCCCAAGATGCCCCTCACCCTCCCAGCAGAAGTGTCACTGCCTGCCTGCAGTCTCGGTGACCCGGCTCCGGCTCTCCAGGGCTGACCTTCCTGCAGTTCCCCCCAACCTGGGACACAGCTTCTTCTTTCTTTCTCTTTTCCTTTGAATCCTAAGTAGCAGAAGATGGCACATGTCACTGTCACCATTGGTTTCAAAGAACAGAAACTAACCTAATACTGTCCAAGTGGAAGAAGGACCTCAAGGTCACTCGGGACTCCTGTGCTCCAGGGGCCAGGAGCAGAGCCGCCTGCCGAGCAGATGGTGAGGCCAGGACACCAGGCGGCCACTCAACACATGGCCTGGCACCCTCCCTTCTCCACTGTGTGCCTGCTCCGCCCTTGGCTCAGCCACCCACTGCCCACCAGAGCTGCTCCAGAGCGGCAGCCGGAGCCCCCAGTGCGTGAGTCTGCCTGGTTCTGGCTCCGGGAGGAAGGGGATTCAGCTGACCTGGTTTGGGATCAGGGCTTATTTCTGATTGGGTTGCCTGAGACCAGGGGTGGGCTCATGGAGCGCCTCTCCAGGTTCTCTGAGGGGACCAGGCTGGAGGGAAGAGTGACCCAGAAGGCACTGCTATCCCTGCCGCAGTGACGGTGGCACGCTCTACCCGCTGGGGGCAGTGTCCTCTGTACAAAGGCACGCTTGGCGGGCAGTTTCTGGAAAAGCCTGGACAGCCCTCACAAAAAGAGGACAGAGGCACATGATTTATAGAGCGCCTGCTGTATGCCCCGGGCACACTGCACGACTTCTCTTGTTTGGCTCTGTGGAGGTGACCCAGGGTCTCCAGCACTGCAGTGGCTCTGCCGTCACAGTGTTCCGTGGCATTAGATTCCGAACATTGTGCTCCGCCATGAGCCCCCGCCTGCCTGTCACCTGGGAACAAGAGCTCTTCCAGGGTTGGAATGTGGTCATGAAGGTGAACACCAAAGTAGCCGTCCGAATGAGCAGGCAAGCGCCTGAGGCTGGGGCCCACGCTTCAGTTCAAGAGTGTCCTGCCCAGTGGCCTCCTGCTGGCCCCAGGGGAGCGTCCATGAGCCTCCCGCAGGAGATGCTGTTTCTGGCCTTTGGCAGTGGAATTGCTAGCTCATCCGTGAGGCTTCCTGGAGAGTACTGTCAAGCGTAAGGCCTGAAATCAAGACCTTAGAGGTTAGACAGGCCCTGAGCTCTTCTCCGTGACTCAGAGCAGCCCACTTGGTTTTCCGGGGCCTCAGCTGTTGAGTGGAAATGGATCTGCCTTCTTCACAGGGTCGTGGAGGTGGTTACCTGGGGAGTGCACGGACACCGCCTTATACCTTGTGCTAAGATAGTAATTGCTTAATAAAGGGTTGCAACACTGATTCTTATAACATTATTACATTTATTATAGCTACTTAATTATGATATTATTTATCCTAATGTTATCATATTTACTTTTAGTGGCTTGAATTAAGGAAATATGTCTGGAGTTTCTCTTCTCTCTCTAGCACCAGAAAAATACCTTAGACATAGTAGATGCTGAGAATTTGTTTGCTGAAAAAAATTTATTACACAAGAATGCCTATAAATCTGGAAACCAAGGCAAGAAAACACGGCAATTGTAGATCCATGCTACCCTGCAATCCTGGAGAGACGCAATGTGGGGCATGGCCTGTGGGTGAATGGTGCATGGTCCCTGTACTGTTACTGCAGGACACATGTGAGGGCAGCGTGTCCGTCAGCTCCTGCACACAGGAACCTGTGCCATGTCGCCACACATGATCTTTCATAGCATTGGTCTGTGACTTTACCTCCTTCCAGAAGAAGTGATTGAGAAGATGCATATATAAAAAAAATAAAATAACAATCTTGGTTTTCAGACATTTGAGGCCCCCGTAGGTAACCTTGCTGAGATCATCTTCCCACCATTTGTTCTCGATACCTGTGGGCCCCAGTGGCCTGATCTCTGAGGGCTCAGGGCAGGAGGACATGAGTGACAGTGGAAGTCACTGCTGTCCCTCAGCTTCTCTAAAACCCTTGAGACCGACTGTGGACCCCCATTCTGTCACTCCGCTGTCCCCAGAGTGCAGCGAAGGCCACTTTCCATGTGTGTAGACAGCACATGTGTGTGAGACCAGTCCCCGAGCAGTTGACCAGGGAGCTGGCCATCCCTGGCCCCCGCAGGGCCCCTTGCTTTCCTGCAGCCACCAGTAGCCTGATGGCTGGGTGCTGAGTGGAGGCCCCAGGAGAGGCTGGAGTGGAACCGGCACCTCCAGGGGCCTCTGGGTGGATGCTTCCCTGCATCAGCCGCTCTTAGCTTCTCTCTCTCCTGCAGGACGCCAGCCATGATCGGCTGTTCCTTCGTGGTCAACAGGAAGTTCTTTGGGGAAATCGGTCTTCTGGACCCTGGAATGGATGTGTACGGAGGAGAAAACATCGAGCTGGGAATCAAGGTTGGTGAGGTGGCGTCCCTCCCTCCTGACGTCTTCGTGGTGCTGTGCGGAGCTGCTGAGTCTCCTTGGCACTGTCGGTTATTCTCCTTGGCAAGCAGATGTGTGAGCAGGGTCCTCCGCCTTCTTGAATGGGGAAGGCTCCCCTTGCCCTCTCTGGGGGGTGGCCGGCTTGCTTAGGCCTGGTGGCCTCCTCTGGGTGTCACCCAGGGAGTTGGGTTCCCACTCATGCCCAGCTCTGCTCTGTCCTTAAGTTCGTCTTACAACTAAGCCATCTCCTTGAATACGATGTCCATGCCCAGGTAAACTCAGGATGCTGGAGGAGGGAAACACCACATCCTGGGTCTCCTGTTTCTCAGAAGCACTTCCCAGGGAGTCTGAAGGAGAACGGGGAGGGAGCCGAGTAGCTGTTACTGGCCGGTCATCCTCCCCAGTCATGGATTTTACTCACTGAGCTCTGTCGGAGCTTGTATTTGAAAAAGAGAGTTTCACTGTGAAATGGGAAAGTTGGAAGCCCCCAGTGCGTCCAGCCTCCAGTTGTAGAGTCAAGTGGGGACTCCTTAAGTGCTTGGTGACGAGTCCTTGGTGGACCATATTTTGGTCCAGCTCCTGAGCCTTGTCCTAGGGTTCTGCACTCTGTAGAGTCAGGCTTTAGCCAGAACCTCCTCAGTCAGGGGTCAGGGCCACGGGAGCCGCTCCCTCCAAGCCTAAGCCTGTTGCACAACTAACCAGGCTCCTCACCCCGCACCACGCCAGTGAGAATCCCACCCACCCCTTCGCTTCCTCATGGTTTTCTGTGCACTGACCCCACCCTGCTCCCAGCTGTAAATTCACACTTGCTGTATTTGGAGCTGGGCCCAGTCTCTCCCGCTACAGAGTCACATTGCCATTGTCCCTGACTCTTGTGAGGGGCCTGGACGGAGTCTGCTTTGACGAGCTCAGCAAGTGTTATGGAGGGATTTTCTCTTCAATGCAGTAAACACTTTCCAGGAGACCCGCTTCTCCTGCCTGCGTGTCCACCGCCACGCTGGGAAGATGCTGGTGGAAAAGCCAGGCTTGGGTCTGTGCTGGCCCCCTCCACGCCCCGCCTGGAGGGCCCTGGGAGCAGGTGTATGGGGGACACCTCAGAGCGTGGTCAGAATGCTAATTTCCTCTGCATTTGTTCTAACTTCTTGGGTGCATTTTCTTTTGTATTCAACCCCAGCACAAGCCCTGGGCAGAACCCACTCCTCAGGAATGCCCGCTCTTAGCGTCTGCTCCATTGGTTTACTCTTTGGTACCCAGCCCCTTTAGGACATCCCACTGTCCCCATCCACCCTCAGCTCTCTGTGGATTGAAAGACCCTGTGTCCTCATGATGTGCAGAACATCGGGGCTGTGTTAAATGAAGGGGGTGGCGGGGACCAATTTTAGGACCTGGATCCTAAAATTGCTCCCCTTTCAAGAGGGCAGGTTCTGCTTCCCGGACTTTGATTTCCAGGCTAGGTTCTTCTCTGGGTGGACTTTGTGCAGGATTCTTCTAGAGCCCAGCAATTCAGAGGCCCACGAGCAGAGCTAGCCCTTGCCTATCCATCTCTTCTGAGTGCAATTGCCGGACGGGACCTGGGTCCAGCGTGCTGACGCTCAGTCTCACCCTAACCCCACCCGCTCCTCTCTCCCTCCTCCGCCCATCTCCTGCCTTGGCACTTGGGCTCCTCGTCCTGGATTTGCTTATTGGTTAGTCCTCTCTTCCACGTCACTAGGTCTCAGATCAGTGGGGCACAGATCTTTCTCGCCCCAGGTGTGTAGGACCATGCCTGGTCTGTGGCCAGATCAGTGTTTGTGGATTAAAGATTGAACAAGTTCCCTGGAAACCTGGCAGGAGTACAGGTAGTGGGGGATCGGGGCACCCACCAGCTCGGAAGGCAGCAAGGGCTAAGGCGAAGGCAGGACACGCGGCCCGAGAGGAGGCAGCTCAGGGAACCCCATGTGGACGCAGTTGAGCTTTCGTTTCTTTGCATTTTATCTTGAAGACTTGAGAAATTTGAGGATCTGGGTACCGTGATAAGGGCATCAGGCCCTGGGAGAGAGAAAGGGCCAGAAGCTCAGGCCTGGGAGGGACGGGGTGGGGTGACGCCCTGCCCCACAGACATGCTAGCAGCGGGGCATCAGGGAGGACCCTCCAGAGCTGCTCTTCTCTGGGACAACAGAGGCTGTGACAGCAGCACTTACTGCTCACCAGAGAGAAGGAGCTCATTTCCCACACCCACAAACCCATCTGCTCTTCTTTCTTCTGCACTTGTAGGTTTATTTTTTGATTGTTTTTGTAGGTGTGGATGGACAGCATGCCTTTATGTTATTTGTGTATTTTCCTATGTGCTGAGGATCGAACCCAGTGCCTCCCATGTGCGAGGCAAGCACTCTGCCACAGCCCCAGCCCCAGCCCCCTGTAGATCTATCTCTAACAGCATTACTGCGCCTGCCAACACAGAACAATAACACGTCTTTAAGGTGCACAGCGGGATGTTCTGACACATGTACATTCTGAAATGATCACCCCACCGACCTCATCAACCTATCCACACCTCCTCCATGGTTGCCACTACCGGGGAATTTCATTTAAGATCCATCTTGTTATCAAATTAGAAGTATTCAGCTCAGTGTTCTTACCTGCCACCACCACCCAGTACTTTACGCCCCCAAGAATGACTCACCCTGCCTGCAGCGACCTGGAGGACAGGTCTAAAGATCTAAGGGAGGCCATTCTGCTTGGTGGTAGCTGTCCCCATCCCCAGAGGAGACGGGGACTCCTCAGTCCTGCCTCCAGCCCAACCCTGAACCCGAGGGCTTTGTCCCCAGTCCAGGGACCAGCCAGCCTCCATCCTACTCCTTGGGAGTACCACAGTGAACGGCCCAGGCCACGGCCCCAAGCTTCACATCTCCATGGCCGTCACCGCCCTGGGTGCCCCGCCACGTCTTCAGGAGAGTGTCTGCAGGGTCTGAGGCACAGTCCCCCCATGGAGTACCATCGCCTGCTTCTTGTGGCCCGCCCAGCACATGCAGCACACAGGCTAGAGACCTAGGAGGGATTTTGCCTCTCGCGTCCCACAGGCCACATAGTCCTACCACTGAGAGCTGACTTTTGGCAGAAGGCTTGTTTTTCAGCATTGTTAAAAAATTTTTATTGAGACTTAATTTTAATTGTACAGATTTCATGGGTGGCATGTGACACTTTGATGACAGGTACGCGTCATGTAATGATCAAGTCGGGACAATTAACATTTATCATTTCATTGTGTCAAGAACCTTTGAATACCTCTCTTCCAATTATTCTGAAATGCATGAGAGAAGGGTGAGGGGAAGGAAGGGGAAGGTACTGGGGAATGACATCAGCCAAATGATATTCTTATAGCATGTGCTCATACAAATATGTAACAGGTGCCACCATACGTGCCACTATAGTGAACCAATGGACGTATGGAAAAAAGAAATACATAAGAGATTGCTATGAGCTGTAGTCGCCCTACTGTGCTGGGTAGAACACCAGAATGGTGTTCTGGGTAGAACACCTGCCTGTTAGGAGGAGAATTCTGAAATGTTGGTAAAATTCTGTAATGTTGGATTTCTACCCTGAGCAAATGAGGGGAATTTAGATGCTTTGTCTGTTACTGTTTTTTCCCCCTCAAAGCAAATTGCTAAATGAAGAATTCAGTCATTAGATTTTATGCTAATTTCTCTTACTTTAATTCAACATTTTATTATGGAAAACTTGAGACATACACAGAAATAGATTCAGCGTAGTGCATCCACGTGTGTTCATCATTCAAGTTCAACAAATGTCAACATTCTGCTGTTTGTTTTTTCAGTAACTGCTTCTCGACTCTTTCAAAGCAAATCCCCAGACATCATGTCATTCCAATTATAAATACTTAAGAATGCATTGCAAATATAGGAAGACTTTTTCAAACATAGGCTTTGCATAGTATTACCGTTAGCACAATTTAATATCCAATTCCTGTTCTCTCAGAAATATTTCTGTTGTTTTTCCTCAAAATACATATTCTTTACAGTTGGTACATTCAATTAAGAATTCAGGGAGGGATTCAAGATGGCGGGCTACAGGAAGGCTGCATTCCTGGTTGCTAGTGGCTCCGAACTCAGGCAGTGGGAGTATTGCTTCTCAGCGAAAGATGGATTTCAGTGAATTCTATACTGGACAGTCAGCACATCTTGGAGACTCAGAACTTTGTGCTCATTGAACAAAGAAGAAAGAGTACTTTGGACCCGAGTAGGTTGCAGCTGCAGTGGCAGCGCAGGTTTGCCACAGAGGGGAGGGAGAACACAGAAGCACAATGGACAGATGTGGACAGAAACATCTGGAATCAGGAAGGCAGCCTGGACTTAGCTGATCCAGAGGCTGCACAGAGAAGAGGTGTTTGCAAATGTTGTCTGTTTATCCACTGGCTGCAGAGAGCTGAGGCAGGAGCATCTGGAGGTGGCCACCCTGCAGCTGCTGTTGTGGAGCTGGGAGGTCATAGAAAACATGGTCACACTGTCCTGGCAAGTGCCTACTGTGTAGCTAAAGGAATAGGAGCAAAAGATGTACAGAGAATGTCATACCAGGGAGATTCAAGTTGGAAAAGCCAAGAGGATCCCAACTGGTTTTCCCTTTGAGTCTGGCAGCTCTCATGACCAGCTAAGGTGAGTGGGGAATCTGAACAGGCAGGTGTGAACGCTCAGGACTCAGCCTGGGAAGGCTGTGTTGGTGGGCAGCAGAAGGGGGAGGGATTGGCTCCCCTGCCCTTGGAGGAGAACTCCTGGGAGGCTCCAGACTCCCTGCAAAGATCAGCAATGGCCATGCTGTGGGGTGTGTTGATCTAATCTCTCCAGAGCAGAGACCACCTATAAGGCCCCTGCGACCAGATTAGACTTGAGCCTCCAGAACTCCCCTCATAGAACTCGGGAGTGCAAGGATCTGGTCTGTGAAGACAAAACTCCAACCGACAGCTCTTCCATCATACCTTATACAGGGGAAAAGGAAAGCTGAGACTTATCTGAACCAGCTTCAGTTTTAGGCCACTCCAGCTGAGAGCTTGGTGAACAACACAAAAAGAGGAAGGGGTTAACAGATCCCAGTGTGCACTTAATGTGCGTTCTCTCTCTCTCTCTCTCTCTCTCTCTCTCTCTCTCTCTCTCTCTCTCTCCATAACCCAAGAAGAAACAGAAAGAAGGACAGTTAGTTACAGGCAGTAACCAGCCATCCTTGTTAACTATTTTTCATTAAGAATCTTTCTTCCATTTGTTTTTTGTTTGTTTGTTTGTTTTGGTGTTCTTGCTTTGTTCATTAGTTCATGGAGATATAGACATATACATAATTGCTTCTTTTCCATTGTAAGCATTTTAAAAATGTAGTTATTTTTCTTTGTCTTGTCTTTTGAGGGTTAATGTTTTTATCTTGTTTATTTTGTTATTGTTGTTGTTATTTTTATTTGTTTGCTCTCTTGTTTCTCTTTCCCTGTTTTCTTGAGAATGGGGTGGACATCCAGATATAGGAAGCATTCAGAACCCCAAAGAGACAAATCAAAGAAGAACCTCTTCATGCACATTATAATTAACATGCCTAACACACAGAAAAAGGATAGAATTTTAAAACCCTCAAGTGAAAAAGTCAGGTCACATTTAGAAGCAAGCCAATCAGAATCACTTCTGATTTCTCAGAATAAACTGTAAAAACCAGAAGGGCTTGGAAGGGTGTGTTCTAAGTCCTTAAAGAAAATAACTGCCAACCACAATTGCTATAAACAGCAACTATATCCTTCAAAGTTGAGGGAAATAAAACCTTCCACAATCATCATAAACTGAAAGAAGTCATGATTACTAAGCCAGCGCTATAGAACATACTTATGGAAATACTCCACACAGGAAAAATAAAAACAAACCCCAGGTCTCACAAATGAACAAATTTCATGAGAAATAGGACCAAGTTAAACATTATAAATAAACCAAAATGGCAGGAATTGTTAAACATCTCTATATAATAACACCAAATGGAGTTTGTTTCAACTCTCCAACTAAAAGACATAGAAGATATAGGCTGGCAAAATGATTTAAAGAACAAGACTCAACTCTATATTTTTCCAAGAGACTCACCATACAGGCGAAGACAGTCACAGGCTGAAAATGAAAGGGTGGAAAATGACATACTAAGTTAATGAGCCTGAAAACAAGTAGGAGAATCTTCTTTCATCTGACAAAGCAGACCTCAAACCAAATTAATCAAAAATCACAAAAAGGGTCATGTCATACCAGTAAAAAAAATAATCCAACAGAATATGAAACAATAATGAATATTTTTGCCCCATAATGGGTGCAACTTATTACATAAAAGAGACATTAGCCTCAGATAGACCCCAGTACAATAATACTGGGTGATTTCAGCGCGCCTCTCCCACCATTGGACAGGTGATCCAGACATAAATATAGAAAAGATTATTTGAATGTGAATAATATTATAAATCAAATGGACTTAATAGACATCTATAGAATATTTATTCCAACACCAGCTAAATCTACTTTCTTTCCAGCAGCTCATGGAAACTTCTCAAAAATAGATGATATTATAGGATCAATGAAACACAGTTGGTTCCCTGAGAATATAAACAAGATTGATAAACCCTTAGTGAAACTAACCAAGAGAAAAAGAGAGAAAACCCAAATTAATAAAATTAGTAATGAAAAGGAAAACATCACCACAGACATCACAGAATTCCAGAGGATCATTAGGGACTATTTTAAAAATTTAACATTCCAATAAATTGGAAAACCTATAAAAAATACATTTCTGGACATATATAACCTGCCAAAACTGAATCAAGAGGACATAGAAAACTTTAACAGACCAATGACTCGTAAGGAGATAGAAGCAGTAATTTAAAAGCCTTCCCACAAAGCAAAGTCCAGGATTAGATGGATTCTCCACTGAGTTCTCAAAAACCTTTAAAGAATAGCTAATGTTAATGCTCCTTAATTTATTCCATGAAATAGAAAGGGAGGGAACACTTCTAAATTCATTGTATGAAGTCAATATCATACTCGTACCAAAACCAGGTAAGGATGCATCAAGGGAAAAAACAAATCTACAGACTGATATGATATCCCTGATAAACTTAGAGGCAAAAATACTTAATAAAATATTAGCAAATTGTGTTAAATGCCATACTAAGAAGATTGCATAGTATAAGTAAGTTTGTTGATGGTTTAATATATGCAAATTAATAAGTATAATTTATCACAAATAGAATTAAGGGGGATGTGGCTCAAGCGGTAGCATGCTCCCCTGGCATGAGTGCAGCCCGGGTTCGATCCTCAGCACTACATACAAACAACGATGTTGTGTCCGCCAAAAACTGAAAAATAAATATTAAAAAATTCTCTCTCTCCTCTCTCTCTCTCTCTCTCTCTCTCTCTCTCTCTCTCTCTCTCAAAAAAAAAAAAATAAATAAATAAATTTCAGTTTAAAAAAAATAGAATTAAGGACAAAAATCAATTAGTCATTGCAATATATGCAGAGAGAGCCTTTGACAAAATCCAGGACCCTTTAATGTTAAAAACACTGAAGAGACTAGAGATAGAAGGTACCTCCCTCAACATCATGAAGCCTACATATGAAAAAATCTCAAAGTCAACCTCATAGTAAATGGGAAAAAACTGAAAGCATTTCCTTTAAAATTTGGAACAAGACAAGGATGCCCATTCTCACCATTCATATTTAATGTGGTGTTTGAAATTCTAGCCAGAGCTATTTGGCAAAAGAAGGAAATAAAGGGAACAAAAATAGGAAAGGAAAAAGTCAAATTTTCACTTGCCTACAGCTGATATGATCTGACATGTAGAAGATTCAAAAAAAAAAAAAATCCACCAGAAGACTGCTAGCACTTGGGCTGGGGTTGTATTCACTTAGCATGTTTGCCTAGCACCACATAAAGTAAAATAAAGATATTGTGTCCACCTATAACTAAAACATAAATATTAAAAAAGAAAGACTGCTAGCACTAATAAATAATTCATCAAAGTAGCAAGTTACAACAAAAACCAACAGCTTTCCTACATACTAACAATGAATCTTCTGAGAAACAAAGTAAGAAAACAATTCCATTCATAATAGCCTCAAAAAATGAAATAAAATAAAATACTAGGAATAAATCTAATCAAGAAGATGAAAGACCTCTACAATGAAAACTACAGAACATTGAAGAACTCAGAAGATGGAAAGACCTCCCATGTTCATGGATAGGCATAATTAATATCATTAAAATGGCCATATTGCCAAAAGCAATATGCAGATTCAATGTGATTACCATCAAAATACCAATAACATTCTTCATAGAACTAGAAAAACAGTCCTAAAGTTCATTTGGAAAAATAAAAGACCCAGAATAGCCAAAGCAATTCTAAGCAATGGTGGAGGTATCACAAGACCTGGCTTCAAATTATACTATAGAGCTATAGTAACAAAATTGCATGGTACTGGCATAAAAGTCGACCCACAGACCAACAGCACAGAGTAAGAGACCACAGAGACAAACCCACACAGCTGCAGTCATCTGATCCTTGACAAAGATGCTGAAGGCACACATGAAGAAAAGCGTCTTTTTAACAATTGGTGCTGGAAAAACTGGTTATCCCTATGTAGAACGAAACTAGACCCTTATCTCTCACCTACAGAAAAATCAACTCAAAATGGATCAAACACTAAGGGATTAGACCAGAAACGGTGCAACTCCTAGAAGAAAAGAGGATCAGCATTCCAGTATATAACACAAGCAACAGCTTTCTCAATGGGACCCCTAGGCTCAGGAAATAATGCCAAGGTTAATAAATGTGATGGCATCGAATTAAAAAGCTTCTGCACAACACACGAAACAATTAAGAATATAAAGAGAGAACTTAAAGAATGGGGAAAAAATCTTTGCTGGTTACTTTTCTGAGAGGATTAATATCTTGAATATATAAGGCACTCAAAAACTTAACACCATAAGACCAAATAAGCTCATTAATAAATTGGCAAATGAATTAGACAGATGCTTCTCAAAAGAAGAAATAAAAATATCCAACATATATATGAAAAAAATTGTTCAACACCATTAGCAATTAGGGAAACACAAATCAAAACTATTCTGAGATTTCATCTCACACGGGTCAGAATGGCAATCATCAAGAATACAAATAAGATTACATACTGGGGAGGGTGTAAAGAAAAGGAACACCTGTAAGTTAGAACAACCACTTTGAAAATCAGTATGGAGGCTCTCAAAAGACTAGGCCTGGAACCACCATATGACCCAGCTACACTGCTCCTCCATATTTACCCTAAGGAACGCAAGTCCTCTCACTGCAGTGATACACACACCCCCGTGTGTATAGAAAGCAGCACAATTCACAACAGCCACACTACGGAGCCAGCCCAGGTGCCCATCAGTGGGTGAATGGATAAGAAAATGTGGCGTAGACACACAATGGAATTTTATTTGGTCATAAAGACTAAATGAAATTAGGTCATTTTCAGGAAAATGGATGGAACTTGAGGTCATTTAAGCAAAATAAACCAAGCTCAGAAGATCAAGGGTCAGATGTTTTCTCTCATATATGGAAGCTGGAGAGACAGAAAGAAAAGAAAGGTGTGGGGGGGGAATCTTATGAAAATCCAAGGGTGGTCAGTAGAGGAGAGGGACCAAGGTGTGAGAGGAGGAGAGGGAGGGGGAAGTGCTAGGGAGTGAGAAGGACCAAACTGTGCTGTCACACTGTGTGCACATAGGAATATGTAACAACAAATCCCATCCTTGTATGCAACTATCATGCACCAATTTTTAAAAAAAAGGTGCATTATAGAAAGAAAAAATAATAATTCAGACAAGGAGCCAGGCATGGTGGGGTATACCTCCAAATCAAGTAACTCTGGAGGCTGAGGCAGGAGGATCAAAGTTTCAAGATCAGTCTGGGCAACTTAAGAAGATCTTGTCTCAAAATAAAAAATAGAAATATCTGAGACTGTAGCTCAGTGGTAGAGGGCCCTGGGTTCAATCCTATATAAAAAAAAATGTATTCTTACAGGGTCCAACCACATTGCATTTGGTTGATATGTCTGTTAAGTACCTTTTAATCTATAATATTTTCCCTCACTTTTAATATTTTCATACTGTTGATTTATTGAAAAAATCAAGCCGTTTGTCCTATAAAATTTTGCAGAGAGTCTGGACTTGGCAGATTGATCTCTCTCTCTTGAGGTCTTTAACTCTTTCGTCTAATCCCTGTTTTCCTGAACTGTAGTTAGATCAGGAAGATTGATTAGCTCCCTCCCTTCCTTGGCTCCTTCCCTGGCTGTGAACTGCCCATCACGTCACATAGGAGATAACTGGATGTCAGGCTGTCACCCTTTAGTAGCGTTAAGATCTGACAGGAACTCCTGGCGTCTCCCCACTGATCCATTATAAAGTTCCTCATTGACCTTCACCTGATTAGTGGTCGTAGCAGCCACAGATGAGCATCGCATGTCCATTATTTCATTAGTGCCTGCAAAATGATGAGTTAGAAACAATTCTACATCTCTTCTGCATTTACAGGCTGGGTTCTTCCTTTAGAAAGTACTCTCCCTCTTCGACTATTTGGATACTAGGAAATAGTTTGGATAAGGAAAGTTGGATAAATGCTTCCTTCCTTCCTTTTGCTTAAACATTTCTAGAATAATGAGTTAGTGCCATAGCAACCTCCAAAGGTGACCAATGAGGATGTTGTTTTTCTCATTCTGTAATGTAACAGACTCAAAAAAAAATTTCAAAGTATACCTTTTATGTGTCTAAATCCATTATAGTCATTATTCACCTTTTCCCATTCTGTGTGTTTTTATTAAGGTATAATTTAATATAATAAAATTGTGGAGATTGTCAGTCTTCAGTCCGAGGCGTTTCTCTGTGGTTCACACCCTATAATCACCTTGACTAACAGGATATGGAACACAAGTTGCCTGAGAAAAATCCCATTTTGCCATTTCCTCTCAGTTCTTCCCATTTCCCCAAATCCTTCCACCCCCAATTGACCATTTTCTGATATTCTTCATCTTGGAATAGCTGTGTCTGTCCCAGAACCTCAATGAATGGACTCATGCCTTATATAATCTATTGCAGACAGCTGCTTTCAGCTGAAGAAAGGTTTCTGAGATCTTTCCGTGTTGTAGTGGGTTATCTGTGGTTTGTTGGCTCTTATTGCTGAGAAGCAAGTGTCGCACCCTGTGAACACGCAACACCGAGTTCACTCTTTTTCTGGCTGAGGGATGCTCTGGTCATTTCTGATCTGAGACGGCTACAAACATTCACTACAAATCTTTTTTGGAACGTGTTGATTTCTCCTGGTAAAATACCTGGGGGTTGAGCAGCTGGAATATATGAAAGGTGTGTGTTTGACTTTGTAAGAAACTGTCAACCAGGTCTCCGTACCATTTCCAATGCTGCAGGGCTGTGTAATCATTCCCAGTGTCCCTGTCTTTGGTCATCGTTGGTGTGGTCCGGATTTATTTTTAACAGACACGCGCAGTTTGAAGTGCTACTTCCGTGTGGTTGATCAGCAGTTGCTTGATGGCTGATGATGCTCAGCACCTTTTCCGTGTGTCTCGTATGAATATCGTCTTTTGTCCATTATGAAACACTGTGGTGCTCTATTTTATCCTGATTTGTAGAGTTCACCATATATGTTCTGGATATGATTCCTTTTTCAAATGTGTGTGCTTGAGTATTTTTTCCAGCCTGTGGCTTGTCTATTCATTTTCTTCTGTGTTTTTCGAGGGTCTTTATGGTTCTGTCTTTCCCATTTAGTTCTATGATCCATAAAGGCTCCGGCGAACACATGAGAGAATCTCGAGTCAGGCAATATTTTCTGGACTGTATCCCAAAAAATGATAAGAAAATTGATATTTTGGACTTAATCAAAATTTACAATTTAAGCTCATTGAAACACACCATTAAAAATCAAATAGACATCCCCAGAGCCCAGCGGTGGTGTGACTCAGGTGCCAGAGAAGGTGACAGAGTGAAAGTCCCTGGGGTATATGGGACCCCAGGCCTCTCCAGGGCTGCCCCTGCCCCATAACCCCAGAGCATTGTGCTTCTGGCTGGGAAGTAAGACAGGCCCAGAGAGACCACCGTCCCTCAGCTCACTGCTGGGAACCCAGGAGCCTTCACACAGAGGACCAGGACCCTGGAGAGCAGCCAACTGCTGACCAACCAAGTGCATTCTGCGTTTTAACACAGATAACGTTAGCTCCCTGTCTTCCTGGAACTCAGGGTGAATTCGCTGTCTGCCACGAGTACTCAGAAAGCCCCGTCCAGCCCCAGACTCTAGGGCGGCAGCTGTTGGTTCTGACTGGCCTTTTGCTTTATGGGTGGTGGATGTGCTCTAATCAAAAATGACCAAGGGCGCCCTTTAGAGAGCACGACGAATAGAGGAGTGAAATTCATTTTTATTCATCACTCCATGTATTCCTGACTATGAAATAGCATGATACTCTTTATGTACTGTGCTGTATTTTGTTCAACCAAGGGACTCTTGTTGGACATTTGATTGTAAACCATCAACATATGAAGGATTTTCTCTCATGAACTGAGAGAGATAGAGAATAGGCAAGCCACACACTGGGAAAGATTCACAGTGCTTATGGCTCCTTCAGGTTCCGAATAACAAAATCTGAAGTCAGGGGGAAATCAGCCACAGGCTTACACAGCCATGTTGCGGGGGCCTCCTTGCTTTCTGGCACAACAGAAGGTTCCAGACTCACCTTGCATGTGTCCTGTCTCAGACCTGGGATCAGCCTTGACTCCAAGGATCCCTGATTTCTTCTCCTGGGAAGTGGTATTTAGAGACCATATTCCTGTCTGTGAGGATGCTCCTGGCTCATGGATTGTTCAGTGTTGAAGCTTTTCAACAAACAAACCCAGATAGTTCTGAAGTTTTTATAAAGAGAAATATAAATAATTATTTCATACTAATATCTCCAATTCACATGTGATTATAGGATCACAAATCTTTGAATTTATATCTACCTTCACTGTAAAAGGCTGTGAAAGTTCTGTGCATGATCTGACCTAGTCCAGTATGGGTCAGGAGGGACAAACACCCAAGCCATAGCAAGGTCAATATTAAATGAAATCCTGTGTACACAACAGAGAGGACCTTCACTGTGGCTGAGCTCAGTGTCTGAATAGCTAGGAATTCTGGGAAGAGGAGGAAGAGGAAAGGGAGTGGGAAGAAAAAAGAGGAGGAAGAGGATTGCTAGGGTATTGATTTTTAAAAATCTAAGAATTTTCAGGCATAACAGTAAAAAACCTCTACCCTCCTTCCCCCCAAATCATCTTATGGTCATTTTCTAAATCAATTTTCTGTTGCTCTAACTGAATACCATAGTCTGGGTGATGTATAAAAGATAGAGGTTTATTTGGCTTGTGGTTCTGGAGTCCAGGAAACCCAGAGCAGGTGCCAGCACCTTCTGGGCACTTGGTGAGGGGTTTGCTGGGTCACAGCATGGCAGCAGGTATCACACGGCAAGCTTGCCCTATAAACTCCCTATTGCTATTGTAGGGTCCCACCTTCATGACCTCATCTGATCATAAGTATCTTCCAAAGTCCCTCCTCCCAATATCACGGCCATATGGCTTTGGGACTACAATCTCCACATGAGTTTGCAGGGCACAGACACCAGGACTGCAGCAGTTGTCCAAGAGAAGCCAGAGAGGAAAAACAGGTCCCACAGGGTGAAGACAGGGGCCCCTGGAATTCTAAAACTCAGAGGAGAGTGTTGAGAAATATACTCGCTGCCTTCATCGTGTGGAGTCACCCGGAGCAGGATGACATCAGGAAACAGAGCACCTACAGACAGGAGCCCTCGCTGGCCTGGCAACCTTAATGAGCAGCGAGTGCTCTACTACAGGTGGACTGAACGGGTTCCCAGGGCTGCCCTCCTTAAGTGGAACAGCCAGAGCGGTGCGTCAGAGTCACCCCTGCCGTTGCTGGGCCCTGGCATCCTGCCAGACACCGTGCCGGGCTCCTCACCAACTCAGCATGCCATGCTAGTAAGAGTCCTGGAATCACTCAGGACAGACTCCACTCTAGAGGTGATGACGCTGGGATTTGCAGGAACCACGTGGTTTGTCCGAGATGTTGTAGCTAACAAGTAGGCGAGCCAGAGCTCATGCATCTGACCCCCATGTTCTATGGGGCTTCCCACCTCCTGCTAGGAGTATTTACTCATCCAGGGCGCCTCAACCTGCGGCATCTGGAGGGCTGTCAAGACACTGTCAACACTGAGTGACAGTCATACAGTCAGTGCTCAGGAAGTTGCTTGTACACAGCACACAGCATAAAAACCTCCGTTCACAGTCAGAAGGCTGTCCATCACCCTGACGTCGACACGCAGACCCCGGCACATCCTTCATGAGATGCACTGTCCCACAGACAGAGAACTGTAGTTACGTAATAAACAAAAATGTGTTTTCCAACAGCATGAAATTGGATTTCCTCATCCATAAATTGTGTTATATTTATGTCTAAGTTGTAGTTCAGAAACAGAACGGCAATGTTGATATTTTTATAAATGGTGTCTAATGTATTCTATTAAGGGAGCTCTATCTGCTCTGCTGAAATGCATTATCATAATGGCCAAACCACTTACTCTACCGCTGTAAAATTGTGTGGTTACTCTTCTTGGAATTTCCTGCCGGCTCCCAGCCTGCCAGACCTGTTGTAAACGATCGTAGGCGTCTGTGAGTTATTTTATGGGACGCATCCATCTATTTTTACAGCTCCAGAAAGTCTCCGCTCACATTCATCTCCCTGGGAGGAAAGCAATGATTTGATCCTCTGTAAATGGGAACCTGATTGACACCGCCCTCTCCAGCTGGGACTCCTGCGATGTGGGTGACTTACAGCTCTGCTTCCAGGGAAGGGGATGGGAAGGTGGCACCTGCTGTGTTGGTTGTCACTCTTCACCATTTCCATAGAAAGGGGGATGCCATTCAGCCTGTCCCTGCTCCACTGGGGGTTGTGTCCTGCTCCCTGTAGAGTGGGGCAGTAAAAGGGGCAGCTACAGGCCACTGCATGTCTGGGGGCAGCCCTGGCCCCAGCATTGAGCAGACAAGTCTGAGCCAACTGTGGGGGCTGCGGGGTGCTCAGCCCCAGCACCTCCACCGCAGTGGCTGTCACAGGAGAAGGGCTGGGTGTCTATGGACCTCTGGGGTGTTTGCTGCCTGCCTCTGTATTTGGTGCCCCACCCTTTGGCCTGCTGGGGGTGGGCTTTGTCCCCTCTTCCCTGGCTTAGATGCCCAGGGGGAAGATGCCCCTCAGTCCATGCTGTTTGCATCTGGAGCTGTGGACGCTCCCATGGCCAGGAAGGTGAACCATGGGAAGAGGCTGAATTATCCTCAAAACAAGGAGCTGGGCAGGGGCACAAGCAAGAAGCAGTCAGAACAGGAGGGGTGTCCAGGGATTTGGAGAGCCCGGCAGTCCAGAGGGAGCATAACAGGCCAGGCCAGGCAGTGCACAGAGTAGCCCTGGAGGAGCCTCACAGGCTGGGGTCCACCTGGTGTCCAGGGAGCTGCTTCACGCATTCTGTGGTGTGAAGCTTGGGTGGACTGGCTGCATTTAATAAGACAACTCATTGTTCAGCTGCAGAACCCTCTGAGGAGCCTGGATCTGTGCCTGAAGGTGGCTCCCATGTTGCTCCAGGATGTTCTCAGGTTTGGGGAGGGGAGGGGGGCTCCCTGATTGGAACCACTTGTTCTTGAAGACCATTGCCTAAGTATGACATGATGGCTCATCTCAGCAAGGAGACTACACCAGTGGCCTTCGTTATCCTGAGAACCTTTCTCCCAACAGATAGTTGGGGGGTGGGGGGAAGATGGTCAAGTGGAATCCAAATGGGAGGAGAAATCCATGAATGGGAACCTTGTCACTGAAGAGCCGCAAGGAGTCCCCATCTGCTTTACGGAAACTGAAATGGCACCTACTTGACTATTTGGAGATTAACTTCCTTCCCTTTTGGAAATTCCTATGAGGCAGCGAGGTGAAGAGTTAAAGCCCAGGTCCTTCTGAAGCTTGCGCTCACAGTTTTTCATTCTTTCCCGGGGCACATTCAGGTTCCATTTCTCCTCCAAGCAACAGTGATGCCGGGAATTACAAAGATCCATTCCGTGGGTTTAAAAGGGGCCGTGGGGATGTGCAGACCTCAGTGAAGCCCATCATCTCCCCGTCCACCATCCAGCCCCCAGGGACAGGCCAAGTTCTCACCTAGAACACAGCTCACTTCTTTGGCTTGGAATGATGTTGGGAACTGGGGCTCTGCTTTGGAAACTCTTCCAGGGAAAATTGCTCCAGAGATGAGCTGGGACAAGCTGGAGGGATTGGCTAGTCTGAGGGCCCAAGGTGGGCGTGGGGTCCACTCTGTGGAGTAGACAGGGCTCTAAGGTTGCTCAGGCTGCTTCAAGACCCAGGGTGTAATGAGTTAAGGTAAGGAAAGCTGTACCCGGGCAGGAAGGGGCCAGACTTCTTGAGAACCAGATGATGGAGGAATGGGATGAACTTGAGGCCATTGGTCAGTGTTCCAATAGAAGCTGTGTAACCAGTCACCCCAACTAGCAGTTATTCCGATGTACTCTATGCATTAGGGATTCATACAGGAATCGGGTTGTGCTCCCAAAAAGGATTTGCTGAAGTCCTAATCACAGGGTCGTCAATGTGACCTCATTTGGAAATAGTCTTTGTTGCAGTAAGCAAGTTGACATGAGGTCACTAGGGTTGGTCTTCATCCAGGGGGACCTGCGTCCTGATAAGAAGAAAGAAGACAGGGGCACGGGGAGAACACCATGCACAGAGTCTGAGGTTGGGGTGATTCATCAACAAGCCAAGGGACAGCAAGGATGGACGGCCCCCACCAGGAGCCAGGAAGGGACACGGAAGAATTGTCCCCTATGTTTTAGAGGAGGCATGGCCTGGCTGCCACCTTGATTTTTGACTCCTAGCCACCAGACATAGGAGATGTCCCCATTCTGTCATGTTCAGCTACCCAGTTTGTGGCATCCCAGGGAATCCGGTCCAGTGAGGATGATCTCTCTTTGATCCAGGAGGGCCAGGCCTCAGCTGAGAGCCTTAGAAGATGGGGGCAGAACCATGTGGCATGTTCACCAAGTGACTGGCAGTGGACGGGCTGTTGACTGGAATCTCAGTTTGGCTGTCAGGGGGAACACCTGCAGGTGGCCTCTCCAGGTGGTCCTCTGGGTGGGCCCGTTTGGGCATTGCTAGAGCATGGTGGTTGATTTCTAAGAGCAAGCATCTCAGAAACCCAGGTGGAAGCTGCATCCTCTTTTATGTCCTTGCCTTGGAAGTCACATAATGTCACTTATACCACAGATACAACTTAAAGGGAGCCCCAGAACCAAGATACGGGAGCATAGACGCCACTTCTTATTGCCAAGGTCTCATTATAGGAGAGCATGTGCAGTGGGAGAGGTAGTTGCAGCAATTTGGGGGAAAATCCAGTCTGGCCCAGTGAAGGACACACTGTCCCACAGCTGGGAGGCTTAGACATTCCTCGGCCCAGGGCAGGAACAGGGGGTGGTTATCCCCTGTCCACTCTGCCTTCTCCACATGAGGTCCTCACAGTGCTGGTGTGGTCTGCCCTCTGAGAAGGAATTAAATTTAATTCAGTGAACATTTCTGAATCCTGTGCATAGGAAGCAGGCTCAGTGTATGTCAGCTCTTTCTCAGCCACAGAGTGGCTACCTGGAGAGGTCAGCAGATGGAGGACTTAGGCAGACAGGCTGCTGTGAAGAAGGCCAGCCTCATTAGCTTCCCACTTCACAGTCACATGGAAACAAGGTCTGAGAACCAGGAGACAAGAGGCTTCCTGGCCAAGGTGATGAGTGGGCACCATGCAGGACCCCTCTGCTGCCCCTGCTGAAGGCCAGCTGGGCTTGGCAGCATGGGACCTGGAGTCTTCTTCCCCTGGTCTTCTACTTCTGCCCACTGGACACAACATCTTCAAGACTGACCTTGACCTCCGTCTTTTCCTGTGATCTCCGACACCCTGCCTAACAGGGAAAGCACTGCTGTCTTGTTATTTGCAATGAGGAGAGATGCAGCTTTCTCATTCAAAAGCTAGGGACTGCTTACATTCTGAAGAGCCTCCTCTTCACAATGTGCAGACCCTCAGAAGCCTCTGAGTGGACCTTGACATGCTGCAGCTGACAGTGGACCCCTTGGTTGGCAAGGATGAGTGCTCCCATAGTGTGTGTATCTGTGTTTGTCATCTCTGTTACTTGGATTTGGTGGACGTATTTGTTTCCAGTGTGACTGTGGGGTTTGTTTGGGTGCCTTTTTATCCACATCCAATTTAGTAGGTTTAAGATGAGAAGACATAGGAGATGTGGCGCAGCCAACTGTCTAGAGATATTCTAACGTGGACTTTGAGGCTCAGAGAACCCTATGGAACTGTCTGGAGTTCAAAAGTTGACAAATGTTTATTAAACATATTCTATGTGCTGGCAATCATGAGCCAGAGGCAGTTGGAGGTCTCTAGTGTTAGAGACGATGCTGTGACTGGGGAAGTCAATGCTGTACCTTAGATTGGGTGTCCCTAAAAGCTCAATGCAAGATGTTTCAGAGGTAAGTGGTTGGGTTAAGACAGCCTTAACTCAGTGAATTAGTCCCCTGATAGAGTCTGAGTGGCACTGCAGGCTGGAGGGTCACTGGAGCGGTGCCTTTGTGGCTTATGTTTGGAGAGCTGAGCTTAGTCTCTTTCTGCTTCCTGGTATGATGTCTTGAGATGCTTCCGCGACCACACCCCTTCTGCCACGATGTCCTGCCTCCCCTCGAGCCTCAAGGAATGGAGCCAGCCTTCTGTGGACTGAGACCTCTGAAACCATGAGCCCCAGATAATCTCTTCCTCCTCTAAAAGTGTTCTTGGCAGGTCTTTTAGTCACAGCAGTGAAAAGCTGACATAAACAGTCAGACAGCGAGTCATTAAACACGCACAACCAGCAGTATCAACTTGGGAGAAGAGAAGTGTAGGAAGAGCCCTGAGCACTACCAGGAAGAAGCGGTGCTAGTGGTGGGCTGGGGTGGCAGTGGTCAGGGAGGACCTCACCACAGCACGATGCTGAAGCAAGACCTGAGAAGAAGGGGAGGGTCAGCAGCTTGCAGCAGATGAGCAGGGTACACAGGGCCTCAAGGTGGAGAGGGACAGCTCCTGAGCCCAGGGAGGCCCGTGTAGCTGAGCAGAGTGTGCCCAGTGCAGACCTGGAGGATGAATGGAAAGGTGGCCGG
Organism: Ictidomys tridecemlineatus; assembly: GCF_052094955.1. Classification (NCBI taxonomy): domain Eukaryota; kingdom Metazoa; phylum Chordata; class Mammalia; order Rodentia; family Sciuridae; genus Ictidomys; species Ictidomys tridecemlineatus. The sequence continues at coordinate 121,769,908 of NC_135486.1, forward strand.
GGCCAGGTCCCGTGGGGCCCCAGAGAGCACATGAGTCTTGGAGACCTTCCCAGGTGTCCTTGGAGACTCCTCCACAGAGAGCCATGTGGTCCCACCCAGCTCTGGACACACTGGATGGAGCGCAGCTGAGAGGCGGTGGCTGTCCAATGGCATTGCAGGACCTGAGGAAAGCCTAGCGCTGCCCTCCTGCAGGGTGGGGTCCTCTCTAGGGGATGACCACATGGGCAGGGGCAGCCAGAGTGTAAGGCTCCCTGGGCCTCCGGCTCCTGGCTGTGGAAGGGTGGTCTTGGCCGGTGCCGCAGGCCCTGGTCTTGTTCTGCCTCTGTGTCATCCTGGGCGAGAGCAGGAGATCCCCCTCCTGCTGGAGCAGCCCCCACAGCCAGCCAGGCCTGCTGACCACCGGCCGCAGCCAGCTTCTGCCTGGGCTGAAGCCTGTGGGCCTCCAGGGTTGTCCACTGGAGCAGAATTCCGGCCTGGACACTATTCACCCTCTCAGGGGGCAGCTCTTTCTTTATGGGGGAGTCCTTTGTTTGTGGTGTTTAGCAGCATCCTAGCTTCTGCCCACCAGATGCCCGCCATGCCCCAACCACCCGTCAATTTCTGGCAACTGAAAGAAGCATCTGCAGACACTGGCACGTGTCCCCAGGGCGAGGCAGGAGGACATGGCCACTCTCGGCTGCGAAACACTGATTGGGACCACGATTTCTCAAAGGGGCATGTGGCTTCCCAGGGGTGAAAATGTTGGTTCCTGGGGGTGCCGTGGCAAGCCTCAGATATTGCCGTGGTGTGTCCCCCACGGAGCCACAGAACACAGACAGACACACAGCAGACCTCCTGGTGTTGCCCTGGAGGAGGGTACTTAGGGAGAAAAAAAAGCCTAAAAATGCTCCTGGGCATGATAATCAAAACTGAGGTGAGAAACATTGAATTCAACCAGGAGACAGCCGTTTTTTCTGGGAGGCTACAGGACAAGAACCTGGACACTGAGATGGGGACGCAGCGGGTACGAGAGGAGAGGCTGGGCAGCCGGAGAGCCAGGCGAGAACAGGACCAGGGACTGACCCTCACGGTGGCGCTGCCACCAACTGCTGACCTCGTGCTTGCTTTCTCCTGCTATATGGACGGGACACTGAGGCACATCCAGCCAGAGTCACAGCAGAGCTACAGCCGGGGCATGTCTAGGGCCTGTGCCCTTGACCTTGGCGGTCACAGCTGAGCTGCACTTGGAGGACCCGTCAGAGGGATTTGCACAGCTCCACAGAGAACCGGAAGCTGGCGGGAGTAGGGGGCAGAGGCCAGTTGGGAGGAGATCAGGGGAAGGGCCAGCAGGGAGAGAGGAGGGAGAGGTGAAGGGGAGCTCAGGCAGAGGGAGGCAGGGGCTAGGAGTCTGCCAGGCTGCAGGTGAGGCAGCCTCAGAATTCCATGCAAGCCTCGAGTCTGTCTCTCCTCCAGGGCTGCAGAGTGGGCTGGGCAGGGCTGGCTGAGCAGGGCTGGCTGGGCAGCTGCAGAGAGATTCCTTCCAGCTGACCCGCGTGGCTGGCCTTGGCCAGATCCCTTCACACTTGCTAAGTAAATCAATATGCTCCCCGACTTCCCCTGGGGGCCGTCTCGGCTGAGTTCTTTCTTGTCCTAAACCCATGATCTTTTCAGGAAGGAATTTTGTAAGCATCCCTAATTTTTTAAAAGATGTGTAGATTATTTCCTGCCCAAGCCATGTGTCTGCAGAGACCACGGATGCCATTCCGTGCTATTTTTTTCAAAAATACTGCTCTCTTCTCAGAGCTGAAATTTTAGCTATTTTTATCCTCAATCTGTGCTGAGGAAGGGCTTTCGATCCCGTTCTGAGCAGCTGTTGCTGGAGAGGTGGCTCCCAGCCCCCACGGACACCCCAACACAGACTGGCAAGGTTGGGAGGAGACATTCATATTTGAGCCACGCACCAGGGCACACACCTATTATTCCAGCGACTCTGGAGGCTGAGGCTGGAGGATTTTAAGTTTGAGGTCAGCCTGGGCAGCTTAGCAAAACCCTATCTCAAAATAAAAAATAATAATTAAAAATACCTAGGGATGTAGCTCAGTGGTAGAGCACCCCTGGGCTCAACTCCCAGTACAGCAAAGAAAAACAAAAGGTTCCATGGCTGGTACTTTTGACTCTTAAAAAATAGTGCTGTACGGTGGAGGAATTGGGGCATTTCAAGTTAGGAATGGAGTTATCCTTGACTCTCCTCTGCTGGTCTTTCCAAGATGGCTCCCGTCTCCCTCTGTGCAGCTGTTGGGCGGAGCTGAGGCCCTGCAGCCACAGGGAGGGGAGACGGCACGCCAGGCATCCTTGGGCTCCATCCTCAGCTGCAGAACTCTGCTGGGGAGGACCCACAGTTCTGGTAGTAACCAGAGAGGTGCCTGCTCATGTCAGAGAGCTCACCCTCTCCAGCAGCAGGACACTCGCCATCCCAGCTCTGCCCCAGACTGCCTGGACCTGGAATAGTCCTTGACTTAGATGACTAGCCCTTTAGGGTGCTGACCACCACCAGGTACCAGGCTAGGTGGCCACCACACCCCGTGGCTATTATAACTGTCATCCTCACCATCACCTGGTCCAGGAAGCCGAGTCACAGTGCTCCTGAGTGGAGAGGCCAGGTTGAACAGAGGTGGCTCTGGGGCCTGGTCACCCTACGCAATGCAGACTGACACTCTGTCACTGTAGCTCTGACGCAGCATCCCGTGGCTCTCACAGGAGTGCTACTCTACTCACCAGAGCGCCTGACTCAAGGTCAAGTTCTCGTCTGCTCAAAATTCCTTCAGATAATGGACCTCAGTGCTATGTCCCCCCTGCTGTCCCCTCCCCTTCATCCTCAGGTCTGTAGGGACATGGACTTGGTTCTTCAGGGGTTCTCACCAGCCTCATTCCATCCAGGGCCTTCTTCCCCGCGTGGCTCAGAGATGACGTGGCCCTTCCTATGGGGTGAAGGGCAGGTGGGAGCAGGGACAGCTCCTGTTGCTTGTAGCCGGGCTGGGAGCCTAAGATCATGGCACACAGTGGACCCACAAGTAAGCACACCTGTCCATGGACGGAACTGCCGGGGACTCCCTTTAGAGATGACACTGGAGATGCCTGGAGAAGGCCAGGCCAGGGTCCAGAGGCAGCTGAGTACACCCTTCACCCTCGGCCCAGGCCCCCTGCAGTACCACGTACTGGACCTTCAGGAATGTGGCTCTGGCCAAGTGTGTGGCCTTCTCTTGCTCACTCATGCAACTCAGTAGCCTCTTGGTAGCAGTGGATGGGTGGTTTCAAGACCCCCTTGGATGCCCAAATCCTTAGGTGCTTTTAAATCCCTCATATAAAAATGGCCTGGTGTCTGCCCATAATCCGAGCACATCTCAATCACCTCTAGGTTTCTTGTGGGTTGGTCTGTTGGGCCTGGTGTGGGAGCCCAGTCTGAACCAACAGTCTCCTGTCTACTGGACCTGACAGATACGGATCTCGACAAGCAGATGAGACAGATAGATGTTCAGGAAGCCACAGCAGCATGAATGGAGTGTGTGCTGCATCTGAAAAGGGTTTCTCCGAGTGGCAGAAACAAAGCTCCACCGTTGTTTGGCGATCAGAAATAATGGCCTCATTCCCACAGGAACTTCTCAGCCTCTGCTTTGTTAAGATACCAAGGAGCTCGTTAAAAATACTCGTTATGCAACCTGAACACAACAAGGGCTTCCTCTGTGAACTCAAGAAGGTACGTGAACAAACAAACAGAAATATCTGGAGCCTGAGTGGAGAAGGATGTCTGAGCTGCAGGCGCATCTGGACGACTCCTCCCAGGCACACAGGGAAGGCTGGGACACAGTCAGCTCCTCAGTGAGACGGGGGCTCTGCACCCATTCCTCACCAACAGGCTGCGGCACCCGCTGAGACAGTGAGATAGAACCCCCATGCAGGATCCCAGTGACCGTCCATCCACGGGGACATTAGGCATTCTCTCCACGTCCCTCCCAGCTCTGGCATGACTGATGGTGCCCATTCTACCTGGGGTCAGAGGACACCTCCACCTGGTTCTGGTTTGCATTTCTCTGAGGATTAGTGAAGCTGAGCTTTTCCATGCCGGGTGGCCACTCGCATGTCTCCTTCTGAGAAGTGTCTGTTTAGTTCTTCAGCCTGGTTTTGTACTGGGCTTGGACACCTGGAGGTATGGAGCCCTTGGGGATGCTGCCCCTGTCCCTTGTCCCAGGAGAGCCTTGCTCTCTCTACTCCAAGAGCTGCATCCCCAGCACAGGTTCATTCATTCAGAATCTTGTGCTTGGACTTGATGGTGGGGATCATGGGTTCAGCATGAGCCAGGATTTGAGGGGTGGTCAAGCACCAGAAGGCCTGAAAGAGGGGGACGGGAGTCATGATGGTCCTTTTTGAGTGGTTAGAGCTGGAGGGGACAAAGGACCAAGTCACCATGGAGATGGAGGAAGGAGGAGGGAGAGAAGGAGAGGGAAAGAGAGAAAGAGGGAGAGAAGGAATTATAAAGCTAGCAGGAGCGAAATGACCAGCTGAATCATATGGAACAACATTTATTCATCCATTATATGACGAACAATAATACACACCTTAATAAAGGCATGTAGTTTTAGGTCTTTAATTCCTTCCAAAAGGAGAAGGTAACTGGTTTATAGTCAGTCACAGAATGGATTATGTGCTAAGCTGCAAAATTCCGACAGATCTTTAATGGTGAAAATTTTACCGACATCCTTCTCTGGAAAAGCCCTTCCACCTTGTGAATTGCTCCTAAATACAGCGTTCTTGGATACAGAAGGACACAACAACAGCATAAAAAAAAAAATCCTAACAAGCTGCTAAAAAACACTATAGGTGAGGGCAGTGCGGCCTCAGGAGTGTGGCCAGAGGGTGCTCAGGTCATACAGGACAGTGCGGTGGGGTGCAGCTGCTGCCCACGGCTTGGGAGGTGGAGTATAGTCCCATGGCTTGTGGTTGTGGGGAATCTGGACCTTCAGGCCCAGGCAAACCCCCCCTGGGAGCTGGATGTGGTGGCAAACATCTGTCATCCCTGCCACTCAGGAGGCTGAGGCACAAGGAGCACGAGTTCAAAGCCAGCCTCAGCAGCCTGACGAGACCCCATGCAACTTAGCAAGACCCTGTCTCAAAAAAACAAAACAAAACAACAACAGCCCTTGACCAGTGGCTGCACAGCCTCTGAGCTTCTGCTCACTCTTAGTCCCGCCCTCGTCCTGGGCTCCAGGTCTCCCACCACGTCCACTCTCTGTCCATGGACCAACCATACGGAGGTCATCATTCAACCCCACGGGGTCTTGCCCCATCTCCTCTTTCAGAAAGAGATGGAGTCCATTGGCCCGCTCATGAGAAGCCCAGGCTCCTGCCCTGGGTGGGCCCTCAGTGCCCATCCCACAGTGGACCCCATCCAGCTGACATCACCTCTAGGGCCTGCTGGGTGCCAGCTGACCCACTCCAGCCGACCTCTCCTGTTTGGAGTGGTGGTGACATCACCAACACCCCCTGCTGGCTGGTCTGTTCTCTCTAGTTTATGAGCATCTTCACCCACTGTGTCCAAGTCCTTTTTAGATTTCTGTGCCCCCTCCCCATCCCCTGGGCCCCAGCACAAGCCCGCAGCATGGAAATGCAAACTAGCTGGTTGCCGAGTAAGGTGGACTCCCCGGGCAGGCGCTCCAGCCCTTGCTCGCTCATTGGCCTAATACATTAAACTCTTGAGGAAAGGGAGAGCCTAGGAATCCCCCAGTGACACCCAAGTGCTGAAGACTTAAATAAAAGCAGGGGCAGATCACGGAGCAGTGATCCAGGACACCCTGAGGCCACTGACTGCAGAATAGAAGTCTCTGGGACAGGGGGGAGCTGGAGGGCTGGACGCTCTGGGTGGAGGAGGCTGGCCCAAAGCAGAGGGAGTGCGTGCAGGGGCAGCAGAGAAGTCACTTTGGCTGGATGTCCCCAGTGGGAGGCACAGCAGGTGGGTTTGGATGGTCGCAGTCTGGGTGCCAGTATTGGCCCTGTCTCTTGGTTGAAGTGGTGGGCACCATTCAGGCCCAGGCAGCCCCTTGCTCCTGGGCACCTCCCTCTGCTTGCCACAGCAGTGCTCCTTGAGTGCATGCCGGCTCCTCTGACCGGGGACGTCACACGTGGTGGCACCCGTAGGAGCCAAGGAATCCAGGCCAGACCTTGCAGGGGGGGGGGCAGGAAACCACGGACTTGCCCCGAAGGTTGAGGCTTCTCCTCACGTCCAGCTCTGAGGCTAACTCTAGTTCAGCCCATGCCCCACCCAAAATGTGTGCGTGTGGGAACAGCCGTTGGGACGCATTGGGGTCAGTTGCTTCATACTGTGCCCAGTTACTCCACCTGCATTTCTACATGGACGCCTGGCCTCCAGCTGCTCGCTCTTCCAGTGTCGGTTAAATGAGTTAAACCAGAGCGGTGCAGAGAAGAGACGGGGCAGGCCCCGTGGTGACATTAGACCAAGCCCCGTGGTGATATCCGCCAAGCCTGGGCTCTGAGCACGCGGTGTAGATGACACTCACTGAGGTCTCATAGGCTCAATTCCAAACAACCACTCGACAGAGAACCCATAGTGGTGGGCTCCTTCCAGAAGGCTGCTTGTCCCCCTCTGTGACAAAAGGCTGGGGGACACCTTTGGAAAGGGCAGGACGGCTGGTCGTGTTGGCGGAAACGCTGCAATTGCCTGGTTGATTCTTCTGCCTCCTTCCATCTGAGCCTCGGGTTCATTCCACACTTGCAAACATGCCCTGGGCAAGGTGGAGAGGACATTCAGCACAAGCCACTCAGCTGCCCCTCTGTGTGCCTGTCCCCCAAATGACAAGTTTTTGTTTTCTGGAGGCAGAGAATGGAAGTTCTGCTTTCGAGGCCAGTGGCGTCTGCGGGTGCAATCAGAGCTTCCCCTGGGAGCCGCAGCTGAGAGGGGTTGACCCAGCCACCCTCCCCTGCCTCAGGGACACATTCTGGTGCTCGGAACCCAAGCCAACCCTGGTTGTTGGTTCCAATTAAAAAGCAATTGCATTCCCGGCAGTTCAACGCTGTAGCCAAAAATAAGCTTGTTCAGGAAAGCACGCTCATTTCTGAGAGGCAGTTACCCCATGAAGGGCTGCAGGCTGCCGGCGAGAGCCCATCGGGGCACGTGTTTGTTTTGAAAATCTGAATGTTCAGAGGAGAAACCCAGCATGGACAAGGGACTTTGGAACCCTCTGCAGCGGCTGGGAGGGTTTTCTGCAGATCACCCACCGGCACTTTGCAGCCCATTTATTAGGGAACAAAGAGGAGTTGACCTTTTGTCAGACAGCAAGGGAACAGAGCAGAACGTGTTAAGGACATCAAAGGCCAGGATGGGGGGGGGGGTCTGCACTCACCAGCCTGCCCACCGTCACCGGGTAGCTGCTTCGGCCACATCAGCACCTGTCTTCCCAGAGCCAGCCGCCTCTGCTGTCAGGGGAAGCACAGAGCTGGAGGAGTGTCCCAAGCCACTGGATCCAGGCCTCTCCACGGAGGGAAGGTTGTGCCTGGGTATCTTTAGCCACCTCCCTCTCTGTTGATGGCTCCAGAAAAATATAATTCAGAAAAATCAGGCATCAACACACCCACCCCACGCGATGGAAAATCCTGACTTGTGGCTCACTCACTGAGACTGGAAGAAGTCACAGTCTCCCTGGGCACTCACTGCGGCTCGTGACCAGCCAATTCTGTCTTCAGTTCTAATAGTCCAGGACCTAGTGACAAAACCATTCAACCTTGTCACCAACAAAGATAGGATTTTAAAAGCAAACACAGTTCCTTAATCGTCAGATCTTTTATAATTGTATTAAGTTGGATTGACCCAAATTTTTCTTTGAGAAAATTACGTGAAGTCAACCTCACACTAAGAGCTTCCCTAGGGGCTGGGCTGGGGCTCAGTGGCAGAGCACCTGCCTAGTCTGTGTGAGGCCCCGATCCTCAGCACCACATATAAAATAAATAAAATAAAGGTCCATCAGCAACTGAAATGTATATATAAAGAGCTTTCCTTAAAGCAGTAGGTTGCTGTTTCTCCCAAGATACCTCCTTCAGGAGGAACCTTCTGGCACCACATGGGACTGTTTGGTGGAGACCTGATCCTGACCGGCTTCAGTCTGCTATGCCACACACCGTCCTTGTCCCCAGAGGCTGGGTCTCTTCCTTACTTTCCCAGCCCTCCCCCTGCTGGCCAAAGTCACTTAGATCCTGGGTCGTGGGTGTGTCTGTCTGGGGAGGGTGAGAGCCCCTGGCTCCCTCAGCTGTCCACGTTTTAGGAACCCAGTACTTTCTCACTCCTTACCCCACATTGCTCCATACCTCTCAGAAGGACTCTGCATGGAGGCCAGGAGGAGAGGCTTGGCCTCCACTGGCTTGATGTGAGGAAAGCCAGGGGTTGTCACAGGCTATCTCTCACCTTTATGAAGTAGGAAGAGCTCCAAACCCAGGCTGGACACCCGAAGTCCAGTTCTAAATGTGGTGCAGGGCCAGGCAGGACGTGCTTCTGTAGGTGGGGCGGGTGCCTGTGCCCACGGCGGTGGGCTGGAGGGTGAGAGGATCACATGGTGGTGCTGTGCATCTTGATGAGGTCAAACCATGTTGCCTGCAGCCGCCTCAGGTTCTGCCTCACGCAGGCTGGCCTGGGCTCCCTGGAATGCGGGACTATTCCTGAACCTGAGGGAGAAGCTCATGCAATCCAAAGCTGAAGTCAGCTGGACTCTAGTCCTTCCGTCCTGCTCCCTGGGCTGGATGGCCTCCCTGTCCTCCCCTTTCCCTGCCTCCTCCTCCATTTCTCTCCTCTCTCCTTCTCCTGTGGCTCCTGGAATGTGAATGGCCCTCTCTGCTGGCCCTCGTCTCTCTCCCCTCCACCCCTCCTCTGGAACTCCCTTCCCTGCGGTTTGCAGAGGCCGGGGAGCATTTGGGGTTTAGTCTCCTGGTCCACCTGGGCCTTCTCCCTCTTTCCACCCCTCCTGCCAGTCTCCTTTCTCCTGGAGGAATCAGACCTGAGTCCAGGACTAGCCGAGGAGCAGCGCCACTGAGTTCACAGACATGTCCCTTCCTTGACCTTGTGGTCAACGGCTGGGGGTCAGGACGTAGAAGGCCTAGGTTCCTACAGAAAGGAGCCGACTGTGCCCTTTAAGAAGCAGAGCTCAGTCCGCATGTGGTCACTTTTGTCACGTCCGTGGTGTAGTCTCTTGGACACCAGGGCAGGGGCACTTTCTATTCTGTGTAAAGTGTGGGGAACTTGGACTCCAGGAGAGCCCTACAGATCCTCTTCCCCAGAGTCTAGGAGGCCATCACTTCTCCAAGCTCAGCAGCTGAGGGCCCCGTGTTTGGCTGACACCATGCCCCTGGCAGGGCCTATGCCCGTGGGTGGGGCACTTCAAACATTCACTCTGAAAGTACATCCACTAGGGAGTGGAAAGGAAGGTGGCCAGTGTCAGCTAAGAGCAAGGCCAGCTCCTGAGCCCCTCGGCCCCAGGACACCCATGTGCGACGTATGCTGGGCCCTGTCACGGGGTTCATTAGTGTGCACCATGAAGGGACCCCAAATGGGGCATCTCATCTCTTCTTGCCCCTAGTGAGCTGGACGAGTGACGGGACAAGGCCCCGTCACTTGGTGGCTGGTGGCGCGTGGGCACCGTGAGCCTCTCGGCCCTCCTTCCATCAATACACTGCCCATTTTCTGGTTTCTGAACATTGTCTGAGGCCTTCTTCTTGCCCAGGGAGAAGTTTTACAACCAGGTGGAACTAACAGGAAAGGCATCAAACCTTTGAGGCTGGAAAGCAGTGACTGCCAGCAGCACAAACCCTCGCCCTCGGAGTCTTGGACCCCTGCGGACCCCTGTGGACCCCTGCGGCTGTGCTGGCTGCCACTGTCTCCTGGCATCAGTGAGCACTTTCCTCCCTTTGGATAAATATCAGCTTTGCTCTGATTCTCAGTTCACATCAGCTTGCAAATTCAGATCACACTGAAACCAAATTACTGCCTTTGGGACAAAGGCCTTTGTCTGGTTGCTAATAGGGGATTTAGGAAATGGCCCTCAAGACAGGATTTGGGTCCAAGATTTCACTGGGTTGCATTTTTTAAAAACTTAGCTAATTATAGGCTTAAGTCATATATTCAGAGGCAGACATGAGACCTACAGCATCCCGTAGTTTAATTGGATGGTTAGTGGAGAGCTTGAGCTGAGTGTGGATCTGGTCTGGACAACTCTGCTCTTCCCTCCTCCTGTTTTCCTCCCTTGACTGGCCCCACGCTTGTGGCGCCCTGACCTCCCCCTTCTCAGTGTCCTCCAAACACTTGTGATCGCTGCATTGGTGCCCTTCTCTCTCGGGTTGCCCCAGAGGAGGTCGGCGGCTCTTGTATTCATTCCTGTGGCTCCTGGGCAAGCTAGCATGGTGCCTGGCCTGTCACTGGCCTTCAAGAAGAAACTGTAGGGCAGATGGATGGACAGACGGACAATGGAGGAGGATACTTATTTTCTATTTTTTTTTCTATTTTCAAAAACCATGATAAAATTCCAAACTTCTGGGATAGAAATAGAACCTTGATTGTACATTAAATTGTTCCCTGAGCCTCTCTTCCAAATTGGCCTCTTACTGTGTCCCTAGAAAAGGACCCTCACCCTCTTTTCTGTCCGAAGTTCAGTAAAGAATCTTTCCTTTGATCTTGGTCTTTGAGGCTTAATTTTTTTTCACTCACTAATAAAATTTAAAAATACCCCTTGTGGATGGATGTCAGAGCCTGTTTACTGTCCACCATGGAAATGAAGAGCCAGTGGGCCCCATTGGGCTCCACCCAGCTCCTTTGCCCCGAGGGTTTTCTGACACTTAGTGTTTTGGAGTGATGGCCCCAGAGCATGAGAGCCTGGCGGGCAGGACCAGGAGCTGTGTAGATTTGGAGCACACCATGCAGGGCTGGGGGCCAGCACAGATGCTAAAGCATGGTACCCCAGAATGCCCAACATGGTGGCCCTGCCATGGGCAGGTGGAAGGTGTCCTGTGAGCCAACACCAGGGGTCGCTGCTGAGCTGGTGGAGCTGTTCTGGGCACTCTCTTCCTGTGGGCCAATACCAGGAGTCCCTGTTGAGCTGGTGGAGCTGTTCTGGGCACTCTCCTCTTGGGGCCAACACCTGGGTCACTGCTGAGCTGATGGAGCTGTTCTGGGCACCCTCTTCCTTGGGCCAACACCTGGGTCACTGCTGAGCTGATGGAGCTGTTCTGGGCATCATCTTCCTGGGGCCAACACCAGGGGTCGCTGCTGGGCTGATGGAGCTATTCTTGGCACCTCTTCCTGGGGCCAACACCAGGGGTCGCTGCTGAGCTGATGGAGCTGTTTTGGGCACTCTCCTCCTGGGGCCAACACCAGGGGTCGCTGCTGAGCTGATGGAGCTGTTCTGGGCACCCTCTTCCTGGGGCTTTACTGGCATCCTTTGCCAACTCTTAGTTTGGTCAAAACAACAGAAAATGAGAACAAACCTTCCCAGATCACAGAAGCACCAGTTCAAATGCTGTACACAGAGGTCATTGGCTTCCCCAAAGTGGCTGGGACCCTCGGTCTTCAGAAGAAGCTCTGTGGCCCTGGGTATGTGGCCCCACCTGTGAGCCTTGGGGCCTGTCCTCCCTCCTGCCTGGCCTCCCTCAGCTTCCTCTGCCTTCAGTCCCAGTGTTCCTCTCCATGTCACTGCTGAGTCAGAAGTGACCCTCCTGCCGTGGCAGCTCCGGGAGGCTGACCTGATCTGTCTGCCTGGCTGTCCGTCACTCCTGCCTTTCAGAGGACCCTCTGAGGGCTGACTGGAGACGGGATACGCAGGAATTGTGTCCCCCGCAGATTCTGGCCCTTCAGTGGAGCTCTAGACACCAGTGGTGGCTGGTGTTGGGGATGGCACTCTTGGTGACATTGGAAATCCCTTACAAGATCTTGGGTTGGACCCTGAGAGAGTCTCAGGAAGTGAGCCAGGCTCTTCATGCCTGGACTTCCTCACTGGCCCATCCGACCCTGCACCTTACCTGGTCACTGCTGCCACCTCCTCCCGTCTGCCTCTAATTCCTGTCCAAGGCCAAGTTCTTTCATCAGAATGAGTGTAGCAGGGTCCCCTGATCCTTTCCATCTCCTGGTCTGGATTCATCCTTCCTTGGAGCTCTCCAAGAAAGGGCACTGTCATACTCTCTGAGGCACAGCAGTGACAGGCCCCTGGTGTAGGTGTGCGAACCCCTCCTCGGGTCCCTGGCTGGGTGGCTTTCACTTCATCTCTCTATGCCTCCGTTTCCTCTGGGAATGGGGACGGTGATAGCGCCCACTTGCTGTGGGTTTCGTGAGGCTTAAGAAAGTGGAGACAGCCGGTGACTAAAACCCTGTGTGGGACGCTCAGGAAGCGAGAACCTGTGTGTGCCAGGCCACGCACGCAGCCCCTCACTGCCTCGCTCCTCCCTCCTGTCACAGCAGGGGTACACCAAAGCTCAGGCTGCCAAAAGGCCCAACAAATGAGTCTCTGATGGCCCACCTTGTCCCCCAAACCCAATCAGAACCGCAGCACGTCATGTGCACACACGTCATGAGCCCCGCTGTGACACGTAATGATGATTCACGGATAAAGAAGAAAGAAAAAGAGCTCATAAGACCCCACCCCCGAGAGGTCGAGAGGCCCGGCAGAAGAGGGCCTGTCACAGACGGAGGGGAGACATGGCCACCCCGGGTTCCGCTTTATGGCTTTGTGAGGCGACCTCCATCCCTCTCTCTGTTTAACTGCCTGCATCAGGAGCAGGGGTTGATTCCCCCACCCTCCTCACCCCAGGTGGAGTGGGAAGTGGGAACTGGGGCGTCCACCCGTCTCCCCGGCAGAGGAGCAACAGCCGGGCCGTGGGAGTAGCCCTGAGGCCTGTCCTCCTGGCTCTGGTGGTCAGCTGCTGCCCCTTCTTTCTCTTGGGGAAATTACACCAGGTCTTCCCAGAATCCACTGCGAGGGGGGGAAGCGTAAAGGAGAGGGGAGGGTGGTTCTGACCCTAGGCCTCCCTTGGCTCTGGAGCTCTGGGGACCAGCTGCTTCCGCTTGGGCGTCCTGTGCAGGCTTAGGAAAGAAGGGGACCCCAAAAGTCTGTCGTGAGTGGGCGATGCACCGATCTCCACTGCATCAGACATCAGGATGCAAAACTGTATAAATGTGAGTATTCAGTTACGATCAACCATAAACCCATGAATGATATGCAATAGTAGTGAACCCCCTCGATGTTCTCCTAAACAACACATTTTTGTGAAAAAATAACTATATTTTCCAAAACAGCGACAGGCCTGGCAGAAGAGTGAGGCATGAGGCGCTCCATCTTCTCACCAATCTTGGGCTCTCGGGTCACCCTCATCATGATGACAGTGGCACCGTCATGTGACGCGACCCCTGGAAAACCCTTCTGTGAGGCTGGGAGTGGACCTTCAGAGTTGGCAGGGACCCCCCTTAGAACCTGCCTCTGAGCAGCCACCAGGGCGCATCTCCCAGCCCTCAAGGAGGACCAGGCTCCGGGGCTCTGCCCTTGGGCGTCACTGGTTCTTCCCTTTGGGGACGCTGTGACTTTCTGGAAGTTGGTGTCTGGCCTTTTCACAGCGGGCAGGAGCAGCAGGACGAGGGTGGACAGGTCTCGTGGAGGCCTGGGAGGTTCCTGGACCGACCCCAGGGACCCGAGCGGGGTGGGCCTGAAGCCCAGGCGCTGTGTGACCCAGTCCTCACCGCTGCTTTCTGGGCTCGTCTTTCCAGCTCTGAAGTAAACGAGGCCCTCAGTGTCCAGAGCCCCGATGGTCAGCGTTCCTTGGAGACCTAGACCAGAGAGGCCGGACACCCTTTCCCTCTGTGTCCTCCAGACCGTCCAGTTCGGAGCCTTCCTCCCCAGTCCCTCAGAACCGACTGGATTTGGAGAAGAGGTCTTTAGGAATTCAGGTACAATGAGGTCACCAGGGTGGCCCTAGAAGTACTGGTATCCATAGAAGAAGAGAAGCTCCATCCACAGGGGACGGCCCTGTGACGACACATGGAGGGGACACTCATCTAGGACACATGGAGAGAGGCCTCAGAAGACCCCACCCTGCCACGCCTCCATCTCAGATGTCCAGCCTCCAGAATCGGAGAGCGTGAGCCCCCTTGCTTGAGCCAGCAGCCTGGGCCCTTTGTGGGGTGAGCCCCAGGGCTGATCCCCTGCCCACCACGCCCTCCAGGCCCGAGCCCAGGTGCCGTCAGCAGACTCTTTCTCTGGATTCAGTTCTCGGGGGAGAAGGAATGGCCACTATTTAAGGACAGAAACTAAAGATTCTTTTGTAAAAATCCACCACCTGGGCAGCTCAGGACCAGAGCCCTGACTGGGGCTGTGGAGCTCAGAGACGGGAAACTGGGCATCTCGGCACCTGGGATCCAAGGGAAACCAGGAAAGGATGTGGGTTCTCTGGTCTCTACTAAGCTTGCAGAGGGGTGACCCTGGCGCGAGCCTGGACTTCAGGGGGCATCATGCTCCTCCTGCTCTGGAAGCTGCACACACAGGTGGGCGCCTCAGCAGCCAAGATGTTCCATGAGCACAGCTCTCATGTTTGTTGACTGACTTCCAGTTACCTGTGGCCTTGGGGCAAAGGAACATGAATTAATAAAACCTCAGCCTCATTTTTTTTTCCCAAAATGTGTTCCTTAGAAAGCTGTTGCCTGCATTGCCAGAGGTCTCCTGCAGAAAGCAGGGGGCTTGTGTGAAGGGACACATTTGGAATCCTGTGACTTGTGCATGGAACGGGGCTTCTCCACCAGCGGATCCTGGCTCCCAGGGTCTTCCCGGGAGGGTTGGTGTTAGGTGGTCTGTGGGAGAAGAGTCTCAGACGGCGCCCTCTGTGCTCTGCCCGCTGCACTCTAGGCCCACGCCCTGGAAACAGCTTGTCCACTCAGCCCACAGTGCACACCCTGGCTGCCCTGCCATGCCCCAAGGATGGGCAGTAGGTGGTCGCAGGGCAATGGCCGAGGGTCGATGACAGTGGCCACTGGGAGAGCAGGGAGGGGGGTCAGGGAAAAGAGGGTTGGAAAATGTCCTTGGGGGGGGCAATAGTGGGGGAAAAAAGGTTGAGAAACACAGACATGTAATGAAAGACCAGATCCTGACTCATTTCCAATCTATCGAAGACTGATACTCATAAAATACAATAAAAGTGAATCACCAGAAAAATAGGAAAAAAAGAAACAAACATAAGTCCCCAGTTTTCATTATTAGATTCAACAGAAGTAAAATTGTCCTGTCCAAGTGCTGTAACGGCTGCGAAAGCTGCACACTCTCAGCTCACTCCCAGCCTCCCTCGGAACCTTGGCAGGTGCTCATGGACGGGGCCAGTCCATGGGCCACGATTAAGTGGCCCCGGTTGGGGGAGCAGGGTCAGGAAGGACAGGGGCAGTGGGCTGGGGAGGAGATGAGGAGCCTCTCACACAGAAGAGCTGGCCAAGGTCCAGAGCAGAAAATGACCAGTGGGAAGAGTGGCCAGCGGGAAGCTGAGACTCTGGCAGAGAGCGAGAGGGCCACAGGGCCAGGGAGGGAGCCAGAGGGGCCCGCACTAGGCAGGGCCCACAGCACTGGCAGTTGGCCTGCTCTGACAAGTGGCTCCTAAAGCTTCGGGGTCAGTGAGCACCTTGAGAACCCAGTGGCACCACCAGCTGTGGGCTCCGTCCCTGAAAACAGCACAGTTGGAGATGTCCTGTGAACAGTCCTGGGGACCGTTTCAAGATCCCCATCAGCTGCCTGAAGTCTCCAGGTTCAGAATCCGGGTAAATAGTGGAGCTAAACTTTCCTCACATACCCTTTCCCTGAGGCTGCTGATGGCCATCAGGTCCTGACTATGTGCTGACCCCAGCTCTCTCAGGCCTGCCAGGCAGGCAGGGGACAGTCACCTCCTGGAGGTTTCCAGGACACCCACGGGCAATGCTCAGATGAAAGCCAGACCCTTCCCCTGGCAGAGATCCCAGGCTGGAGGAGCAGGTCCACCCCCAAGACTTCCAGGGAGGGCACGGCCTTGTCCTAACCCCTGTGGGACCCCGCCCCAGGGTAGGCCCTCATCCCTCCTCCAGCTCGGTATCAGGATGATGTTTCTTTCTTGCTCTTTTAAAAATGTGCATTAATGGCACTCAGTGTGCTGTTTCCATGATGCCAACTGCGTGCCAGCCTCATGCCAGCCACGTGCCAGGGTCAGATCAGCCTCCCTTCAACCACCCTCCCTAACGTCCACCCTTCCCAATCTGGACTCTGCACTTAATCCCTTCCAGGGGCTCTTAACAGCTTCACCAGTTGAGCTGTGGAGGCCAAGGCCACTTGGGGCTGACTTTCACTGAGATCTGCTGGGCTCGGAGCATATTTAGAGGGTAATTTCATCAGTGTTTGTAGGGAATGTAAAAATGAGTGAGTAAGTGGACCCGTCCCCGCAGAGGCAGGGCCCTCACACCCACAAGTGCTCTTCTAAAAACACGGGGGAGAGTCAGATCTGAAAAGTCAGACCAGGAGCCCAACTCAGCAAGAGTCGGACGCAGCAAGGACGAAATATTTGAATCTTTCGATGCAGCCCAGAAATTGTGGAGTTGGGACTGAAACTCCAGGGAGAGGCACCATTTTGGACTGAAGGAAAGAAGTGACCCCAACACAGACCGCGCTGTTGGACTCCTCCCAAGAGTTCAGTGTGGACGCTGAGAATGTGGGCCTGGATGCCCTCTCTTCAATTCACATGTTCATTCCCCAGCAATTTGCTGAGCACCTGCTGTCTACCAGCCCCTGTTCTGGCACTGGGAAGATAGGAGTGAGCAAAACAGATGGAGTCCTTGCCTCGTGGAGCAGACAAGCCAATAAAGCTACTCGGTGGAGTAGGGGACGGTATCGGATACAGGGAGATGGTTCTGAACGTGTGGACGGGGAGGGTTTCTGAGATGAGGAAGCATTTAAGCAGAAGACCCAAGTGAGGTAGGAAACAAGGCCTGGTGTCTGAGGGACGAGTGTTCCACCCAGAAGGCACAGCAAGCACAGAGGTCCCTTCTGGGCCCGTCCAGGTCTAGCACGAGGCCAGTGCAGGGGGAGCAAAGGTGGCAATGAGAGGCTGGAAGGGGGATGGCCGGCCATCTGTGCACTTTGGGTGAATGGGAACCCCGGGGGTTTTGAGAGGAGCGACATGGTGGTGGTGAATTTTGTGTAGTATCTTGATGGCGGTGGGATGCCCAGGTTACCCACTGTGTCCAGGGGAGATTGGCATTTGAATGGGTGGAGAAGGTAAAGAGATGGCTTCTCCTTGTCCTAAAGCAGATGCTCGGTCATTCATGGGACTGAATGATGCCATTGGATTTAAGGAAAAGAAGTGAAGTGGCAGGAGCATTGGGTGTCCTGCAGTCCAGAGGGGACCTGCACAGAGCCGAAGGTGGGGAAGGAGGACCGCGCCCTGCCTGCTTTTGCAGCGGGAATGTACCTCATCAATGGTCCTTGGCCTGGGATCTGCCACCCAGTCTCTGGTTCCCAGAGCCTCAGACTCACTCTGAGTCACACCCCGGGCTTGTCTGGGCCTCCTGCAGGTGACAGATGGTGGAACTTCTCAGCCTCTATAATTGCATGAGCCGAGTCCCTATGATGAATATTTATGTATCAGTTCCGCGTCTCTAAAGAGCCCTGACTCACCAACAGGATTTGATTTAGACCCCAAGAGGATCTCTCTGTGCTCACTGGGGATTCGGCTGTTCATCAGAAGCTCGGGCCCAGGTAGGCAGGCAGGTGGTCACGAGATGGCGGCTTTGACTCAGACGGGCAAGTGGAGGTGCTGGACGTTGAGGGAGAGGACGATCAACCGCAACCCGCCTGAGACTTTGAGGGCCTGAAGTAACTGACACCCTTAGAGGGGCCCAGATGCCATATAAAAGATCCAGAGGGATTTAATCTAAAAAGAGAAAGAAAAAGGTCTGGGGCCATGGGGACTTTCTCCACACCCCTGAAGAGTGGCCTGCCCAAGGATTGCTCTGGCTGAAGGCACGGAAGGACCTGTGTCCAGGCTGCTTCACCCATGACAAGCTCCATCCCTGCATGGCCAGCTGGCAGTGTCTGGGGGACACTCCCCATTTCCATCGTGGGACCTTCACTCACTCAGTGATGTGAACAGGGGTCCTGCTCTGCACCAGGCACTTGCCCACCACTAGGTTCTAAGATTGGACAGGACTCAGTCCCAGCCCTCACAGAGCAGAGCCTGGGCATTCTGGTAGGCAGTATTGCTGAGGGCCTCCGTCCAGGCCGAGGTGAATGCAATGATATGGTGGTACAAGGGTGGATGGGTGGGTTCTTTGTCTTGGAAATTCCAAGAATGAAATCTGTGGACACAAGGGTCAGGGCAAAGTAAACAGATTTATTAGAGTAACAGAGAGGGCAGAGCTTGAGCTGCCCCTGTGGGCATGGTGGGATGTAGGGCTTAGAAAGGGGGCGAGCAACTGTATTTTGCCTTCTTCAACAAATCTGGAGAAAAGCGATTTCTAAGCCTTCGTCAGCACCAGATTGGGTGTGAGGGTTTGTTGGTGCAAGAGGAAACCTGAACTTCCTTTGTTGGGGGTTGGTTGTGTCTAGGGCCTGTGAGGAGAGGGTCCTGTGGCTGGGAACAGCTGGGTCAGAAGCTTGACCCCCCCCAGTCCTCTCTTCCTCCTTTTCTTCTCTGAGACCCTTTTCCAGGCTGCCCGTGGGGGGATCTCTTTGTCTCAGTACCTCGAGACCCAGGCTGGGACCCAGGAAATGCATCTGTGAGTGTGTGTGTTGGGATGAGGGTGACAAGAGGAACCTGAACTTCCCTGGACAGGGAAAAAGTGGCCAGAGTCCAGTAAGCACGAGGGCTGGTGGTGACTCACGCGTCCTCCCAGGGCCAGGGCTGGGGAAGCCCAGTGAGGTGGAAGCCCACTTGTTAGAGTGTGTCCCTGGAACGCACATTAGAAACTTAATCCCCAAACCACGCGTGGCTGGTGTGTGGAGGTGGGACCGTGGGAGGTAAATGGGATCAGACGAGGTCTTGAGGATGAGGCCCCCGGTGGCCGTGGTGGCTCTGTAAGAAGAGCTGGGACATCCGAGCTAGCTGGTTTTCGTGCTGCCTGGTGCCCTCCGCCATGTTTGAAGCAGCCAGCGGGGCTCCCTCCAGGGGCCTGTGCCCTGCTCCTGGACTCCCAGAGCAGTGAGCTAATAAACCTCTTCCTTTTTAAATCCCCAACCCTGTGATATGCAACTACAACAGAAAATGGGCAGAGCCTGACTTTTTAAAAATCTTACTTATCAGGGATTTTTGCATTATTTATTATTTTTAAAATGTTGATCACAAGACCATTTGTCTTGATTTCTGAGCCTTGGGGGCTTTCCAGGGTTGTTCTTAGAGAATGGCACTAGGAATGTAGCCCTGAACAACACAGACCCTGCTACCCACTCTCCTCCTCCAGGCTCAGCCCAGTTCCGGGGAGGGGGTGCACCCAGTGTGGAGCATTCCAATACAACGGGTAGGGTCTGTTCCATAAAACTCTAGGAAGTGGTCCTCAAATTGTGGCCTCCCTCCCCTGGTGGCCAGACAAGCAGCGCAGTTGGTGCTGCGGGCAGGTACACACAGAAGGCCCCTGCACCTTCAGGACTGGGAGCAAAGCTCTCTGACTGGGTGCAGGTGCTGGAGGAGAGAGCGGCTGAGGAGGTGAGGGCGGTGTCTCTGTTCTCCACATCATTATTTATTTATTTAGGAGGATCTGCTGTCCTCTCTGCTAATCTCCCTGTGCCACACCTCATTGCCCCCCAAAAGCCCCCTCGGGTGTCCCTCATTTTAGTTTGGCTGAATTCTTCTTGAAGACCCTTTTCTGGTTCCTCATTACTCACTGGCCTGGAAACACCAGAAAGACACTGACCCTGCTAGTGCCAAGCCTCCCGCCCATTCTCCAGCTAATGGCCGATCCAGGGTATACCTGGCATTTACAGGTAGAGACCACAGAAAAAGCCCATTTTTCAGGTGCATCTGAAGCCGTGTGCTTGGCTACATCAGGATCTGTGAGAGTGACCAGCTCCGAACCAGGCAGAGAGCTGAGGCAGAAGCTTGCTAGGCCCGGCCACTGCTCTAGAGGGACCTTCAGGCAGCCCAGCCTCCGCTCAGAAGGTCCTTCCCCATCCCTGGGTCTGAGGTTGCAAGGCCAACCCACCCCAGTCTAGTAAGTGCTCCAAGTCTTAGCATCCAGCCTGAGCCAGGGTCCCCTGATCCCCGGGCCCCCAGCCCTGGCCCCCTAGCCCTGGTCCCTAGCCCCAGCTGTGGGATCTGCATCCTCAGGAACAGGTGCTGACCTCCACACCTGCTCTGAAAGACACAGTCGGGCGGGGACAAGCTCCCTGTGGGCTGTGAGGACCTGGCAGGCACAGGCACTGGTGTTGTCTGAGAGCCCACAGCGTGGCCCCTAACATGCTGCAACACCCCCCACCCTTCCCCCGGGCTGTGGACCCTTGTGGCTTCTCTCCTAGTTTTGGTGCCTTGGTGCACTTTGCAGCCCAGACAGCCAGACTCTGTCCTCCGTGGTGGCCGTCAGCAGGAGGCCAGCTTCATGAAGCTCTACTTCTTCCCTCAAATGCTTTTTGCAGCAGGATCTAGTTTTGCCCCAGGTGGAAGCTGAGTTGCCCTCCCGGCTGCCCTCTGCCCCAAGGCTGCTGCCCTGGGGATCTGAAGTCCTCCAGGTGGCCTCATTAGGGCCCCCTGCTGTGAGAAAGGCCCAAGGAAACTGGGGAAGCTGGCAGAGAGCCACCAAATGGATGGCTGATGGAGATGGCCGCTCTCTACTGGAACCCAGCTCAGGAGGCTGGCTGGACAGGCAGGCTGGTGAGGACCCAGCACTGTTATGTCCACCGCCCAGAACAAGAGGCCCATCTTGAAGTACAGAGGGGTTTTCCCTTATCCTGTACCCTATGTATAATGGAA
This sequence comes from Ictidomys tridecemlineatus, assembly GCF_052094955.1. Classification (NCBI taxonomy): domain Eukaryota; kingdom Metazoa; phylum Chordata; class Mammalia; order Rodentia; family Sciuridae; genus Ictidomys; species Ictidomys tridecemlineatus. The sequence continues at coordinate 121,790,878 of NC_135486.1, forward strand.
TTTAAAGCTGCATAAGCCAGAAATCAAAGGTATTCAGAAGGGATTTGAGAAGTTTAGGAGATGCGAAGATCACAGACGTAATTAGAAAGATAAGGATTATTTTCCCTATGTTTGGGGGACTGATTTATGGGGGATAATGAAGCTGCATGAATTCAAAGTTGCTTTCCACATTCTGCAGCTCATTAGCTATGCACCAAAAGTTAGCTAACTTCTCAGAGCTTCTGATTTTTCATTTACAAATGAAAATTATGAAACTAACCTTATAGAATCTAATTGTGAGAATTAAATGAAATCACATGTAAAGTACCTAGTTCAGGACCTTGCACCTTGCAGATGCTGAAAATAGTAGCTATCAATGTCATTGTAATTATTTTTAAGATGATTGTAATGGCCATGGTAATAGAGAGTGTCCTTAATGTCCCTCATCATCAGGCGAGGCCACAGGGAATCACTTGATATTCAGAGACCAGACTCCTGTGAGAATCCTGCCTCCGCCTCTTAATGTTTTGGAATTCAGCTAATGCAGGTGGTGTCCAGACACCCTCTGTGCTGGGATTCTGATGAGGAGTAAGACAGGTGGCCTGCCAGCTCTCACCCACCTGACAAGATGGGGACAGACGAACATGAACGGGTGGCAGCACAGCGAGGCTGTGGCCAGAGAAGCCAAGGATGTGTCTGTGGGGCTGTGGCAGTGGAGGGCTGGGGGCTTCTAGAGAAGGCAGCATCGAGATGGGACCTGACAGATGGTGAGAGCCCCACCAGTGGGCAGAGGGGCACTCAGGTGGAATTGCAGGTGACAGGATCCTGGGCCAGTGAGGACTGTTCCTAGGAGACTTTGTGGCTTGAATAAAGGTAGAGGTGGCCAGAGCGGATCAGCAGAGCCTGGTCTTTGGGGTCTTGTGGATAGAAGTTAGGTCCTCTCTTTAGGGCAGGGTGGAGCCACTGATAGGAAGGAGGAGAAGTGCTGCAGGCAGACCTGCCCTGTGGCATATGATCCCGCTGCCCCTCCATGGATGGCACCCTGAGGAAGTGAAATCAGCATGCCAAGACACCACTCACAAGAGCCGTCAACCCAGCATCAGCATCCACTGACAGATGGGTGGATGAAGAAAACGTTTTTCCAGCCATGAAAAAGAATGAAATCTGTCAGCAGCCTAGATGGAGCTGGAGGACATTGTGTTAAGTGACATAAGCCAGGCACGGAAAGACAAGTACAAAACCCTGGTTGTAGAGAGATGGGAAGAAAATCTCTTAAAATCTGCATTTGAGATTTTTGAAGTGATAGCTGGCCACAGCCGAGTCAGGAGTTCTCAGCCTGGGATTCATCATCTCCAGAGAGTGGATGATGATGCGCCAGGGGTGAGCTTGGCACATAAATGCAAGTCCCTGTTTCCTACGGTCCTCTTGGTATCCGCATTTGCTTCTGTTATGAACACAGGCCGTCCACCTCTGTATTGCTGGCGTACCTGTCTCCAGTAGCAATCAGATGGGTCCACATCACCGTTGAGTCCTGTGGCTATCTGGAAATACCACGTATCTGCTGTGGTTTCAGTCTTGAGTGTCCCCAAGGGTTCAGGTGTTAAAGGTGTGGTCCCCAGCCTGGTGCTACTGGGAGGAGGTGGAAACTGGTAGAGGTGGGGCCAGGTGACAGGTCTTTGGGTTCATCACTGGGGCTGTGCTCTTGAGGGAGGGATTGTGGGACCCCAGTCTCTTTCATTTCCTGGCCATAGAGTGAAGGTTTTGCTCTGCCAGATCCTCCCGCCATTGTGGCCGCCACAGACCCAGGGCAGCAGGGTCAACCAACCTGGAATAAATCCTCTAAAACTCTGAGCCAAGGGAAGCCTCTCTCTATGCAAGCTGATTACCCCAGAAAGTTCATAATGCGATCTGCTCCTGACTACTATGGCATTTAGAATAGTTAGGAAACCTAAACTAGACCCCGTTTTTCACTGTGTTAAAGAGGCACCTGTGTGTTTTAATCTGATCACGGCCTTTCAACGTGATTGGTTTCTTTTGCAATTCTGCATAGTTTTCTTCAGTGTTTACAAACATATTCTGAGGAGGGGTCCCTGGACTTCACCAGAAAAAGTGCCACGGTAAAGGTGTAAGTGTCTCTGGATTCAAGCAAGGTGATCCCCAGCTCCTGTGGAAGGGCAGATTCCCGTCCCCCTGTCCCCAGGCCCGCTGGCTCAGAACCAGCTACAGCAGATGGGACCTGGACAGATGTGTCTTCTGAAGCTCTGCAGGGGGTTGAGATGTGGCTGCCAGGCCAGAGTCTGATGATCGGGGACTTCTTGGTTCAGATTATGAGGACCCCAGTGCTTCACATCTCAGAACACGGGGCTTGGTGGCCGTGCTGACAGTTCAGTGGTGGAGAGAAGGCTCTTCTCCCGCTCTGGGGCAGACATGCTGGGAGGAGCATGCAGGTGGAACAGACCCGGCTCTGAATCAGGGCGCGTTGCTCCGTGAGACAGTGTGCTCGTGAGCCTGCTGGGAACTGCCTTGGCCAAAGTGAACTGGAACCTGAGAAATGAATTGGCACCGAGGAGCCATCAAACCCAGCCCCACACCCCAACACCTTACAAAGGCTCATTATGGGGAGCCGCTTCAGAAAACACTCAAAGTCCAAATTCAGATCACAGAGGGCTTCATTGACTGGCCAGGGACTGTCACCCACCCATAGAGACCGAAGTCTGTGGGAGAACAGCCACTTCCTGGTCTGTGTCTTGGGAATTCAAGGACAAAAACCAGCTCAGGGACTTTTCTTAGCATCAGGCAAGCAAGCCTATCACAGAAGCTAAGGCAGCAGGTGGCAGAGCAACTCAGACAGCCGCATCTTGGGTCTGAGCAAGTGCCGTATCCTGGGTTCCAGCAGGTGGTCAGCAGGGGCGAGAAACTACTTCAAAGTCTTGGGTCACCAAGACCTCTGTATCCTGGGACAAGTACATTTTGTGGGGTACAAAGTACAGAGAACAATATATTATAAGAAAACAGCTTTCATTTCAGCTTCTCAGAAACAGCTCTTATAGCCATTTTCTGTTTGTTTGTTTGTTTGTTGTTTTGGTTTGTTTGTTTGTTTGTTGTTTTAATAGAAGCCAGCAAAATGGAGTCTTAGGCCCTTCAGTGGCCGCTCTTGATCCTAATTGTCTTATCTCGCTTATCAAAATCTCATGTCTGTAATCTGTATATCTTACTATCTGTCCCTCACGCTCTTACTGACTGAACTTAACAGTTCACACCTCAGCAGGCTCAGGACCACCGCAGTGTCTCCTGGGTGGTCTTGCTCAGCCTTGAGCCCCACCTGGGGAGACACTTGGGGCAGCTCCAGCTGGTCAGACCAGGCTGGGGGCCAGGGACTCTGGGGGAGAGAACAAGAGAGCAGAGCGAGTCCCTCCAGGCAGGGCAGGGTGGCCTGGCCCCCAGAGAGCTGCCACCTGCTGTGCAGAGCACCAGCCTTTAGCCCTGCACCAGCATCAGGATTCTCCCTCTTCGCGTCCTCCCGCTCCATCCCTCCCGAGGGCCCCACATGAGGTACTGCTGCTCCCACCTCACGCCACCGTCCTGGTCAGTGGTCATTGCTCATTTTCCTCCAGCACTTCCCCTGAGCTCCCATGTCCGCCTGGGGTTTCCACACATCCCATGTCTCCCCCAGCAGGCCGACAGGCACTGTCAGCTGCACGGCACTGAGGAACCGCATCACGAGCAGCACGGTGCACGTGGGACCAGACAGAGGTCACTCGCGCTGCCGAGCCTTTCTGGCTTCTGGGAGTGGTGACTGGCAGCACCTTTGATCTAGCCTCGACGCAGACCTAGGATTTGAACTCAGTGCTAAAACCCTACCTCCCGGCCTTTGCAACGCCATCTTAGGAATCTGCCATTAACAGCTCATCTGAAGCCCAGCCCCACCTGAGCCCTGAGTCGGTGCCCACTTCCCGTGATGCCTGTCAGAGCCCATCACATGGCCTCCTGCTGTCCAGGTGGAGCCATGTGCACCTGCCCCACCTGCACAGGTGCTCCTGGCCTCCTTCACCAGCTCCTGATGGTGGCTGTCTGATTTCCAGTTCTCCCACTCTCTGTGGCTCTGCCTGGCCTTGGACCCTTCTCGGTGCCTGGTGTGGCAGTCTATTGTGGGGCTCTCAGGCTCTGTCACGATGGGTAGCTCTCCCCTGGCCCAAGCTTTGGCATTTACCCATTGGACCTGAGCACTGTGACCTTGAGTGAGGGGCCCTCCCCTCTGCAGCCCCAGTAGGGGGAAGAAGGACGTCTCCGGCTTCCCCGGGGCCAGGGGAAGGCTTCAGTGAAGAGCCGTCCAAAGACCTCTCCAAGGACCACATGTGGCTGCTGCGTTACCTAGAACACAGGATGTCCTTGTCCAGGGTAGCCAGCTTAGTCTGGGACCACCATGATGGGCTAAGCAGTCCCAGCCTCTCCCTAGACCCAGCCCTGAGCTGTGGCAGGCCAGTACTGTCCTTCCTGCCTGTCTCAAAGCAGCAGGTGGCATCAAGCCCAACCATGTTGGGTGAACACGGAGGAGGTGATCGCAACCTCCAAGGGCCTTTTGGAGCACACCAGCAGGCAAAGAGGACCTACAGCCCCTGCCCAGCCCTGCGCTATCTCACCACTCTGGCCCTTTGATGCTGGAGACAGAATCAGACGTGATTCACTGTGCTCCCTTGTCAAGCACAGCTTATCCATAACAGAGCCCCGAGCCCCCGCCCCCGGCTGCTCTCTACAAGATGCTCCAAGTAACAGCCCAAGGGGGTTGATGAGCCTCAAGGGAGGCCGGGGTGTTACCATCTTCCCCTCCTGGTGGCCTCCACCCGAGATCCTGGAGCACTCGCCTGCAGCCTGGCATCCCAGTGCCCAGCTGAAGGATCCTCTCTGAATCACCTTTGCCTTCCTGGCATTTCTGACTGACTCTAGCCTAGTGGACAGGTGTATGGCATCTTGCCCAGTGACTACAGGTGAAGTCACAGACAGCTGGAGGAGGAGCACTGGGATGCACAACACCTGTGTGGCTGGAGCTGCCCTGCAGAAGGGAGGGCTGGTGCAGAGGAAGAGTGGTTGGCAAGGCCCACCCAAGTGGGACCCCCTTTGGCATTCCCCTAACACAGAACCCCTTTGTGCCATAACCTGTGGTCCACTGGAGCAAGGCTGCTGGGAGCTTGGACTGGTAAGCCGGCACCAGCATTGTCAGCCCTGCCCAGGGCTCTCCTAGGTGCGGAAGCCATAGAACAGAATCTGAAGGACAGCAAAATGCCCTCAGACACTTCCCAGGCTCAGTGAGTCAGCCGTGCGCCTCCAACCAGCCTCGTAGTTCCTCATTGTGCACCTGAGAAACGGCTGGTGACTGGCCACAGCACCTCGTGCTGAGGGGCTCTGGCTGCCGTGATGCTTAAATTGAGATAGGTCTTGAGGTCCTTATCTGTAAATCCTATTTCTGAGAAACAGTAATAAATAAAGCAGAAGATTGAAATTGAATTTCTGTAAAAGGATGTTAGGAGGAAAGCCATCATGCATCCGTCCAATTTGGTGGAGAGAACATGCGTTTAAAGTGGAGAGAGAGAGACACACACACACACACACACACACACACACACACACACACACACACTCTATCTCCAGAGCGGCAGAGGGGAGGGTCGAGGAAAATTCCTAGGAGGATGAGCTTGCTCCCTTGGGTAAGAGGGTCACCGTGGCCTCTTGGAGCAGATCTACAGGGGGAGGACAAATTAAAATGTTGTCTTAGCCCAAAGTCTGGCTTCTGGAATCAGATTTTACCCAGGATGAAAGCTGAAATGTGCTCACACTTCAGTGACTTGGTGGGGCTGTTTGTGATTTCTGAGTCTCACCAGTGTTGCTCCTAACACTTATGTGGGTGTCAGTGGCTTCCTGGGCCACTTCAGTCTGATAGGACGATTCCTGTGAAGAGGGGAGACATCTGGGGACGCCCCTGTCCAGATGGAGGTTAGGCTTTTCCCCCAGGGAAGGACCAGAGGGCATCCGGGTCCCACGGGCCTGGCACTCAACACCTGGAGTCCTCTTCCCAGATACAGAATGAGGCACAAAGGCCACCCCCCATAAGACTCTCAGGAATGTGGGTGCTGGAGAAGCCGGGGGGTCCCTGTGCTGTCCTGGGGGATGGCCCTTCCCTCTGTACCCTCTGCTCACACAGGAGGACACTCCCACCTGGTACAGGGCAAGCTGGCCAGGTTGGTGGGGACACCAGCACAGTACCAGGGAACAGCACTCACAGAAGCAGGGTCTGGCCTGGCCTCCTCCTGTGGGAGGAGAAATAGGAGAGGAACTCGGTCTAGCTGCTGTGGGGCTCAGCTGGGCCGCCTGTCCCTTCTCTGCCCGTGAGGTGCACACTCCAGCCCATTCTCCAGGTCCCTCTCCTCCGCCCTGGCTCCTGGGCGCCCTCTCCAGGCTCAGCCCACACTCACACCCTCCAGTCCCTCCACTCATGAGAGCATCCACGGCTCCTTCACTGAGGGGAGAGCACTCATTGGCTGCTCACGTGCCTGGCCCATTCTGGGCAGGGGGACCCTGGACCTGGACGACAGGTGAGGAAGAGGGAGGGTGCACTCCCGCCCACCCTGTGTGCTGAGCTCTGTAAAGGCCACACGGGCATCTAAGGGGACTCTGGCTCTGCCCAGGGCCTCCCCAAGGAGTAACGGTGGAGCTGTAGGCTCAGGTGTGAGCAGGGCTCAGCTGGCCAGTAGGGGGGAGTGTCCTGGAGGAGTGTAGCATGCAGAAGAGTAGCAAGGACAGAAGGTTGAGGGGGTCAGAGGGCTACAGAGAGGACACTTTAGGGACCGGGGGCCACGCCAGGCCTTGGAGGCCTCACGAGGTCATGGGCTTAATCCTCAGAGCCACTGGAGCCAGTGGGACGTTCGGGGTCAGGGCAAGATCCAACTGCACCACCTGGCTGCAGAGCGAAGGTCGGATTGGATAGGGCTGGGTCAAGAGGTGATGGCTATGGTCCAGGTGAGAGGTGGGGGCAGCATGGTGCCCGTGGTGGAGGAGGACGGGGCCTGGTGGTCTGGTGGTGATGGAGGGAGGGGGAGGGTCTGAGCCAGGTGGGAAGGTATCAGTGCAGGATGTGGAGGGGGTTGGCCAGTCCTGGGGACCATGTGCCGAGCATGGCGCCAGGACTCTTCCTTGCTCCACCTGAGGGATGGGGCAGGTCCTTCTGTGAGCCTCCCCTGGGGCGCATGCAGGCTCTTTGCACAGAGGGCCTCCCCAGGCAGTGCCTTGGAAACCTCCCGGTGGAAAGCGGCTTTCACATCACATGGCACGGGCTCTTCTAATGACACGGTAGAAAACTGTCATGGGATTATTAGGGCTCCGAGTCTCCTTATTCCTGAAGGATGCTTTGTGCTGCTCATGAAATACAGCTGGCTTCTGAAAATCGTGAGATAAGCCCAGACCTTGACCATCAGAATCCTGTGAAGTTAGGTGAGGGCCTCGCCCTTGCTCTTAGACAGTGGTGTCCAGAGTGGGCTACGCTCGATGGCCCATTGGGGAAGGAGAGGAGTCTGTGAGCATTGACATTTTATAACCTTTTTGAATTTCTATTAATCTGTCAAATTTTTCAAATGAAGTATCTTAGCATAGTAGTGTGCATGTGATTAAAAATGAATAAAGTAAGTATATTGGATCGAGAGGCCATGCTGTACATTTTTTAAACATAACAAAACCATTTAGAGGCCAAGGCCTCTGGGAATAGCTCACACAGCACAGGAACATCCGTCAGCTTTGACACCTGGGCCTCCTTCACCTCTCTTCTCATGCCACCAAGGCCATCTTCAGGCTTGCTCACCCATCTCCCTGGCCGCCCTGCTCCTCAGAACTCCATCTAGCAGTTCTGTTGGATGACAGTCTCCGTTCCAGCCCCTGGAGAGAAGGTGGTCTGAGCAGTACCCGGCACACTCACAGACGCCTGGGCCTTTCCCGAATCCCTGGACCACCTCCAGCTGTCAGGGGGTTGACAGAGCATGTCTCCTGCCCAGCTCCTTTCTGTCCCCGGAACACAAGTGACAACATTACAGCCTCTGAAAAGCTATCGCATGTCCCCCAGGCTGGGCCCCAGATGTGGCTAATATCACCTGGAAGAACTTCTTAGACAACCGCTGGGGCCTGGGTTTTCCCCTAGGAAATGACTGGAGTGGGATCAAGGATTGTACGTTTTAAGGGCTCTCCTGGTGATTTTGGAGGCACCGACAGTTTGGGATGCAATCCAGCGTCTCGTCCCTCCCTGCAGGACAGACCATGGGACTCTTGCTGGGAAGAGGATGTTCCCGGAGACTGTCACCAGGCCGTGGTCCAGGGCAGTTCTGGAAATCAACTTCTACTGGGTTGATGGCGTTCTTCCCACAATCTCTCAGTCTCTAATGAACTGGGGAAATATTTATGAAGTGGTAGGAGTCGATTGTGTGGGTGAGATGTCACAAGTTGTAATTGAGCCGAGAGCCCCCTGGAGTGCTGGGCACCCATCCCCCATGGACTCTCACCCCCCAGCACCCTCTTCTCCCAGGCCTGCTGTCAGGAGGCAGAGGGATGCACCCGGCCAAGCTGCACAGCTCCTGGAGTCTCCTGATGTCCCCTTTACCACCTCCTCCTGACCCAGAGGCCTGAGTAGTTAGGACCAGCTGTGTGTCCAGTGAAGGATGCTTCTGAGCGTTCAGTTAGGCAATAAGAGACTTGGGAGTTACTCCCACCCTTCTCTCCCGAGCCTCACCCAGCCCTTTTCCTGTGATGACAAATCCCTCCCCTCGCCCCACGTCTCCCTCTCTGTTGCCCTGACCCTCTAGCTCTCTGCCTGGCCAAAGCTGCTAGCTTCCTCTCCTGCGTGATGGGAAGCTCTCCTGTTTCTCCAACCCTCCTCTGCTGCTGTCTGCTCCCTCACTTCAGCCAGAGTGACTTTTTCTAAGCCCGTATCCTTCAGCATCATTTAGAAGAAAGATGGATTTCCTAACCTGGCCTGCAGACCCAGGTCTGGCATGGACCATCTTTAGTTTGCGCTCTCCTGTCTCCCATGACTAATCTGAGTCCATCTCTAAGCTCAGCCACGTGGCTTTTCCTGCAGTCCCTGGACTTCCCACTTACAGCACTTGTCTGCTGCTCTATAAGTCCAGACATGGTGACCTAAGTGACAGATTGGCTCACAATTCCGAAGTCTGGCCGTTGGGGCTGGGGTCAGCTGGATGGCTTGTCTGTTCTTGTCTGAGGGGCCCACTAATCGTCAGAAATGACTAGACATGCCTGGGAGGGAGGAAAATGGGTAAAAATAACTCCTAGGGCTCTTGCTGTGTAGCTGGGTCCACTACCACGGGCAGCCAGTCAGTGGGCCAGCTGGGGTGTTCGATCCCAGGTGGGCTTGCTCATGTGCCCATCCTCAGCCAGGGTGACTGGAGTGGCTGGGCCTTCCTCACTGACCCTCAGTTTCTTCGCAGCAGGGTGGGCTCAGGGTTCCAGGAGGGAGGACATAGAATTGGCCACGGCTTCTAAGCTCAGCCTTAATGGTGTGAGATGTCATTTCTGCTATATTCTGTGAACACTGCAAGTTGATAACAATGGGGGATGGACAGATGGGTCCAAGTGCTCTATAAGAGGAGAAGAAGTCCCATTGCAAGGAAGCCCAGGAACACTTGCTGCCACCATCTTGGATCCCACCTGCTGCCCCTAGTGTCCTCCTCCAGGGTCCTGGCCAGCTCCTCTGTAAGTGGGACACTGACCCCTTCCCCCACCAGCCCAGCCCTTCAGCCTGCACCTCGGTGGCCCTTTGGCAGAGAAGCTTCTCCTGTCCAGCACTGGTTCTCCTCCCAGTGTGCCACATCCTTCCTGGAAGCCAGCTCTGTCTCTGGGTGGTGCATCTCTTCATGTGATCATTAGACAAATGCACATCCCCTGCCGTACCGTCGACTCCACGAGAACAGCAGTTCTGTCAGATGACAGTCTCCGTTCCAGCCCCCATGCAGGAGAGTGGAACGGACCCCGCCTCTACCCGGTCCATGCTGGAGAGTATCCGGCCCATGCCAGGGCCTTTCGCATGCCAGGCCCACATTCTGCTGCTCAGCTACACCCCCACCCCCCAAATGGATAATTTTTGATGAACAAACCCATTGATGACACAGTGCTCACTGAGTCCTGAGTCTCTGCACTTCCTGGTGGCTCACTGACCTCTATGTAGGGCCACCAACCCACCTTCCCAGCAGGGGTGGTCCCAGAGCTTGGGGTGGGCTCTTTCTGGCCTCCTCTAGCCCACCTGGAGGCCATGGTCCTGTTCTGTGGTGGTGGGGGGCCTGGCCTGGAGTGGTTTTCCAGTGGGTCAGCTCCTGTGCTCTTTCCTTCCCTCTGTCCAGGAGCTTGCCATTGGGGCTGATAAACTCTAACCTACAGAACAGATCCTCGGGACCCTTCCTTGGGAGCAGCTGCACTGGGAGGCCAGTAGCTGGTTCTTGTCTGCAGGAGACCACCCCCCTGCTGTGGGAGCCCCCACCCCATGGTCTCAGAGCACTCAGTGGGTCAGATCCCAGGTGGGACTGGTGCTTTCTCCATCATGACCCCAGCTGACCTGTTGCTCAGGCTGAAAGACTTTTCAGTCCACTTTGAGAACCTCTCCTGTGCTCTTGATGAATGGGTTTCCCTTGATAGATCACCAGCTTCGTGAGAGCAGCAATTTTGGCTGATGACACTCTCCATTCCCATCCCCTGCACTGGAGAGGAGAATGCCTTTGTTTTTCTGGACCTGAGGATCAGACTCAGGGCCTTGTGCATGCCAGGCCCACGCTCTCCCACGGAGCTACACCCCCAAACCAAGAATGGGCAGTTTCTCATGAATACATAAGTTCACAAATAGCTGTTTCTAGAGTTGCATGACTTCCCGATGGCTGGTTGCCACTTAGGCATGGCTGGCCAGTGACCCCTTGGCCAACCCAGAGCAGAGGCCCCAGCGCTTGAGAGCCCCTTAGGTCCTGGGCTCCCTCTGTCTCCCCTGCAGTATCTTGCTGCCCTGGGGTTTTCTGCAGCAGGAGGCATTGGCCTCTCAGTCTGAGGAGTTGTTGGTGCTGCCAAAGGTCCACAGGGTTTCCCTGGGGACTGTGCCCACTCAGCCCTACCACCCCAGGCCCTTCAACCGTCCCCTCATCATTCTGCTCACGGTGCAGGAAGGATGCACCAGCCCACTCTACAGAGAGAGGGACAAGGCGGTGGCAAGGAAAACTAAGGGGTCCATGGCCCCAGTCTACTCTCCCTGGTTAGGAGGGGTCAGTGCCCTCCATGTCCATCAGGGAATGGTGGCCCCCTGCTGTAGCATGTGGTTGGACTCAGGGTTCTGCCTCCCTCAGGGTTAGTCACATTTTTGTCACTGTAACCCAAAGTCCCAGCACAAACAACTTAAAGGAGGAAAAGTTTACTTTGGCTCATGGCTACAGAGACTCAGTCCAGTCAGTGGGCTCCACGGCTCTGGGCTGGGACGGGAGGGAAACCATGGCAGGAGGTGGTGGAGGGACAAATCATGACAACCAGGACAGAGAGTGAGGTTCCAGGGACACAATGTCACCCCCAAAGGCACACCCCTGGTGACCTACTTCCCCTGCCGCACCTCACCTGCTACAGTTACCACCCAGTTGACCCATTTATGTGAGTTAATCCACTGACAGGGCTACGGCCTCACACCTCATCCTCTCTCCTCTGAGCATTCTGCTGGGTTTAGTGGGTTTCCCAGTCAGTATTGGGAGCTCGCTGTCCTGGGCTGGGGTCTGGAGCAGGCGGGCACACTGGAAGTGGACGATGGGGCAGAAGGGGCAGAGGCTGCCTCTCAGGCCCAAGGCGGGCCTCTCTGCCTCCCACACACACTCCATCTCCACCTGGTTCTTTCTCCTTTTCTTCTTTTACCTTTTCTTTCTAATTTTAGCTCTGGTCTGCCTCTCCCCTGCCCATCCAGAGGACTGGCAGTGTGAATGCCCATCGGTGCCATTTTCTGTCCCACACAAGGTGCGCTGCTGCCACTTATCACACTCAGGACACCAAATGCTGTCGGAGTCTGTGGAGATGCTGGGCTGGGCCGTGGACCTGGCAGGACAGGCAGGATGAGGACAGGAATGCCCTGCAGGCAGTGGCAATTCCTAGATGTCCAGGCCAGCTGCACTGACCCGGCCACTCCCTCCAGGATGCTGGCCTCCCAACAGTGGACGTAGCTTCAGAGCACTAAGCATGTGGGGTGACCCTCCCAGGCTCAGCAGGAAGAACAGGGCAACTCTGAGCTGGTGCCCGTGGGTGTGTCAGGTGTGCGCAGGCCAGGAGGCTGATGTCCCTGCCACCCAGGATGGACTTGCAGAGCTGCCTGCCCCTCTCCTGGCTCATCCCCTCCCTCTTCTTGCTTAAGAGGCTTGGCATCTGACACTGGCCCCGGCCTCTCACCACTCGGCCCTTCTCAGTGGCCTGGCCACACCCCAGCTTTGGGACAAGCCTGACCCTGGTGCTTGTGGATGACTTGGTGCTGATCACCTGGCTGTGGGCTCTGTCCCCACCTGGTGTCTCCTTTTACAAGGCAGTCTCAGCTTTGATGAGGTCCCTCGTGTGCCTGTGTCTGTGACCCCTGTGCACTAACCTGCCCTCAGAGCTCCACTTCTCCACTGTCTGTCCACTGGAGCCCCCAGCCTGAAACTCTCCTTCCTATCCCATTAGTCTGTGGGTCTTTTCTTAGGCCAGTGCCATGCCCTCTGGATTGTGGTAGCTTTGTGATAAGTTTTGAAAGTGGAAAGTGAAGTTTTCTAACTTTGTTCCTTTCAGGATCTTTAAACCTATTTGGGGTCCCTCATATTTACAAATGAATTTTAGGATCAGCTTGTTTGATTCTGCAAAGAACCAAGCTGATGTATTAGCAGGGATTGTGTTGAATCTTTAGATCAGTTCAGGAGCCGTAACAATATCAAGCCTCTCTGTCTTCCTTCTCTTTTCTCTACTGGTACCCAGAAACTCATTTTCAAAATCTAGCCCGGCTTGAAATGCTCAGAAATGCTCAGGTTTTCCTGCCTGGACCACAAGAGAGCACCAGGGAAAGGCCCTTCGCACAGGGAGCAGGGCCCTTTGAACTAGGATGCCCACTGCATCCGTGCAGAAGATGATAAGTCCCACTTCACTGAGCTTTTGAACCCCTCAAAAGCAGCCATCCTTTCAGCCTTCTGTCTGAACATCCCAGCACAACAGTGGTCTCTGCCTGGGATGGCATTGGGAGATGTTTCCAGAAGGCCTGGCATCCACGCCCTTGGGTCTCCAAAACAGAGCATATTAACAGCACAATGTACACTTCTTGCATTGATATGGATAAAGAGGGTCCTTTTTTTTTACTTTAAATTTTCCTTTCTGGGTTGGCAGGGCACAGCTGAGCTAGGTGAAGAAAGCCTTCATGGATGCCAGTTGTGCGTTAGTGAGAACTTAAAAAAAAAAGTCTTAGGCTTATGGTGCTCTCTTATGCAGAGCTGGACTTTATATCCCAAACTATTGTGTCTGTAGGAATTCTCCAAACCTTCTTTTCTGTGTATTTTAGTCAGGTTAGATTAAGCTATGCTGCAATAACAAATCAATCTTGAACTCTCAGGAGTTTTGTATAATAAAATGTATTTCTCACTCATACTAAATTGGTGAACCATTGCTTTGGGGACTGGGGGAAGAGCAGAGGCCTCAGAGAATTCCTTTCTCAGCCTAATGAAATGTTTTTATCTCCAGGTGTGGCTCTGTGGGGGCAGCATGGAGGTCCTGCCTTGCTCCCGGGTGGCGCACATTGAGCGGAAGAAGAAGCCATACAACAGCAACATTGGCTTCTACACCAAGAGGAATGCTCTCCGGGTGGCTGAGGTCTGGATGGATGATTACAAGTCTCACGTGTACATAGCATGGAACCTGCCCCTGGAGGTAGGTCCCTTTTCACCATCCCGGGACAGTGAGCCTTGCTGTTCAGATCACAGATTCCCTTAGTGAGCCAGAAATATGTCACCTGTGGGAAATCATGAATGGATTTTGGAAGGTTCACAGATGTCAGAGGCTTAAATCCCCTGCTTTGCCTGGGGACAGATGCCACAGAAATAAATCCACTTACAGAGGGTCTTATGTGTTAATCCCTGTCTTATTGCATTAATCTAGTGGACCTGCTTCTGACCACACATAGTGTCCAGCAGGCTCTTGCCCAAGCCCTTGGCACTGCACCCTCATCTGCCTTCACTGTTCTCCCCTGGAGCACCAGCTGCTTGGTGCCACATGCCTGGCCAGCCTCTTCCCTCTCTTCCACATTCCGCTAGAATCTGGCCTGGGAAACTCCTGATGCCACAGTCCTGCAGGCTGTGCTCCAGCTTGGTTTAAGTCCCAGCTGTCACTTAAGAGTTACGGGGGCTGCCCAAATCCACGCGTCTCCTCTGCACCTTCATTTCCTCCACTGTAAAGGGGGTGATACCAAGGGCCCCCTCCCAGGGTGATCCTGCAACTAGGGGCACTAGTACAGGGATGTGGCAGAGCAGGGCCTGGCACAGGAAGCCCTGTCCATCCCTAGAGCAGGCCTGGGAGGAGGGCGTGAGGCTGGAGTGGCCCCAGGAAATACCAAGTGCTTGGCCAGCTAGGCTGTCCCGGGCTGTTAGGATGGCCATAATACAGATGAGGAGACGGCGGCTCTGTGAGGCGCATGTACTATGTTCAGGTCATGTCGCAACGCACGGGCAGGCTGTGCACCCCTGTCTCCATGGGACCCTCTGCGCAGCCCTGCGGGGTCTGTGGAATGTCAGTCATTGTCCCTCTATATAGATGGATCTAGATTGGGGATGTGGCCTGGAGTCAGGGGAGCTGATGGTGCCTCCAGCCCAGTGCCCCTATCACAGTGCCCCTGCCCATCCCTGGGGGAGGTGTCTGCAGGCACCTGAAACCAGCTGTAGTACTGAACCCACACAGGCCGAGCGTCCATAGTGATCACGGACATGACATTCAAAATGTTTCTTGGTGCATTTTAGGTTTGCAGTTTGCAGAGTAGAGATGGTCAGCCAGGAAAGTTTATGTGAATATTACAAAATCTGAATAAACCCTGAATGCTGGTTGAAAGGAAAGCAAGGACCGGGAGAGGGGCCAGTGACAAATGAAAGATGGAGACCAGGCAGAGATAGACACCAGAGTTTATTGCCAGAGCTGCCCAATAGAGGCCCTCTCTCCATAGACGGAGAGGGCAACACAGGCTTGGGGTTTGGGGCTTATATGGGGGAGGCTCAGGGATTAGAGCTGGGCGGGTCCTAATGCCCACTGTTAAGGGTGGGGTTGGTATGAGGGGTGGTGAGCCTTTCTCAGAAACACCCTTGAACTGGAAAGCGAAATTTTTCTTAAAATAGTGGCTGTCACTTAAGATGTCCATCTAGATGCTAAGCAAGGACCTTACACTGGTCCCAAGCATTTAAAATAAAGCACACTCAACCTGTATGTATTATTTTTTATACATACACACCTATGAACAAGTTTAATTTATAACTTAGGCATAGTAAACAAAAATAACTCATAATGAATTAGGACAATAATAACAACACATTGTAATAAAAGTTACTTGAAATTACATGAATTGCTTATTTCCAGAATTTTCCTTTTAGTCTGTGTGGACTGTGGTTGACCACAGTTCAGTGAAATTGCAGAGAGTGAAATCACAGATGGGGGGCTACTGGATTACTGGTCCCCAGTGCTGAGGGTCCCTATCATGATTTTTAAATATGACCATCTTCATCAATCATGCTATATTCAAACCAATAGTTAAATGTTACTGCTCCTGTTTGCCTTGGGATTGGATGAGTTGACTTTAAAGGATTTTTTTCTTTAAAATCAATGTCCCACTGCTAAAAAAAATGTTAGCGCAATCATCTGAACTCTCTGCTCTGCCCCCAAGTGCCACCTGACCGCCCTCCATGGAGGGGCAAGCCTCCTGCCACCACTGATCTGCAGCCACCTGGGCAGGACTGTGGGTCCTGTTCCAGATACTTTATTTCCCCGTCAGCACGCAGCAGCCCATTACAGGTTCATTCCTGTAAAAGCAGAGTGAATTATTCATTAGAGCGTCATTACGAGCTTTGCAATGGGAAATTATTTTCCCTTCTGCATATAATGAGCTTCGCCAGGAGCCAACAAAGGAAAACCACACGTGTATGCAGAAGACAGACAGAAGGAGGTTACAGGCATTTGTTTTCTTGCCTTAATCAAATAATTCCTCCAATAACTGGCTCTGATCATTCCTGGGAAGAGAAGAGGGAAGGTGGGGGCCCACATCAGTGCCTCTCAGAAGCCCCTCCCCAGGAAGAGCAGGGCGTGGTCTGGGCTTCTTGCTGCAGGATTCTGAGCACCCCTGGGACGGGACCCTCCCAGCAGGGTGTGTGTGTGTGTGAGCGTGTGTGTGTGTGTGTGTGTGTGTGTGTGTGTGTGTGTGAGCGTGTGTGTGTGTGTGTGTGGGTATGTGTGTGGGTGTGTGTGTGTGTGTGTGTGTGTAGGGCCTCAGGCAGGTCCCCTAAGGCCACTGCTGTGCAAGCCCATGGGCTCCCTCCCCTCCCAGAAAGCTCCTCAGAGAGGGGGCCCTGCGCCTGCTCCAGTGGCTGACGCCCCTTCTCTCCTCTGCTTCCAGAACCCGGGGATCGACATCGGCGACGTCTCCGAGAGGAGGGCCCTAAGGAAGAGTCTGAAGTGTAAGAACTTCCAGTGGTACCTGGACCACGTCTACCCGGAAATGAGGAGATACAATAACACTGTGGCCTACGGGGAGGTAACTCAGGCCACGCCCTGGGCTGGGTCTGTGGGGAGGGGGTGGCTCTGCCACGGGAGAGGGACTGGCCCTCAGAGGTGTGGCCCTGGCAGTGAGGTTCTCCCCAGTGGGGAGGGGGCCAATGCCACCTAACCCCTTCCGGGTGTCCTCCCGAGCTCAGCTCGGTTCTCTCTGAACCCCAGCAGGGCTGGGCCTCCTGACCAGGTCATTCACTCCTCTTGTTTGTCTTGCCCTCCACACAAGGACCTCCACAGGATGGGGACTGTGTTGTCTTGTTCATGAAACTCAGCACAGTGCCAGACACAGACCAGGCCCTCCATAAATAAATATTCAATTACTGTGTGATAGATTAATTGCATAAATATTAGAATAAAAGTTAAAAGCTTGGCCATCTGAAATCATTATGTGGAACAAATACAACATAAAAACATTTATGTCCTTAATATATAAAGACCTGTTACGAATCTAGAGTTAAACCACTTAAGATCCCAGTGGGGAAATACACAATTCTCAAAACATGAGACGTTCCGATGTTAATAGCAAACATGAAAATAGGATTTGTTTCTTTCCTCTTAAAATACTTTAAACTGGCACGTGGATAAGCATCTGCAGGCCTGTGGTTGGGAGGATGAGGGGAGGGGAAGCCTCCCCCTGAGCAGCTTATTGGGAACACTGCAGTGTCCGCACCCTCGGCACTGTAATCCAGTCATATGAACCTACCTCTATTCTTTCAAAATCGGAAATATAACTAAAGCTTTGTGTATAGGGTCCCTCATCCTAGCCAGAGCGAAACAAAATGCAGTTGTCCAAAAATGGGAGGGTTGACTGACTGTGTGAAGGACCGTAAAGGACGATGGAAGAACACAAAAGACCTTGAAGGACCTTGAAGGTCTGTAAAGGACTGTGAAGGACCACAGGGACTGTGAAGGTCCATGAGGGACCATGAGGGACCATGAGGGTCTGTGAAAGATTGTGAAGGACCATGGGGGACCATGAAGTTCTGCGAGGGACCATGAAGGTCCGTGAGGGACCGTGAGGGACTGTGAGGGACTTTGAGGGACCATGAGGGACCATGAAGGTCCATGAGGGACTGAGACGGGCCATGAGGGACTGTGAAGGACCATGAAGAACCATGAAGGTCTATGGAGGACCATGAAGGACTGTGAAGGACCATAGAGGACTGTGAAAGTCTGTGAGGGTCCTTGGAGGACCGTGGAGAACCTTCAAAAGACTTTTCAGGATCGTGGAGGACCTTGGAAAGACCGTGGAGGACCATGGAGGACCTTGGAGAACTGTAGAGGATTGTGAAGGACTGCAAAGGACCATAGAGAATGGTGAAGGTCCATGGAGGACCGTGGAGGACCGGGAAGGACCATAGAGGATTTTGAAGGACTGTGAAGGACCATAGAGAATTGTGAAGGTCCATGGAGGACCGTGGAGGACCAGGAAGGACCATAGAGGATTGTGAAGGACTGTGGAGGACCGTGGAGGACTGTGAGGGACTGTGAAGCACCATGAGGGACCATGAAGGATGTGAAGGACTTGGAGGACTATGTAGGACCTTGGGGAACCTTGGAGGATTGTGAAGGACTGTGAAGGACTATGGAGGACCGTGGAGGACCACGGAGGATGGTGAAGGATTGTGAAGGACCGTAGAGGATTGTGAAGGTCCATGGACTATGAAGGATTGCCAACATCATTATTCTTTTCTGTGTCCCCAAAGTGTACCGAGAGGATGTTACTCTTATAAACCATAAGGATGGTTTTTAAGCAGTTTTAAGCTCTGCTCACTTGTTGGCCTAGACATGATTTGGGTGCACAAGTAGGGTCCTCCTGCCCTCCATCTTGATTCACGTGGTTAGGTTGGTCTGTGGAAGATGCACCCAGAGGGCCCTGGAGGGGGCTGCAGCCTGTCCCTTTGCCCTCTTGCCTTGGTCCTTGGGTGGCAGGTGGTGTGATGGGCCTGGAGGTCTGCGCTGGAGAAGGCCTCGCACACCCCAATGAGATGTGCCCAGGAGCAGGGTGTCCTTGGGGACCTCATCTATTTCCTCCACAAGTGAGTTCTAGGCACCAAGGAGGGTGCCTGGCATGTCACAGGCCATCAGGAAATGGTTCCAGGTATGCAGATACATGTTGCTAGGGCTTCTCGTGGTGGCCAGGTCTTGCTTGTTCTTTAGTTTTCATTTTTGGCTTTCCTGCCAGTAATGGCCTGAGAAGCCAGCCCTTGCGTCCCAGGGCTACAGAGCCAGCATCAGTGCTGAGGTTCACTTAGGATGTCTGTCCCCATCCGACTCCTCCCTGAGGTGCCTTGAACCTCAGGTGGGTGACCAGAGTTCCTTACAGAAAGTCCCCTCAGCTCCCGTATGCTGTGGACAGAGGAGTTAGGAGCCAGGCTGGAGCCCAGGACACAGGCACAGGAGGACTTCCTCCTGCTAAGGTGGGGCCTTCCCGTCCTGACGTCGGAACCACATGCCCCTCGGCGGTGGGGTGCTGGGGACGGAATGGGGAGCAGCCCCACCAGGAGAGCTCTGATGGCCATGTTTTCTCTGTCCCTGCAGCTTCGCAACAACAAGGCCAAGGACGTCTGCCTGGACCAGGGGCCGCTGGAGAACCACACAGCCATACTGTACCCCTGCCACGGCTGGGGACCACAGGTAGGAGCGTGTCTCTGATCAAGAAGGGACTGGAATCTCCAGCCCACAGGGCTCTGTGGGACTTCTGGGGACTCCTGTTGCCCTGTACTTGGGTGACTGTCCCTATTTTGTGATTCCACACGGTGGGGACTTTCTGGTTGTTTCCCACAGGAGGCAGGGAGTGGGTTCACAGGTAGTTATGTCAGCAAATGCTAAGAGGGCAGTGCGCATGTCCTGTGGAAAGGACCCTGTGAATGAACTTCAGAGTCCCTGCTGGTCTGCAGAGGGGTGCCGCAGGTGCACACGCTGCCATGACCCGAAGGCCTGGCTGCAGCTTGGAAGAAATGAGACGCTTCCCTCCTGAGAAGCTGATGGGCGTGTCCATCCTGAGACTGACATTCATTTGGAGATCAGTGTGACCTGGACCGTGGGTGCTGGTGCAGGTGCAGAGTGCTTCCCGGGCAGGAGGACCGTGTTTCAAAAGCATTTCCAGGGAGCACACAGGCGGCCAGAGGGGCCGAGAGACCAACCTCCAGGTTAAACTGGAGCCTGAAGAAGGGGTTTCCTCTGACGGCTCAGCACTCACCAGTGGGGTGTGTGTGTGTGTGTGTGTGTGTGTGTGTGTGTGTGTGTGTGGACACAGAGCTCAGCAGAGACTCTCCAAGACAGGGAGAAGACTCATCCAAACCTGCCATCAGCCTTGACAGTCGTAAATTTTAAACATGATTCCGCCAACCGAGAGCCACAGAAGAGGGGACTGGTGGTGCTGGACCAGGAGGACCCGAGGGGAGGGCACAAGAGGCAGGAGGCAGGGCTCTCCTGCACCATCTTCATGATGCCCACAACTCCAGTCCAGGCAGCAGGCAGCTGGGCCTGCCCTGGGGTAATGCCACCTGGTGATCTCACTAGACTTGACCATATTTGGGGATATGTCAGGATTCATTTTTAGAACACCTAACTCTCAGGCTTTGCATTGGTCAGCTTTTAGTGACTGTGACCCAAACACCTGAGGAAACAGCTTACAGCAGGAAGGATCTGACTCATGATCTCACAGGTTCTGTCCACGTTGGCTGAGTCCATTGCAAAGCAACATGGGAGAGGGGCATGGTGGGAAGGTACTCCGCTGACAGCAGCCAGGAAGCAGAGAGAGAGAGAGAGGAAAGGACCAGAGACAGAGATGACCCCCAGGCCACACCTCCTTGACCCGCTTCCTCTACCCCCACTCATCTGCCTACAGTCACCACGTAGGAGTCCATTCCCATTGTCAACCCGTCAGCTGGATTAGTCCTGCCTGTGAGGCTGTGGCCCTGGAGACCAAGCCCTTCCTAGATCCCCCACCCTGAACCGGGCCACACTGGGGACCGGGAGCTCAACACAAGAGTTTTCTGAAGGATATTTCAAATCCCACAGGCTACATGTCCAGGAGGACGCCCAGCATGTCACAGGCCATCAGGAAATAGTTTAGGACGTACAGATACATGTTCTGCTAGATGGCACTTGAACTGAGTCCTAGGAACCATGGCATAATAGAGACTCTCTCAGGTAGATATTTGCATAATCACAAAACAGCCTGAAGAAGCCATCTTCTGTGAATGAGGAAGGGGAGAGACGTTCTCCTAAAAACCCCCAGAAATCTGAGCATCCCCTGGCTCTAAGCAATCTCTTGTGTTGGGCACTTCAGGGGACGATTCTCTAAGCCACTCAGGAAGCCTGGGCTGACTTGAGGACCAGGACCTGAAGGGGGCCACACCTGTCACTTGTGGTCCTTGGCCACCTCCTCGCTGCCCACCGCCCTCCCTGGCTGCCCAGAACACCCTCCAACGGTCTGGGGAGGACCCTTGAGAACCTGGCCACACACACACACATCTTTCGGGGCCTCTTTTTCTCTTTTGTTCCCTCCTCTGGGTCCTCCCTCTCAGCACCTGCTGAACTCCAGCAAGGATGCCTAGGTAGAGATGGAATGGACCCTTCACCCCAGAGATGGCCACCCCCCTCCCTTGCCCAGAAGGTGGAAGCCAGGTGCCCAGGCTGCCTGTCCTGCTGGTGTTCCATGGTCTTCAGAGCACAGCGCCAGCCTCTGCTGGAAAATCACTAGGACTCATCTTTCACCAATTCCACCTGCATGCAGAGCTTCTCCAAATGTGTGCGCCTACCATTTAGCTGATTATGGAACAACAAGCCAAATTAGGCTGCCCCTTGCCCCCGACCACTGACTCAGAGAGGAAAGCTTGTGAATAGCCCTGGTCGCGTGCCATGAGCTGATTTTTAAAGTGGGTCTAATGTGGTTTTCGGTGCCACCACATGTTCTGAATTAAGCACTCACCCTCAGCATGGCACTCCCACTGCCAGGCGGGAGTCCCTCTGCTGGCTCATCAGGGTGCCCCTTCCCATACACTCCTTCCAAGCCTGGCATGTACCTTGGTGTCTTTAGACTGACCCTTAAGTGCTGTGGACATGCAGGCTGAATCAGAACTCCTGGAACCAGGCATCTCCCCAAAGAAGGAGCTGGTGTTCCATGGACAGTGTTAGCTTAATTAATGGACTCTGCATTGTAATTTATTATCCAGCAGCAATTAAACAGAGATAAAATGGGCACTGAGGAGGGTGATTTCCTGTCTTGTAGCATGTGTTTGTCAACAAGATGGAAATGATTCCCGGCCATTTAAGGGCCTGCTCCCTCCAAGTGTCTGCAGCGAGCTCCTTATGGCCTCAGCCCCCCCCCCATAGCTGACTGGTCAAGACAAACATGCACCTCTCTCTGGAGCCTACGTTTTATTTTAAGATTGAATGTCAAGAGCGCAGCCACCCTCTGTGTTGGCTGGGACCCATTTAGAGCAGGAAGTCTTGTCTTGCGAGGCCCACAGGCTCCCCTTCCAGTGCCAGGCTGACTTCCCCCTGGGAACATGGCCAGGTAGGTCCCCAAGCTGCAGCACCCATGGGGAAGCCCAACAGCTTTGGCTGCCGCACGTGGAAGTCCCCAGGCCCTGGGTTTGACCTCCTCTGTCAGGCCAGCTGGTCCACCCTCCCCAGCCTCTGCTTCTGAGAGCAAAGCCGCTAAGGTGTGGTCAGAAAGAGATAACCAACCGGTGGGCAGCGCTGCCCCCAGGGGCCCAGGCACTTGCTGAAGCATCCTCCACAGTCCTGACCTTCCCCAGGGCCCTGAAGTGGCCCTGGAATCTCAGCCACTGAGCTGCTGTCCAAGGTCCTGATGGTGCTGCTCCTGGTCAACGCTCTCCCAAAGCTGAGTTCCAACCCCTGCCCAAGTCAGCTCTGAGCACTCCAGGCCAGGGCCACACCAAGACAGGGGACAGAAATGCCCACGAGGCCCATTTCATCGTCCTCCTCATACTCTGCCTGATGGGTAGTCACCCCCCCCCATTTTTTAATGAGAAAATGGAGAGGCTGAGCCATGCTGGTTTCTGAGTACAAGTCATGTGACTCGTAGCCTTGGAATCTCCTCTGTGCTGTCCGCAGATTCTGAGAATATCTCATATCCATGAGCTCCGAACTGTGCTGTAGCCCACGCTGGGCACTACAGGGAGGCTTATACCAGCACAGGGGACGCATTTGCCGCTGGACTGTAAAGAGCAGGGTGCAGAGACAGGGAGCCCAGGGCGCGTTCTGGGAACACGGCGGAGGTGGCAGGCAGGGATCCCGGGCAGTCATGGGAACAGAGATGGAGAACACAATGTCAGGACGGGCCAGGGCTTCCCGTCCAGCACCTCAGATGTGTCCACAGACTCCCAGCCACCTGGGAACTCATCACACACATGGCTCCTGACTGTAGTCCCAGACAGCTGAACACCGGGCCCCAAGGTCCTATCCAGCATCTCTCAGGACTTTGCCTTCACAGCCACCTGCTGCTGGCCATGAGTCTACTGAGGACAGGTCTGGGTTAGACGTCAGAGGGAGTGGCTCTGCCTCTGCTGGTCTGGGGCATGTCTAGTCTATGCCCGGTGTCTCAGCTTAATCTTTAAAAGATTTATAACACTACCTCAGTTTTTATATAACTGAGTTTTTATTTATTTATTTATTTGGTGCCAGGGATCAAACTCAGGGTGCTTAACCACTGAGCCATATCCCCAGCCCTTTTAAAAAAAATTATTTTAACACGGGGTCTTGCTAAGTTGCTGAGGTTAGCTTTGAACTAGGGATTCTCCTGCCTCAGCCACCAAGGTTTTATATATTTTTAAAATAAAATGTACTCTGTATAATGTAAACTTAGGCCATTTTTTTGAGAGGGGGTCTCGCTGTGTTGCCCAGACTGACCTAAAGCTACTGGGCTGAAGTGACCCTCCTGTCTCTGCCACCGGAGTAGGCGCTGCACACACCACCATGCAGCTTTAGTTCTGCAAGAGACCGTGCAGTCAGGTGACTTGCCTCAGACATGGAGCAGTTCCGTCACCCCAGGTCCCCTGAGCCCTGTGCATTACAGCCAGCTGAGGACCCACTGAAGGGGGCTGTTCATGGGAGTCATCTCTGCACTCACGCGTGCACACTGAAGACGTCCCAGAAGGTGTCAATACGGCTTCCTCACTGAGCCGGGGATGGCAGCTTCCAAGAGCTGGTGCCATGACAGAGGTGTGACCCAGGAAGGGCTCTGAGTGACGTGCCCTGGGGAGCTCATGAGCAGGCTTTGGACAGCCAGGAGCTACGGCGTGACGTGCCCAGGTGTGCGTGGCCGTGAGGCTCTGAGGGTGGCCACAGGCTCCGTCCTGGGGGCTTTCGCAGGGGCAGGCTGGGGCAGGTGTGGTGCCCTCTCCTCTGCGGGCCTCATTGGCGCGTCTCCCTCTTCCTCTGCCTCCTGTTCCCAGGGCCTGACATCCTTTACCTCAGTTAATTCATCACCAGGAGGACAGATGTGAATGCTTTGATCCCATAATTAAATTTAATCTGATCTTGGGCTCATTCTCCGGTGGCTTCATCTTTTAAGCAATACATCATCCAAACACCTTGTCACTGTGATGCATTGTGCCAATAAGGCACTCGTGCCCTGCTGGGGTGGCAGGACTTCTCTGAGCCATTAGCATGTGAAAGGCAACACAGGGGAATGACATCTAGCAGCCAAATGCATCCTATAAGTGCGGCGTCCAGGGGCAGCGCCCTGAGAACCTGTTGGAGTCGGCACCCAGGAAAAGGCGGGTTTGCCACAAAGAGCAGCCTGCATGCGCCTCCCGCTTGACAGGATGCCAACCCACTAGTCCCTTCCCGCCGTGGGACTCGGGATCCTGGGAAACTGTAGTCCTGTGGGAACCGGGGACTGGGGGACCCAGGGCAGGCGCTGTTCCTGCTGAGAAACCTTGCTGCACATGCGAGATTCGAATCTGGAGGCCAAGCAGAGAGGAGAAAAGCCACCGTGGGCTCTGCACATCTGAAATGCACACCAGGGAGGCTCCCTTCGCTCAACGCCTCCCGCCCTCCGGGACAATACCTATAAGCTCACTCTGCCTTGCTGCAGGTGGTGGGATGTGAGGAGCTTTTTCTGCCTTCGCTGTGACTCATCTTCTCTCAAACGTTCCTGGGGTTCCTGATTTTACCCCCTGGAGTGGTCAGCTCCCCCCTGACACCTGAGGCTGAGCAGAGATGCAGCGGCGCCTCCTTCCCCACCATTTGCTCTTTGACTTTGGTGTCTCCACCCCTGGTCCCCCTTCTGATCCCCCTGGCGAGTGGCTGTCATGGTCCACACAGGGATGGGAGTGCTGATTCCTAAGTGGCATCCGGAAGTCACGGGGCAGGGTGGGGGTTTAGACTTCACCCTAGGAGGACTCATGGTCGTAGGGGGACATGCCGGTTTCTGATTTGTCAGAATGGATTGAGGAGCTCTTTCCAGGAAGGTGACCTGTGGTCATACATGGCTTCCCATCGAGGATGGCAGCTAGAAATTTCGTTTCTCCATAGAAGTTTAGCTGACTGCTCTGCAGACACAGGTGTTGTGCTGGGGGTGGACTTGGGTAAGGAGCTCGGGACAGTGAAGGGAGGGGGTTCCCACATGGCCAGCGGAGCCCTCCTGCTTGCCCAGGGACGTCACTTCCACCAGCCCAGTGAGTGAAACCCGCTGCTCATCTTTCTCTCTTCTTTCCGACCCTAAGGCACAGCAGCACACAGAGTTTGGAAAATACAAATTTAAACCATCTACAATCCTTCCACCCCAAACAATTCTTTTCATTACTGAGACTTTTGCTTTCAGCTTTCCTTTTTTTTTTTCCCCAAAAGAAACATGTTGATTTGTAGGCTGTTTGCATATCACTGAATTAATAAGGAAATCCTGTTGCTGCTTCTGAAGCGTGGGAGGGGGAGAAGCCCCTGCAGGGAGGTGCTCATGCCATAGCAGAGGGGCTACGGGACAGGCCTGAAACCTCACAGGAGCCTCATTCCCAGGATCCCCGTTCACTGAAGCCTGGTTTCTCTTTGGAGAGGTGGTATCTGTTGGATGATCATCGAGAAGGTTTGCATCCTGGCAAACCAGGATGAAGGGTGAATCCAAGTGGCTCTGGTTGGTGGAGACGTCACAGCCCCTCTGCTGCCGTCCACCAGGCACGGACAGCCTCCTAGTGGCTTCCTTCCTGTAGTGTGGGGTGGACATCCAGGGGACAGGCCTGCTCCCAGGGGCTTCTCTCAGCTTGGCTGCTGCCTTCTGCCCCCAGGGGCCAGGTTTGTGTCTGTGAGACTCCTGCAGGGCCTGAGTTTGGGCCTGGCCATAAGCAACAGGAAACGAGGCCCCAACCTGGTGGACCTGGGGCCAGCCAAAGTCACCGGAGCACCATAGACTCCTTGTCATGTTTCACTCCATCAACACACTGCCCAGTGTGGCTCCTGGGGTCTTTGGTGGCCCCTGCCTCTGAGTGAGACTGCGGTCAGTGAATAGCACCTCGCATGCATCCTGTCCCTGAGCCAGCTCACCCTTGGGGATGCTGAGACGTGCTGGCCTTTGTCTTCTTGTGCCCATGGGGTCCAGATCACACCTGACCTCACCTTACCCTGCACTCCTCACTGAGCATTATACAAATGTAGTTCTTTGTAAGAAAAAAGTCTGAGTTTGGGAGCCCAATGTCACCACCTTTATTGAGCCACTAAATTTCGCGAGGCACTTTAAACACCTTGTTTTACTTACCTGCTGTGACCTGCGGTGAGGCAGGTGTTACGGCTCTGGTTTGCAAATGAAGAAGCCGAGCCCTTGGAGCAAATGACTCATGTCCGTGTTGGTAGAAACAGCTTTAGGTGTTTGAAGCCTGAGTGTCCATGGGCCAGCTCTGAGGTGGGGGGCTAGCTCTGTGTTGGAGAGCTGGTCCAGCACGCACCAGGTCCTGGGGCTAATCCCCAGCACAGGGGAGGAAATGAGCCCATGTGTCAGGTTTGGGGGTCTCAGAGACAGACGCAGTGCACACAGGAGGATGTGAGGAAATGAAAGTCACCAGGGAAGGGAAGTCTCCCAGAGCCACCAATGGGCAATACTGCCAGTGCATGAAAAACAAGGGATTTGCTCAGCTTCAGCGTGTCCCTTGGCACAGAGGAGGGGTGGCTTGTGGCTGAGAAACACAGACACCAGCTTCCAGAATGCCCGAGGGCAACATTGCCAGAAGGGAACTTCCTGAACCCCCAGGGTGGCCTGGGACACAGCCCCCATGCTCGTTGGCTCTTCCTGGAAACACGCCCGGGCCCAGGTCTAGTAGTGAGAGGGCAGCGGACAAACCGTTCAGGAACTTCCTACAGGGCAGCTGCCCACAGCTTCAAAAGAGCCGAGTCACCGCAGAGGGCGGGCTGCGGGGCCCATCAGCAGAAGCAGCCTTGGAGACCCCAACACTGAGCGGAAGTGACCTTGGGTCCTGGGCAGGGACTCCCAGGAAGTCCTGCCTCTGCAGACAGAGCTGCCCTGACGCTCATCTCCTGGCTCTGGTGGTCCTGCTATGGTTATGGGAAGCCACCTCAGGACAGGCTGGCAAAGGGCAGCGGGTCCTCTCTGCTGTGGATTTTTTGTAGATCAAGAGCTATTTCAACACAACAGGGTTGCACACCCCGTTCAGGAGGTCCCGGTGCTGAGAGTAGGTGGTTGAGAGGTCGGGAAAGCACAAGGGGACACTGGACCCCGGGTTGACAGGTGCACAGGACGGTCATTTACTGAGATGGGGACACAGGTATGGGGGAGTGACGAGTTCTGTTTGGAGCACCGTGAGGCTGGGGAGGGAGACGGGGAAGCCCAGCTGTACCCTTTAGGCCACAAGCCCCCAAGGCCGGAACAGAACTGCAGTGGAAGATGGGCTCCTGGAGTGTGCTGAGGACCCACCCAGATGTGGCCGCACACTCAGTAGCCAGCAGAGCCACCTGGAGAAGCAGAGTCCAGTCCTGCTTCAAGGACCTGTGTGCTTTCCACAAGAACAACAAAACCACGGGTGGGGAGGAACTGCCCATGGAGCATGGAGGCGGCCAGACTGGGCTGAGTGCAGGGCAGGGTTCCTGACAGGGGGGTGGGGGCTGGGCGGGGAGTGGCGGTCAGGAGTCCACAAGGCTCTGTGAGCTGAGCACATGGGAAGGTGGGTGAGGGGAGGCAGGATCAGTGGAAAGGAGCCAGATGCACCCCTAGAACCTTCTGGGGAATTCAGCAAACACGGAGGGTCAACGCTCAGAATGTAAATGCTCTGTCGTCTTAATTTGAACAAAACTGTGCCAAATGCTATATTTCCCTGGAGTCAAATTGTGGGATATTGGAGCAGGAGCATAGGCTATATATTTTTTTCCTAAGAGAAATTTATGAGCTGGCCTCCTGGAACCATGTGGAAATTGACCGGCCTGTCGGTGCAGATTGGCCCTTCTGATAACCAGGCTTCCGGCTGCTGAGAAAAGCTCTCTAGGCCTATGGCCCCGGTGCAGGGAAGGTGGGTCTCTGGTGGAGAAGGGCGTGGTGCCCACTGGTGACCCTCACACCCTGAACGTCGGGCACGGTGTGTTCCAGAAGCGTCAGCTTGTGGGCCCAGCCGCGGGGAGAAGGACTTCAGGTGAGCGGAACTGTCCCTGCTGAAGAGTCCCAAACCATGAGGACAGAGAAACCTCTGCACCAGGGCACTGGGGAAGGAGCAGCCTCTACAGGGCTGTGGTCACTCCTGAGGGCATTGCACAGATGGACAGACCCAACAACAAGGTCTGGAGTGTCACACACTCAGACATGAGGGCGCCTGGCCACTCTCAGGTGTGATTCTTCAGATCATCTGCACCCGTTCTCTCGCCTGTGAATATGAGCAGGGCCTCCTGGACTCCTGTTCAGTCCAAGGCCGACTTGGAGTGGACGGTCTGCTTGGGCTGGTGGAGAGCAGTCCAGAAGCAGAGAACAGGCAGGGCCCTCCTCCACCCATGGCCACCTTGAGATACACAAGGGGCAGTAAGCCCAGGGTGAGGGTCGTGCGAGCCAAAGACCCAAGGCAGGAGTGGAGCATGGGAGTGGCTTTGGGGTGGGATCCAGAGACACCAAGAGTCCGATCCAAAGCATAGGAATCCAGGCAAGGACACAGGATCTGGACCAAACCAGGAAAGCAAAGGGGAAGGGAGGAGCTAGAGCAGGGTGAGGGACAACTCAAGCAGCCCCCAGATAGCCTGAGAGCCCCCAGGTGGGCTGTTGAGGCACCAGGTGTCAACCCCTGGACAAGGGTCTGTGGGACAGTAGGAAGCCCAGAGGGTCTGAGCTGGAGAGGAGCCAGACCAGGATGCACTGGCCACAGGAGGCCAGCTTGGAATCTGATGGAGGGAAGAAGTTCTGGGGAAGCACGGGGACTCCCGTTGTCCAGGGGTGGGTGACATGCAAAAAAGTGACATCTGACACAGGCATGCTCCTCTTGAGAGGTTGTGAGGCTCCCTAACTGCTCTGCGAGGGGATCCTGTTATCATTCCCACTGTAAAGATGAGGACAGAGTCCCCGTGGCTGGCGTAGCCCACCCAGGGCCACATAGCCACTGAGCGGCAGAGTCTTCCTCAACCTCTGCCCTCAGAGCACCCTGCCTGTCGGGCACCTGTGCAGCCAGGGATGTTGCTTGGTTGGCAGATGAAGGCGGCGAGCAGTTGGCCCCTGATGCAGATGCAGATCATGCTGAGGAAGAGACAGTACTGGCTAGCGCTCCCCTGCGGACAGGGACTCCGTTCTGCCTTCCAATTCACACAAGGACAAGAAGGAAATGATCAGTCACTGAGAGAGCCTGCTCACCTGCCCTATGCAATGACGGGGAGCCTCCAGGGAATTGCCTCTGGATCCCTGGAAGGCCGCCTGGGTACCTCTCCCATCTGCCCTTTCCTACCAGCTCTTCCTGCCCTTGTCCTGGGGAGCCTCACCTCAGAGACCCCAGCCTCTTCACAAGGCTCTGTGGACCAGACCCTGTGACCCAGCCACCATGTCACTGCCCTGCCATACCTCCTGGAACTGCTGCTTCAGGAAAACCAATTTTGTTTGATAGACAGGGCACAAGCACATCTCCCTGTTCATTCCAAGGAAGGAGTGCATCTTCTGGAAAGAGTTTGAATCCAGCATTATGTCGGAGGCCAAAAGGAGGTTGAGGGGGAGGTTCTTGGGACCACACCAGCCCCAGGAGCTGGTCTTCTTGCCGAAGACACAGGGTTCTGGAGCATGCCTCCTGAGCTCTCCACTGGGTCTTCAAATCACCTTTATGAAGGTTTAAGGTAAGTATGATACTAACGTGCCTCCGCTGAAAGGCCAGATCTGAGGAGCTCTGACAGGTGTATATGCAGACGCAAGGGCCTCCCTAATCAAGACAGAACGTCCCACCCCCCACAGGGGTCCTTGTGCCCTCTTTTCTCTGCCCCTCACCCTCAGGCATCCACTGGGCTTGACCATTTGGAGATAATTTTTGTCTATATTCAGTTTGGGACCTGGCTTTGGGATCTGCCAAAGGCCACGCAGGCAGCAGCTCCCAGGCCTGTTTCCGCCAAGCCTAGATCTCGGCTCTTGGGCCAGCCTGGAGGGCTCTGTCCATGGCCCAGCTGCCTCTTCCCCTTCCTGGCCCAGCTTCCTGCATGCACAGGACAGTGAGGGGGAAAATCTTCTGATACGACCAAGTGCACATATCCGTGCAGTCCCAAGAAGCCATTATTGTGGGCTTCAGCGAAGCAATCAACAAATGAGTGCCCCCCAAGAGGGTTGGAGTCAAGGGCCACGCCTCTTGCGTCTCACCTTGCAGGTTGAGTGGTCTTCCATTGTGAAGGTAGGTCCTGGGAAGACAGGGGAGACCCTTAACAGTGACTCTGTTGAAGTCTTGTTCCTGTGACAGCCTACTGGATAGCCCTGGGTTCTGGAGTCCTTCACAATTACCTGCCTGGCTTTTGTTTATCTGGCTCTACCTGCGTATTTTAGTTCTCCCTCCAGGCGGTCGAATGTGGGTTAATAGTTGTGCATGTCTTAGATCAGCTCAAAGAGAACTTTCTTTTTTCCCCTAAATGAGAACTAATTGTCTTTGAACGCAGAGGTTTTTTCCCTAGTGCATTAGGGTCGTGGATTGTGACGTTCATCTCTCCTCCTGGGCCCAACAGCCCCACTTAGAATAATCCCATCAATTCAAAAGGGATTTACACAGAATTTGCTTTGCCGGGTCCCCAGGCCATGTAACAGTGCGTTGGCTACTGCTGTCCTAAGCTGTCCTAAAAACAGCAGCAACAGCCAAAATGACATGAAGTGCAAAATCATGTGAGTTAAGAGATCCCATCAGGGTGGCAGCATTGAGGACCCTGTGACATGGAGTGGGGCAGGCCAGGGATCCTCCCCCCAGGGAGGATAGGGTGGCCTGTTTGTGAGAAGCGTCAGTCATCTGTTAAGCCTGAGAAGGAGAGCAGGGCCTGTGGTGGCCGCCCTGGCAAAAGCTCACCCTTCCTGCAGTGAGGCTGGGGCATGGGAGGCTTTGAGTGGAGCCTACAGGCTGGTGGTATGAACAGAGCCGGGAGGTGGGGAGGCAGAGCCCCACCAGTGAGGACGGCTCTGTGGAAGCTCAGGTCAGACCTGTCACACATGGAGGTCACATAGAAGCATCTGGGAAGGACGGGGGTGAGGGCAGCAGGAGAGGAAGACAGTACCTGGGGATGAGGAGTGGAGCCTGGGCAGAGATGGGGGTGCTGGTGTACACCTGGGTCGGCAAGTCCCAGGCCCTCGTGAGCCTAGAGGAGGGGAACCCTGTGGCTCCCAACAGAGCCCAGTGGGGGAGCCTGTGCCTCCCCTGCCCCCATTACCTAGGGAGGTGCTGACTGTGCAGACAGCCGCTTGGCTATGACTGGGAGGTACAGAGAGAGGGCATTGGGAGCAGGGTCCGTGGGACTCCTGGTAGGCCAGTCCACCACCTAACCCTGTGCGCACTGTGCATTCACAACACAGCAAAGAAGGTAAACAGCTTGGGAGGAGTCCAACCAGAGCAGTGCGAGACTTGGGCACCGAAAACCTCAAAGCATCGTGGAAGATACCAGAGACCTAAGGGCAAAGCTCTCTGTGAGCAGCGGCTTGACTCTCTCGATGGCAACGCTGCCACCAACCTACAGATCTTGCACAATCCTGATCAGAACTCCAACTCCCTTTCTTCCATAGACATGGAAAAGCCGATTCTAAGATTTCTATGAAAATGGGAGAGATCAAGGGAAGCCAGAACCCTACTGAGAAAGGAATGAGCTGGAGGAAGATTCACACATCCCAGTTTTAAAACTTACTACAAAGCTGTAATAATCAAGCCCATGTACTACAGGCAAAAAGAGAGACTCGAGATCAATGGGATAGCCCTGAGAGCCCAGGAATAAATCCTCACATTTACAGCCGATTGATTTTTGACAAGGTGGCAAGACACTTCAATAGGGAAAGAATAGTCTTTTCAACAAACGGTGCTGGGACAGCCAGGTAGCCACATGAAAAAGAATGCATGTGGACCCTTCCCTTACACCAGTAGAAAAGGGCCTCTGATGGATCAAAAACCCAAGCTCAAGAGCTAACAGGATAAAAAGTCTCAAAAACGTAGAGGGGTAAGTCTTCATGACCTAGATCTGGCAATAGTTTCTTAGATCTGACATCAAAAGTGTAAGCAACCAAAGAAAAAAACAGAGAAATCGGACTTCATCAAAATTAGGAACTTCTGTACCTTAAAGGACGCTATCAAGAAAGTGAAGACAACATTCCCCCCAATGGAGGGATATGTTTGTAAATCATAGATGTGAAAAATCTGGCATCTAGATTAGGAAAAGAATTCTCACAGAGCAACAGTAAAAAGAAAAATAAAGAATTAAAAAAAATGGACCAAAGATAGATGGGCACAATAGCAGGAACCCGTGACCCCAGCCACTTGGGAAGTTGAGGAGAATTGTGGGTTCAAGGCCAGGCTGGGCAACTTAGTGAGAACCTGTGTCAATAAGATAAAACAAGCAGAAGATCTGAACAGACATTTTTCCCAAAGCAGATTCAAAATGGCCAGTAGGCACATGGAAAGATGCTCCGCGTCATTTATCGTTACAGATGCACGTCAAAACCATAACAGCCACTGTAGGAAAGTACTCGGACGGCTGCCATCCCAAACACAGACAGCAGGATTGGCAGGATGTGGAGAAATTGGTACCCTGGTTCATTGTGATGGGAGTCTGCGCCATGAGTCTGCGCCATGCCGCTGCTTTGGAAAAGAGTCTTTGAAACAAAGTTACCATATGACCCAACAGTGAGCAGTTCTATTCCTAGGTAGATAACAAAGAGACCTGAAAATATATGCTCATAAAACATCAGGTGTGAGTGTCCATAGCAGCAAGATTCACAATAGCCCCACAGTGGAAGGACCCCAAGTGTCCGTCACTGGTAGATGGATAAACAAAGTGGACTAAGAGATGAAGCACGACTTGGAAGGGACACTGAAGCTCACAGATCCATGTGTCTCCAGGACTGGAGAGGAGAGGGCCAGGGGCCACAAGAGGAAGAGAAGAAAGGCATCGCCCAAGAGCGCAGTTCTGAGGCCCTGGAAAGGAAGTCCAGCAAGCAGGGTCACCAGGCAGGGGAACAGCAGGGTACAGTCCCAGAGGCAGGAAGGTCTGCTAGGGGTGCAGAGGACAGGGCCGACATCCTTCGGAGGAAGCCATAGTCTGCAGATGGCATCGTGAAAGCTCCTGACCCAGCACCGGGGCAGAGTGGGGTCTGGTTGGCAGCGGGTCCCGGCTCGCCACCTCCCGCCTTGTAGAGGAAAAGTGGACCTGAGATCTGTTGGCCTGACTTGGCCTCCGTCGTTCTTCAGAGCATTGTCCTTCTTCCAGCTTTCTCGTGGAAGCAACCAGGCGCTGGCCTGTCAGTGTAGATGGCCCAGGGCTCTGTGTCTTCCCCCAGAAAGAAATGCCACCAGGGCCCCCATGCCTGCCTGTCCACTCTGATGCCCAAATGGGCTTGGGGCGGGTGTGTGGCCTCTGCAGGGCCTAGCAGTTGGTCTCTCTGTTTCATGCCCTAATGGACCTCAGGTAGGAGAACCTCTAGCTCCCTGCGGCATTCAGCTCCGCTCTTTAAACATCTGGGTCACAGATACACTTGGCTAATTAATGTTCCTGGCTTTGCTCATTTGCTGCTGGATAATAGATTGATTCATAATTTCAATAAGCAGCTGTGTCTATCTTTCCCGTGAACGTAAAGGCAGCTTGCTGTCATTCATCACTTTGCATTTGGTGAATTTAGATATATTCAGGGGATGTTGTTTAGGGAGGGGAGGGTGGGCTTATGATTTTCTCAACATTTTGCCTGGGACAATGACTCTGATTTGAAACTAATTTGGGTGTAGAGCACACATTCGCCGCTTTTCTCTCAAGGGCACTTAATAGACTCCCTGTCACTTGTTCAAGGGGAGCAGGCAGGCTCCCTTTGGGGATCAGAGCTAAGGGTTTGTAGGTCACTTTCCCCAGGAGATGAGAATCTTCTCCACCAGAGAAGGCTCACTCATGTCCCCAAGCAGAGGTGCCTTCTCAGCCACTCTTGGGCAACAGCACCCAGGCTCTCTGAAGAGGTGAGGGTCCTCCAGCAACCTGGGATGAGGCCTCCCTCTTGCTGGTCAGCTGCTGGACCAGGGGCCACTGGGTCTCTAGGGAGCCACAGGGAGAGACCAGGACTCAGCCAGGTGACCAAATATGTTCTTGCCTCAGTTTCCTTGACTAGAAAGTGGGGACAATAATAACGTTTCTCTCACTGAGTCCTGAGTGTCACATCACCACTCCCTGTGTGGCGCTGGGAATGACTCGGGGTGCGTCTTCAACGTCTGCCGTTAATGACTGCCAGCCACCTGGCACGTGGGGTTAGGAGAGCACAGACGAGAGCTGTGCTGGCCTCCCCCGGGGGTCCTCACTGTCACCAGCCTGCGCTGCATCCTCTCAGTGAGAACACAGCCCCGTCCTTCTGCTCCCAGAAGCTCGTGGCTGAGCTGGGTTTGAGGACTCCTGGAAGCATGCCCATAGAGTCCAACTGGGGGGATGTGGCTTCAGGGTTTTTCACTTCTTTTTTTATTTGTTCTTTTTAGATATACACAACAGTAGAGTGTATTTTGACATGTCATGCATACATGGAGTAGAACTTCCCATGCTGTGGAGTAACACGGGTCGTGTATTCATGTGAGGAAAGGAAAGATGGCTCCAGTCCACTCTTCTGTCCTTCCTATTCCCATCCCCCTCCCTCCCCTGCATTCCCCTTTGTCTAATCCCATGAACTTCTATTCTTCCCTACCTGCTTGTTGGTGGGTTAGCATCCGCATATCAGAGAGAACATTCGGCCTTTGGTGTTTGGGGATTGGCTTATTTCACTTAGCATGATAGTCTCCAGTTCCATCAGTTTACCGGCAAATGCTGTAGCTTCATTCTTCTTTATGTGCATATACACTACATTTTCTTATTCATTCATCAGTTGAAGGGCTACCTCGTTTGGCTCCATAGCTTAGCTATTGTGAATTGAGCTGCTGTAAACATGATGTGACTACATCACTCTAGTTTGATAATTTTAAGTCCTTTGGGTACAAACCAAGAAGTGGAATAACTGGGCTAAATGATGGTTCTATTCCTAGTTTTCGGAGGAATCTCCACACTTCCTCCATAGCGGTTGCACCAATTTGCAGTCCCACCAGCAGTGTATGGGTGAACCTTTCCCCCAACATCCTTGCTAATATTTGTTGTTGCTTGTATTCTTGATGATCACCATTCTGAAGGAGTGAGATGAAATCTCAGTGTTAAGTTGCATTTCTCTAATTGCTAGAGATGATGAACATTTTTTCACATATGTGTTGACAATTTATATTTCTTCTTCTGTGAGGTGTCTATTCAGTTCCTTAGCCCATTTATTGACTGAGTTACTTGGGGTTTTTTTGGCGATAAGTTTTTGAGTGCTTTATATATCCTGCAGATTAGTGCTCTATCTGAAGTTCAGGTGGCAAAGATTCTCTCCCATTCTGTAGGCTCTCTCTTCACATTCTTGATTGTTTCCTTTGCTTGAAGGAGCTTTTTAGTTTGATACCATTCCATTTATTGATTCTTGATTTTACTTCTTGGGCCTTAGGAGGTTTGTTGAAGAATTCAATTCCTAAGCTGACAGGATGGAGAGTTGGGCCTACTTTTGCTTATGACCAGCCAAAAATACTATAGCCAGCAAAATCAAGCTTCAGAATTGAATATTGAAATAAAAACATCCCACGATAAGCAAAAATTAAAAGAATTCACAACTAGAAAGCCTGCACTACAAAACATACTCAATAAAATATTTCATGAAGAAGAACTGCAAAATAAAAGTGAAAACAGCAAAGGGAAGAACTACACTAGAAGACTAGTCAATCAAAGGAGAAACTGATTCAAATTAAAAACCAGAAATAAATCAAAATGACAGGGAATAAAAATCATCTCTCAGTAATAACATGGAATGTAAATGGCCTACACTCATCAATCAAAAGACACAGACTGGCATATTGGATTGAAAAACAAGAGCCAACCATATGCTGTCTCCAGGAGCCTCCAGTTTTTCAATGATGATCCTCACCACATGGACAACCTACTCTTCTGTGAACATGCTTTTAGCACTTGCTCTGTGATTTGCTTCTGGCAAGAAATGAAATTAATTAGAGTTAGTCCCTGCCCCTCAAATGGGTGAATGCATTTTTAAAAAGTTCCATGGACAGGAAAGGCAGAGCAGGAGAAGCCTCAGCCTACGGGCCCTGTCACAGTCAGGGGTGCCAGGCATACTGTCTCTGGGTTGGTCAGCAAGTGCTACGTAACAATAGTGGCCTCTGTGTCCACAGGTCAGCTGATGGTTCTGGGATCTGGACTGGGCTTAGCTTATGTGGGCCTGGTCCAGTCATATACCCCCTCTCCTCAGCTGGCACGCTGGCTGAGGGCTGCCTGTCCAGGGGCCTCCTCCACGTTGGCTCTCGGGTGGGCCAGCAGCAAGCCAGCCAGGGCTACACCCAGGGCAGGAGAAGGGCCCTGGAGCAAGCACAGCTAAAGGCCACACACCCTTGCTTCTGCTGCAGTCCATAGGCCAAGGTGTGTCACGGGAAGAGAGGACCCGCTTCCTAATAGAAGGTGCCGTACAGCTGTGTTGGCAAGGGGGACAGAAGAAAGAGGGCCATTTCTGCAACCAACTTGCACAAAGCAACCCCCAGGATCGTGCTGCCATTTAGCAGGCCCCTGTTTAGTGTCAAACATAAACTTTTGTTCCCAATTCCGATTATTTTCTTGGAATAGATTCCTAAAAGTGGATTTATTGAATCAAAGGTGGTAAATGTTTTAAAAGCAAAAAGTACATATTTAGAAATCACCCTGTTGAAATGTTGTAAGAATTACCCTCCCTCTAGCCCTACTGCGAGAGGGGACAGTTCCTAAATTAGGCTAACACTTGCCAAAACGTGAATAATCTTTTTTAAAATGTGGTATCTCACTTGTGTTTTCACTTTTTACTTCTTCCAATGCCTGCCTATGGATTCTAATATCCATGTCTTCTTCAGTGAATTGGCTCTCTGGTCCCTTCCCAGCAGGGTAGAATTTATGAATCTCAATTTACAAAGAGGAGGACATGGGGACTCAAAAAGGCTGAATGTCTTGTTCAAGGTGACTCAGCAGCTGGAAGCAGGGCCAAGCTTCAGAAATCACATCCCTGGTTCCTCCTCATATTCCCATTCCCCTGTGGGCTGGACAGAAAGCTGGTCCTGCAACATTGAGGACTTAGAAAGCACATCAGAACGTGACTCTGGGAGAGCTGTCCCCAGGCCCAGCAAGCTGAGGGCTTCCTGGATGGGGCTGTCCTGCAAGTCGGGTGCATAGGGTGCTTGTCACAACTGAGATGGTGGTGAGGACAACAGGGTGGACAGAGGCAGAGGTGGGCTGCACTGCAGAGCCACGGTTGCCCTCCGGCCTCAAGCCACCCTCACCCCTGCTCTCTCTGCAGCTTGCACGCTACACCAAGGAAGGCTTCCTGCACCTGGGGGCCCTGGGGACCACCACGCTGCTCCCTGACACCCGCTGCCTGGTGGACAACTCCAAGAGCCGGCTGCCCCAGCTCCTGGACTGCGACAAGGTCAAGACCAGCCTCTATAAGCGCTGGAACTTCATCCAGGTGAGGGCTCCACCAACAGGACCATGGTCAGGGCAGTGCAGAGGCTGCAGGCCACAGAGAGAAGTCCAGGTCCCCAGGTCCCCAGCAAAGTGCATCCCAGAGCCAGGTCTCCCACCCCTGGCCAGGCTTGTGGACACAGGGCATGTCCCAGGAGGAGTCAGGGGGACTTCTGTGGGCAGAAGCCTGCCTGGTTCCCACGCCATGCGAGGTTGGGGATTCTGATGGACCCAGAGAGGGGAGTGTGGGAAGGACCCCTGGACCTGCCCAGTACCACGGCCAAGTAACTCTGGGGAGTCAGACCTCAAATACCCCAGGAGGTTCCTCCTCCCAATTCAGCCACCCCGATGCTCATCTCATGTCCAGCCACAGGAGCTTGGGGAGCTCACTTATGTTCTGACCTTAAGGTCTGCAGGGGACGTGCCCGTGACCCCTCTGCTGTGTGAGGGATATTGGTGGAATGTTTTCCCCATGGGGTGTGCCTGCCCAGAGCTGTGGAGGTTAAGAGTCCCTCCCTCTCTCCCTCTCCCTCCTTACCCTCCTCTCCCTCTCTCCCTCCTTTGTCCTCCTCCCTCCTTTTTTCTCCCTCTTTCTCTCTCTCTCCCTCCCTCTCCCTCCCTCCCTCCCTTTTCCCTCTCACTCTCTCTCCCTCCCTCCCTCCATCCCCTCTCCCTCTCTCCCTCCCTCTCCCTCCCTCCTTTCCCCCTTCCTCCCCCTCCCTCCTTCCTTTCCCCCTCCCTCCCCCTCCCTCCTTTCCCCCTCCCTCCCTCTCCCCCTCCCTCCCTTCCACCTTGCCCCCCTTCCTTCTTACTCCCTCTGCCCCCAGAACGGAGCCATCATGAATAAAGGTACAGGGCGCTGCCTGGAGGTAGAGAACCGGGGCCTGGCCGGCATTGACCTCATCCTCCGCAGCTGCACAGGACAGAGGTGGACGATCAAGAACTCCATCAAGTAGCCAGAGGAGCTGGGCCACCAGGTGCCCAGCCCAGGACAGGGCCAGTCCGTCCTCAGGCCCAGCCCACGTGGTGGAGAGAGACAACAGGGGCCAACAGGTGCTGGGTGGGGCCCAGGTTCCTGCAGGACAGCCGAGGACCCCAGAGGAAGACTCCATGTCCCCTGTGGCGTTCAGCCACCCTAAGGTTCCTACACCCTGGAAAAGCCCCTGATGCTTCTCTGGGAAACCAGGAGCTGTCCTCTGCATCCCCAGAGGTGGCCTGGGACTGAGGGGTGAGACTGTCCATACCTCTGCACCATCTCCCACCCCAGGGTCAGCATCTGGGCCTGGCAGGGTC
Source organism: Ictidomys tridecemlineatus (assembly GCF_052094955.1). Lineage (NCBI taxonomy): Eukaryota > Metazoa > Chordata > Mammalia > Rodentia > Sciuridae > Ictidomys > Ictidomys tridecemlineatus. Next base: position 121,830,142 of record NC_135486.1, read on the forward strand.
CCCTCCTCTTCTCATCCTTTGCCGCAGCAACAGCTTCTGAATTTCAACCCCACCCTCAGTGAAATGGGGGGGGGTGGAGCCTCAGCCACATTGGAGACCCGCCCTCAAGGGGGCAGGAGCCTCCGGACCCCATTTCCACTGAGGTTGCTTCTGCTCAGATGCCCCCTCACGCCCCAAGGCAGGTGCTGTCCCCGAAACTTCCTATCAGGGTGGCTTTGGGGCTACAGCTCTGGCGCCAGGTTCCTATGAACGCTCATGGACCAGCTGTCCGGCCTGTGTCCTGCTGAAGGGCCCCACAGGTGGGAGCCAGGCTGGGGCCACAGTCGTGGCCCATGGAGCAGCCAGGGCCTCCCTGCAGCGGGAGGGCCATGGAAGCCAGCCTGGAGCCCGCACAGGAAGCCCAGAAGAACTGCTCTGCTCGCTGCACTGCAGGCTGCACTGGCCCCTGGGCAGGGAACAGCCGTGTCCTCCTGGGAGTGGGGAGTGTTGCTTCTTTCCAATTGCCCTCTGGTTAGGGTGCACTTGTAAATCAGAGTTAATATATGGACGAGTGTGTGCACGGAGCGAGTGGCCAGGTGCGTGTGTCTGAGTGTGAGTGTGTGGCAGAGCAGAGGCAGCGCGGGGCCTCAACTGCTTGACTTCCCCGATGGGACGAGCTGCTGAGGAGCCGGGGGTCGGCCCCACGTTCTGGCGGAGGACGAGACTTAGCCTTGCCTGCTGTGGTGCCCCTCTGCCGCTTACCCTCTGCCATGGCCGTCCCTGGCCAACCCTGCCCAGAACCAAACCCTGTAGCTGCCCCGTTGCCCTGCGTGGGGTTCCCAGCGTCTCCTCTGGTGACATCCCGTTGGCGATCTCCCCGCCCCATCTCCCACCTGTGAAATAAACACAGTCGTGCTTCCCAGTGGCCTCCAGGGCTTCTTCATTGCTGCAGAGCCCAGCTCCGGAGGGCCTCCAAGCAGCAGCGGGTGGCTTCTTGCCAGTTAGGCTGAGACAGAGCCGTCTGCCCCAGGCACACCCTCCTTTGCCCCAAAGCTGCACGGTGTATGACCCTTGACCCCAGCTCACTCACCCTGGTTGAGCCTGGGTTAGGAGATCAGTGTGCAGGGGAGAGTGGAGGCTGCCAGGGGCAGAGCTTCTGCTGCCCCGGCCTGGCCTGCGGACCCACCCTCCTGCTGCTCCCAGCAGTGCCCAGCTCTCCACGGGGCCTGCAGCAGCAGCACCTGCCTGTGGGGTGCTTGTGGGAACAGGAGACCCCACAGGAGGTCCCCGGGGTGGAAACACATGGGAGTCATGGGGGGGTGGGGCCAATGCTTCAGGCTGATGTGTCGCCCGTGCCCAGGACCAGAAGCCAGCCAAAGGTGGGAGGGCGCACCTGTACTTGGGCTCCCGCCTGCTGCCTAGCTGCTCTCTTTTAGTGCCACAGGGGAGCACTGTGTGTTTATGGGGGTGCTGCTTTAGACCCCCAGGGGGGTCTTTCCCTCTGGCACCTACAGGGTACCAGGTCCCTGAGCTGGTCCTTGATTCCAGGGCCCAATATCATCGAGTGTCCATCCCATCAGCACAAGCTGCTATCGGCTCCTTTCAGGGATGGCGACCCCTGGAGAGACAGGCCAGAGCATGAGGTCAGCGTCCAGGTCAGAAGCCTCTTCACCCCACCCCTGGGGTCCTCCCTGGGCCCAATGGCCGTGGGAGTGCCAGGGTCAGGCAGAGAGGAGAAGCTGATGCAGCCGGAGAGGGAGAGAAGAAAGAAGTGGGCCCTGGGGGCCTCTGGCCCCAGGTCCGGGGAGGACTGACCCACTCCATAGTGCCCATGGCTTGCACAGTGAGCTGCAGAGGCAGGGAGCCCCAGGCCTGGAGCCCCCGGGAAGCACACACACCTTCCCCAAATGCTGGTGGGGGCACTCCCTGCAGTTTGAGAAGCGGCGGGCCAGTCCCCCTCAGGCGGCATGGCAGAGGGGCTGGCCCGGTTGTGCCCTCCTGCCCCTGCCCACCTACCCTCTGGCTCGCCGGCCTGGGGCTTTTCTTTCTCCTTCCTCCTTGGTTTACACAGCAGAAAACTTCACAGATGGCACGACTGATAAATGTCCAAGCCACCCAAGCCCGTGTCTCTGAGTCTACACATCATTGCTCACGTGTTTTGTCCTGATTTTACTTATTCTGGTGAGAAGAAGAAACTAGAAAAGCCCCAGACAGCGGAACCGGGCCGGAGCCACCTTCTGAAGTCACTAAGTCACTTGACTCAGGCTTCACTCATTTTTTTTTTTTCCCATCTGATATTTTTTCTGCCATTCTTGGAAAATGCCTGGGTTTCACAGGACGCCCAGGCAGAGCGGGCCACCCTTCAGGGCTTTGCAGGACGTGAGTTGTCCCTGACTCACATGCTATTTGTCTTCCTCCCGTTTTGTTTCAAATGCTGCTCTGGGAAGGGCTGAGTGACAGCTGGCTGGGAGGGCCTTGGAGCCTGACTAGGAAGGACAGGCCAGGTGGCTGGACTCAGGTGCCCCACGCCCACTCACGGCCAGTGAGTCAGCCTCCCTTTTGATTGGGGCTCCAGCTGGGCAGTTGGGCGGCAGGTCCTTAGTCCCTTGCCAGCCACTGCCTCCTCTCCTCGAATCCCAAATTCCCAAATGTTTTGGCAATGCTGCTTCTCGTCCATAAGGCACGTATTCTGGACCTGCGTTTGGGGATCTGTGATGGACCCCAAACTCCAGAGGTGTATTTCAGTTCAGTTCTTCAAATACATTTGAACACCTCTCTAGTGGTTTGCTTTTTCACACATTGGAAAAGGGACCGAGGGGTGGCAGGGAGGGAGCAGGCAGCTAGATGCCCCAGCTTCACCCTTCAATGCTCGTATTTGAGAGAAGAAAGCAGATGCCATACACTGTCACTCCCATGCCTGGAACGCAGCAGCCCTAGAGGGGTTGGCATGGGATCCAACGCGCAGGCTGCCCATTCCAGGGTCCTCTCCCCCCGAGAGCCAGGGGAGAGGTGGATGGATCTCGCTGCCCTTGATCTGCGGCCTGCTAACAAGGGCTCCCGATGCTAACTGCAAAGTGCAGAGAGATGAAGAGCAAAGAAGGCCAGCAGATGCCCTGGAGGCCACTGGAGCCAACCGGTGACCATCATCATCCATAACAAACAGTAGCTGACGTTACTCCAGGATCAAAGCCCCATCTAACCCCTCCCCTAACGGATGCCCACCCTCCCAATCGGTATCTGCTTCATAATTCTACAGACAGACTGATGGAGGGCAGAAAGAGCCCTAATCGAGCCAGGCAAGCCCGAACCTCAGGGGCCTCTTCCCTGCCCCACCCCCCGCAGCCCTGGAAATGATGGCCACGCCTTCTGCTCCCTGCCCAGGGGAACTGCCCGTCAGCCCCCTCTCAATGTCCAGGCTACCAGTCATGGCCCAGAGAGGCCACTCCAATTCCCCCGCCAGCCAGCAGGAGAAGTGGCTAACCTGGGCTGGAGAAGCCAGACGCCCATTCCCACAAGCCTGGGCTCAAGTGGCTGGAGGTTTCCATCTGGTGTTCCTCAAGGGAGGTCCCAGGTGGGGTCCTAAAGAACAAAACACAGACCCTCAGGCTGACCCGAGTGTGGCTGCTGTGACTCGTCTCCAGGATGTGTGGATGGGAGTAGCTTCTGCTACGGCTGACTCTTAAAATAAATAAAAAACAACTTACAGGTGAACAGGAGCCGTGCAGAGGGGGTAAGGGGGTGAGAGTTCACAGCTGGACCCGCGCCCTCCAGGCTTGCTGACGGGCACTGTCATCTGTGGGGTGTGAACGTGGCACTAGCCACACCAGCACTGTCCTTGCCACACCCGCCTTTCTGGAACACCAGCGTTTTGAAGTGTCCACCCACTATTGATTTATTCCTGTGAGCCCAGTGCCCACCTCTGCTGAGAGTGTGGCTAAGGATAAAGCACAGTCCTGTGGGGCCTGGGACGGGGACGCGTTCCGGGATGAGCGTCACGATGCAGGAGGGACAGAGGGAACCAAGGCAGCGCTGTGCCAACAGGCCACAGAGGCTCACAGCACCGCGGGGCACTTGGCAGGCGTGAGGACAGCGGGCAGGGTCCTGACTCTCCAGTGTCCCTTGAGGGACGAATGTCTGCATGAAGCCTGCACCTGCATCACTTCCCCCATGACAGTTGTCACAGAACTACTTCACACCATGTGACACGATCACAACCACAGGTCCGAAAGGCACAGTCCACACCCACCGGCCATGCAGACAGTGCCGAGGATGCTCACAGTGGTGTCCAGGTAGTTCTCAGGTGGAGGCCCCAGGTGGGAGGACCTGAGAGGCAGGGCGGAGGCCAGCCACACCCAGCCGGAGGAGCCGGGAGCTTGAGGAGGAGGTGGGACCAGCGGACCCCCAACAACCCCAGGGGTGTGTAAGCCAGAGGAAAACTCTGGTTCTGGTGCTGAAACCACAAGAACTAACCCCTGGCCCAGCCCAGCTCGCCTCTGCCCCAGAAGCCCAGCTCCAACCTGCGGCAAAATTGCCCCAACTAGTATCTAGAGATGTTGCCCCAATGTCTAGAGATGCTCCCAGAATTCCTCAAAAGGAGGAATGGCATCCCTGGTCGCTGGAGACCCGGGGCCACTCTCTTTGCTGGACAGTGAGGTTCTAATGAGAAGCCACCCAGTCCTGCACAGGCCCCTGCCTGCCAGAGGAGCAGACACTCACTGACTCTTGACACTTAGGACATCCGCAGGCCTTGGAGAACCTCTTCCCAAGGAAATGACAGTCACGTGAGCACAGCTGTGGCCACCCTGCTGCAGCCTGCTGCCATGACCAGTCCACACCCACGGCTCCAGCCAGCTGTTGAGCCAAAACACATCTTTAAAAACCATATCTGTACCGAACATGCAAAGATGGTTTTCTTGTCATAATTCCCTAAATAACCAGCGTAACTACTGTGTGCACAGCAACCACGATGTAGGGGGTGTCTGGCCACCTAGGGAGGATGGCAAGTGCGTGGGAAGGTGGGCCTCAGTCACACTCAAGCACCATGCCGTTGTCACATAAAGGACTTCCGCATCCAAAGACTGTCATCTGAGGGGGTCTGAAACCCACCCACCAAGGACACTAAGGGCAGCTCTGCTGGCAGAGCTCACAACAAGCAGTGTCCTACCTGAAATTGTCCCAAGAGTCCTAAGTGGGCTAGAAAATAGCCTGATGCCCACAAGGTGGGAAGAGGAACTTTGGTAAATAACAAAGTAATTAAGAGGTTCATTAGAGAATGTGTTGATGGTACAGGTGAGACACGAGCAGAAGGAAAAGACTCTCACTGACCCTGCTGTGTGAGGCAGGGCTCTCTGGGAACAGAATCAACAGGAGGTATAACTACAAGAAGAGGGATCATCAGGTTGGCCTACACGACCAGAGCTGGACAGTCCACAGTGGCTATCTGCAGGCTGGAGAGCTGGGAGAACCCTTAGCTGCACAGTCCAAGAGGCTGAAGCCCCAGAACAAGAGGGGTCAACAGTGCTGCCCTAGTCCCTGACCAAAGGCTCCTGGAGAATCCACTCTGGAAGATGAAGAAGCGAGAGGCAGATGTCCTCAGAGGCTCGCAGCAGCAATCAAGAAGCCTTCAGGAAGAATGGAGCTGCACCTGCTGCTGAGTCCTTGTTCTTCCAATTCTCATTCCATCCGAGCCACCATCCTATTGGTCTGTGCTGCCCATGCTTGGGAAGGGCCTCCACTTCAGTTGGCTATCCCACATGCCAATCATTCCTGGACACACCCTCACAGACCCACCCATCTCTCCTTAATCCCCGGCATCTCTTCATCCAACAAGTTGATGCTCAAGTTACCCATTACACCTGCCTGGCAGAGGGATGCAAACTCAGCCCAGGGTTGCCGTGAGCAACTGCCCTTCTCTCCCTTCGCTTATCAATATGCAGAATTTCACAGACAGAAGGCAGAACTGGGATAAATTTACTTCCTGCATCATGGTCCAAAAAGCGTCCCCAGGAGCTACACCTTAGCAGCCATCAAGAACACGATGAGATGGGCTCTATTTCAGTTACTCTGATCTGGGTCAGCAGCCTGAAACACAGAGAAAAATAAAGCACAGCAGTGTTCAAAAGCATTTCTTAATACTTCAACATGGCCAAAGTCACAGCGTGCCTTTGTCAGCACAGGAAGGACAGGATTCTGTGCATCCCGCATTTCTGGAGGCCGTGATGCCAGATGGTAAGTGTGCTCGCCCCAGGAGATGCCACGGCATGCCTTGGGTGAGCAGTTAGCAAGGATGATTCTTGAGGCTGTGGTTAAGGCCTGAATGTCCCCCAGGCCCAGGCATTGAAGGTCTGATCCCAGCACGCCCCAGGGAGGTGGTGGGGCCTCAGGAGGTAGGCCTGGTGGATGGAAGGCCATGTGGGGAGCCCCGAGGGGATACTGACCTTCGGGTCTTTCCAGCTGCATGACCCCAGGTGACACCTTCCTCCCCATGTGCTCCCTCTAAGGTGTGCTGCTTCCTCAAAGTCCCCAAAGCAACAGGGCCAGCCGGCCATGGACTGGAACCTCTAAGTCACTTGACTCAAATATTTCTTTTTTTTCAGTTGATGACCTAAGGTATCATGTGACAGTAACAGAAGGCTGACTCACACACTCAATAGTTCTAAAATGTCTCCACGAGAAGAAATGAATCTCACCTATGGAAGAATTCCAAATAAATGACATAGACATGTCCCCCAAAGGAAGGCACACAGCTCCCCCTTCTCACATATGAGCTGTGCCTACTGATTTCTTTCCAAAGAATATGGAAAGGTGGGGAGATGATCCTACTGTGGAGAAACCTGCAAACCCTATGTTACAGGTGGTCAAGGTCAACTTCTACCATCCTAAGTCAGGTTGACAGTATCTACCTCGAGGTGACATGATGGAAATGGCACTTTGCCTCTGTGATCTTTCTCCAAAGGGACCTCAGTCCTCTCATGATAAAGACATGGGACCATGTACAGTACAGGAGCACACTGTGCTCCCTGGGAGATTTCAAGGTCATTAGAAATAAGAACAGTCTGAGACAATGTCACCTCCTAGCCCAGAGGAACCTAAAGTGCCATGCCAAATGGGAGGGTTCCTGGGAAGGGACCCTGGGAGGGGAAAGAGGACATTGGGTAAAGATCAAGGGAACCCTAATGAACTGCGGGCTCCAGGGAACCATGAGGGGTCCACGATGCTCCCTCAACCATAGCAGAGCATCAAGCTGGAGCAGGATCTCAGTGACAGGGGACACTGTGCACAGCAAGGGCACTGTGAGAACCCTACCTGCACCGTCACTCCATCAATGTAAACCTGTCCTGAAGCCAGGTCCTCTACTAATTAAAGGAGAGTGCTCCCTGGCCTCGTCTCCAGCAATCCATTCAGGCAGCCCTGGCCAACTCTGTGTGCTAGGGCCAGGGGGTGGCCATCCATCAGTCCAGGGGTAGGGCTGCCGCTCTCTTGCTCTCAGCCATTAGTGACTGTAACAAAGGAGCTGGTGGCCTTGGGACATTCTTCTTGGCAGAGCCATAAGAGTGCGTGATCCAGAGAGCTCAGTCAATACCGTTAATGGCTATTGTAGAAAAGCCAATGGGGGCTTGGGTCTGCAGGAATCCATCTTCCTGCTCCCTGGGGAAGAAGGGGGTGTGGCAGAGAGTGCTGGATGTCCACCCAAGCTCCTCTTTCCTAGTTAAAGAATCTCTGTATTGCCCTGGTCAACAAAGTGTCCAGCTAGAAAACTACATCTCCCAGCCTCCCTTGCAGATAGGGGTGGCTAATGAGAGGTAAATGGAGGGCATTGCATGGAGACTTCTGGAATGGTCTTTAAGAAGACTGACTCATTGGGGAATATATGCCCTTTAGTCCTTATCTCCTCCTTTTCCTGCTTCCTGGATCATGGATGTGATCTCCGGAGCTGCAGCAATCATATTGCAATGACAAGGTGATTCTGAGTACAGTGAAGCACAGAGGTACCTTGGGCTCCAGATGAAGCTACCACACCAACTCGAGCGCCTTATTTGGGTTTCTTTGCATGAAAGAAAAAGTGCAAAGCCTATTGTGTATGCTATGGTATTTTTACTGATCCAGAAACAAAGTTTCTGCTAGTTCAGGAAACATGATGATCTAAACATGCATGGTATAAAGGCTCAGCCTGCAGGTGAAGGGGGTAAGGTACAGGAACCCTCTGGGGCCCATAGTGCCACAGGAGAGTTGGAAACAAATTAACCACTGCAGCACACGGCTGCAGCACACGGCTGCAGCACACGGCTGCAGCACACGGCTGCAGCACACGGCTGCAGCACACGGCTGCAGCACACGGCTGCAGCACACGGGCTGCAGCACACGGCTGCAGCACACGGGCTGCAGCACACGGCTGCAGCACACGGGCTGCAGCACACGGCTGCAGCACACGGGCTGCAGCACACGGCTGCAGCACACGGGCTGCAGCACACGGCTGCAGCACACGGGCTGCAGCACACGGCTGCAGCACACGGGCTGCAGCACACGGCTGCAGCACACGGGCTGCAGCACACGGCTGCAGCACACGGGCTGCAGCACACGGCTGCAGCACACGGGCTGCAGCACACGGCTGCAGCACACGGGCTGCAGCACACGGCTGCAGCACACGGGCTGCAGCACACGGCTGCAGCACACGGGCAGCTCCCCACAGGGGGTAGCTGTTCTGTGCAAAGCAAGGACTGGAGAGAAGCAGCCTGTGTGTGTGTGTGTGTGTGTGTGTGTGTGTGTGTGTGTGTGTGTGTGTTGCTGGGGATTGAACCCAGGGCCCTGTGCATGCGAGGCAAGCACTCTACCAACTAAGCTATAGCCCCAGCCCCAAGAGGAGCAGTCTAGAGAGAGGAGACTAAGGCCCTGGACAGGTGTGGGACAGAATAGACAAGGACTCCCAGCAGGAGCCACAGCGTCCCTGTTGGGAGACATGGCATGGACGAGAGAGCCCTGGGCCAGGATACACTTGTGTGCTACGCCAGGCCTGTGCCACCCACCTTGCTCCTCCGAGACCAGCCACAGGCTGTAGCCATCTCCTGGTCTCCTATGAAGGTGGGTGGGACCCTATGATTCAGCTTTCCCAGGGGATGTGAGGGATGGACAAGAGTCCCCTTGGGGGATTTACGGAAGTGGGTTTGCCTCCACCCTTTCCCTCCTGGGCTGGAGGACAGACAATGGTGGAGTTTCAGGTCATAGTGGAGACATAGGGTACAAGGAGTCTCAGTCCAAAAGACCAGGGGAAGGGACCCTCCTCGTTCCCATACCACACCAACTGTTTGGGGCTGTTACTGCCTTTCAGTCTACGCTAGCTAGGCTGCATATCTACCATGTTAGTCATCTATGTCTGCATGACAAACTACCTCCAAATACAGCACTAGGATCCCACAGTCTCTCGGTCCTTATGTGAAGCAGTTGACCTGGGCCCTCTTATGCCAAAATAAAGATGCTGGCTGCAAAGGGCCAGGGCCAGCTGAGGCTGGGGAACGGCTAGGCATGTGGAGTCCACTGGGGTGACTGAACTATTACCAGATCAGGTTGGAATGACCATCACAGACTCTGTGACGTGAATGGAACACTTCACATGGAGGCTTACGGAGGGAGGTCAGAGCCTCATGAAGTGGCCACGTCCAGAGGAAAAGCTAGTTATCATGAAGCTCCACGGGGAGGACCCCTGGTGTTGGGGCTGTGAGGGGAGTCGGTCCCACTGCTCCACAGTGGACTTCCACCACTGCTGTCACACTGTCTGCCAGGAGCAGGTCCCAGGCCACCCCCCAAGGGGAGGACGTGCCACCGGGAATGACATCAAGAGGCAACCTTCACTGTTCCTTCCAGAAGCTTCTCATTCACAAACTGAGTCCTCCCCAGGGCCCTAATGGACTCAGTGTGATCTACCTCCCTGGGGCCACTGGAACAGACCAGAGAGCTGGCCATCCAAGGCCACTGCGGTCAGGTGGGAGCAGATCTCCGTGTGAGGTGCCGGTGCCTTGCTCCACCCGGTCCTCCATGTCCAGCTGGGGTCCAGGTAGGAGGAGTCCCTGAGGGCCAGCCTGTGAGCATCGAGGCAGGACTCCACCGCACCCTCTGCTCCTCCTGCAGGGCCCCCCCAGGAGGACTGTGTGTGACAGCGGGAGAGACAGGCATGGAAAGAAACCAGCATAGGACAGGGACACACAGGAAGCTGGACAGACACAGACAAGCGACACTCTGATGGAGGGGCAAAGAAGCAGCTGAGGAGGAGATGGAGCCTGAGGAGCCACTGGCCGCGGGAGCAGGCCTAGCCACTGCTGGGGAGCGGCCCAGGCTCCTCCAGGCCTGACCGGCGCCCCCTGGTGGACGCTTAAGGGTGTCCCTCCGACCTGCTGCCTGCTGACTCAGGCCTGGGCTGCCCAGGACCCTGGAGGCGCCTCTTCAGGGGACTGCGGGGCTGAGCAGGACCCGCTGCAAGTCCGCAGGACTGGCTGCAGGAGAAGGCAGGAAGAGCAACGCTCCAGCCCCTCTGCGGGCGCCCAGCATTAGTGCCCACTGCTTCCTTCCCTCTGCACAGAGTTCAAAAGAAACACCCAGGAGGGACACTTGAGTGATCCCTCCAGATGACTGGACTGATGGGTGCCGAGCAGCAGTGGGTTAGAGGAGGCCGGAACCGGCCTGCACCTTCCTCTGGGCCTTGCCCTGGTGGCTGGACCACGCCCATACCAGCTCAGCTCCAGGCTGACCCTCCACCTCCAGGGATTTGGGGACCTGCCAAGGATCTTCAGCCTCGTCCACGCCATGACCCTCTGACAGTCGGTTGAGCCTATAGACCTGGTCTTGGAAAAACATTTTAGAAATGCATACAGCAGGCACATGGGATAGAGAAATAACAGTGATACAAGATCACACAAATATATGATGGAGTCATATGATGAGGGTTGAACCAGGGCCTCCTGTCTAGACAATGCTTTAACATTGTCCAGTCATGAGTGTAAGTATTTATTTTGGTCAGGGTCTCTAAGTTGCCCAGGCTGGTCTCCAACTTGCCATCCTCCTGCCTAGGCCTCCTGAGCAGCTGGAATCTCGGGCATGGGCCACCACACCCACCTCTATACATACTTTTAAATGAATGCATTAAGTAAGGTAAGTAATGGGTCTAATCATGATCTGTCAGATACAATAGCAAAGTCACATGGCATAAATGATTTTGCAAGATTTTGGCACTAACTCTGATTAGACACAAAAATTTGTGATTTCTATCAGTGACAAAGGTGCAGGTAATTCTCACCCATGATGTTGCTGTCTATACTCATAATAGAGGGAAATGCTAAATTTCACTTAGAGGTAAAAGAAACAAAGGGAGTAGTCATTTCCCCAGTCTGCAGACTCCCTGGATCCCACCCATGGAGCCGTGAAGAGTCCATGGAAGTGGTAGAGAGCTGCGGAGTGGGGGCTGTCACCCAGGTCCTAACCTGCCAAGGCAGCAGGGTGCCAGATGGGGTTCTCATTACCCCAGAGGGCTAATGGTGCACAGCAATCAGCAAGCAGGTCCCCTGGCCACTACTACCAATGGCAACAGCAAGATCCCAGACAGCTGAAGTGCCAGGCACCCAGCAAAGCTCTGATCTCCTTAGGCCTGTCCAGCCCGCACTCCTGAGTCATCTCAGAAAACCCAGGATGGTGCAGACTTGCTGGGTTGTTTCAGCCAGCTCCCACACCGAATCCCTGGGGCAGGGTGGAGGGCAAGCCCAAGCAGGGCCTGGAGCCTGCCTGTCCTCTCGCACATGCCCAGGGTGGTCTAGCCGTGCCTCTCAGCCCAGAGTTTGTCCTGATGACTGACCGTACTCTTGGCTCCCAGATTTCTGGCTCCAAGCTCCATTTTGCATGCTGAGTCAGAGATGCTCTCCTGAATTATTTGGAGAATATACTTCCATCAGTTTCTCTGGTTCAGCCTCAGGCTATGCATCGGTCCCACAGTCTATCTCCATTTCCATCTGTCTGTCCATCTCCCTGGTCCTCCCCTGGGGCCACGAGTCCTGGCATAGGCTCTCCCATCAGGCCTCCCAGCTGGAGGGTCACCATATTCCTCAGGCCTTGCCTGTTCAGGGTGCTTGGTGGACTTCCAAGTGCCAGTACCTGCATCTCTTCCCATGTTCCTTTCCAAGGGAGGTCACTCTTAGTAAGCACTGTCATCTGGAAGCACTGTGAAATCAACACCCTGCTCCAACAGCTGGTAACTAAGGCCTGTTCAGTACCCCAGCTTCCTTAGTCCCCAAGGGAGAAAGTTCTACACCAAGCTCTCTGGGCCCTTTCCTGGCATTTCCTCCATGGAGTTAACCAGTCACCTACAGTGGCCGGTGGCTGGACCCTGTACCCTTCCTTCCGTCCGTCACCTCCCTGCTGGTTCTTGCAGGTCCCACCAGATGAACCCCTGGATTCGAATCTGTCTCAGGGTCCATCTCTAAGGGAACCCAGAGCAAGGCAAAGGGCTCCCCTCCTCAGAAAGTCTAGCCTGGGGTCCTGTCCTGTTTGAGGGGACTCCCAGGCAGCTGGCTCCAGCCACAGACCACAGATTCAGCCCCCAAAGACCCTATTTCCACCATCTGGAGATAGAGGAAGAGGGACTGCTGGGGGGGGGTGTCACTTCCAGGTGCCTGCTCCTGGAGGGGGATGGGAGGGAAGGGTCAGGAAAGGCGCTGGGTGTGTATCTATCTGTTGGTCAGGGAGCCCGGGTCTGGGGAAGAGAATCTGCCCCCTTTCAGTCCCCAAAGACACTTCGCTGTTTAGATTTTCCTGCAGGATCAGCTCCTCCATGAATTCCGGATTTGACAAAAGACAACAGCATCTGTCTTCAAGACTCCAGCTAAATGACCTGCCCCAATGTCCCTCAGAGCAACACGATAGGCTGACCTCCCGAAAATACAGGGCTGGGGCAGATTCGCTGCCGTCACAGGGCCTTCACACCCTGCTGGCACCGAGGCCAGGTCGAGCGGACCGACCCTGTGGCTAGAGCAAGAGCACCAAGGACAGGGGGAGGCCAGGGGCTGGGTGACTCTGCCCATCTGGCTGCGCTGGCCGGGACCCCTCACATCCACAGCCAGGCATAGCTGGAACACCCAGAGGGGCGCGCATAAGGATAGGGGAGTGTCCTTGAGCAGAGCCCTAAGGTTATGCACGGCACAGGAACCTCCGCGGACCACCAGGAGAACACAGGACGCTGAGCAGGAGGGAACCCTGCGCCCAGGTCCCGCCTGCTGTGGCGGCTCCGCTGGCTCCACGAAGGTCTCGGGAGCACGCGCCACCTCGCGGCCAAGCGGCGAACTGTCACGACTGAGCCAAGGCTCAGCCAACCGCCTTGGGACAGCCCCCTCCTGGTGGGGGCCGCTGACCTCCTCTTCCTGGGAGCACTGAAGTTAGAAAACATGTCACTACAGTAGGTCACAGCCTGGCCTCCAGGCGCAGAGAGCCTGGGGAGCCGCGCTCGCGGTCCCAGGAGGACAAGGACCTGGGCTGTCGGGGAGGCCTCTGCAGGAGAGGTCAGGGCCCTCAGGGCAGGTCCTGGGAGGGGAGAAGCTGCACTGGCCAATAGGCGAAGAAGGATCTCAGGACCTTCTGGCACGCTGTCCTCAACAATTGAAAAGACGACTTTTGCAACAGAAGAGCTCCTTGCTTTATCGGGGACCCAAGAAAGGGACCAGGATGTGGAAGAGCCCAGTGAGCCCCCAGGTGCCACCGCGGGCTTCCCGGGAAGCATCTACAGATGAAATAAGGCACTTTATGAGGGACAGATCTGGATGGGCTCTAGAATAGACGGGCTTTGAAACAGGAAGCACCTGTGTCCACAAGATGGGGCCAGAGCAGGCAAATTGCTAACTTTGTAAGAAACCTGTTAAATATGGGATTTCTGTTAAATACTAGGTTCTGGACTGGAATAAACTTATATTCCTTTTGTATATTTATTATTGATTGTTATTTTACTGAGTCCCAGCCTCAGTGGCAAGACCTTAAGAAATATTTCCTCATTTAATATTTCTTAGAACTCTTAAGTGATAGTTATTACTGTGGTTATCGATGACTGACCACTTAGGCTTGGGCCCGGTAGAACTGACCGGGATGCCACTGTAGGCCTCTGACAGAGTCCAGCTCTCTCTGCTCCCACTCCATGCTGCCCCCACCCTGCCTCTGGCTAGCTTGTTACTGGGTAAAAACTGTGACCACCAATGCACAGTAGAAATTTCACTTAATAACAAGGTCTGTTCTGGTGGCATGTTCTGGTGGCATGTTACACCATATCATGCTTTAGACGGTTTGAAGCAGGGCTTCTCAGCCTGGCACTGCCCTCTGGGTATGGACAATTCTTGGCTGGGAGAACTTTATGGGCACGTGGTTAGGGTCTTTCCAGCCCCCGGCCCCTTCCCTTCGGGTCACAGCAGTCCACGCAGCCCTGTTCTAACCAACCCAAACGTTCCCAGGTCTGGCATGTCAGGGATCCCCTAGAGGACAAACTCACCTCCAGGTGGCAACCTGAGCTGAACGCATGTCCTGGTACAGATTTTCAAATGTGTGGTTCATATGGAGGATTAAAGTCTTAGTGCTTTCAAAGTAGCCTGCACGTTTTAACTCTGAGGGCTCGTGTCATCTGCTGGTCCACGCTGTTGCTTGGTCTCTCTGGAAGGTGGTCCAGGTCTCCAGACCACTTCACATGCCATCTTTGTACCCACCATTGGCATTGGAGGAGCTGCCTGGTGAAGTGCATTCTACGCTCATCCGTAAGCTGGTAGTGCTTAATGCTACTGATTCAACCATATGAAGTGACACTGGTTACACGACCCTGGGTTTGTCTTCACGAGTTTCAGAACATGATTTCAATAATAAAAACCATGTGCTTTTTATGGTCGATTAGTGTAGAGTTGGATTCCATCTCAACAGAGCTGGTTTTAAAAAAGAAAGCTGCCATTGTGGATTCTCTTTTTGCCCCTTTCGAAGGCATAAACCCTCCTGCTCTCTTGCCAGTTTTACAACACAGGGGTGTCCTTCTCAGGGACCTGGGAGTCACCGCCTAAGGTAGAGCCATCGAGGAGGATAAACCCCTTGTCCCCAGTTCCCCTGGGAGGACGGGAGTATAATTTAGAAGGACACCAACACTGATGGCCTAATCACAGAAGGAAACGCTCTTGGAAGCCAGGAATAACTCAGTGCGCTCACTGACCCCACTGACCAGCCTGCCCCCGCTCCCCCAGGGCCTGCCCGTCCTGCTGACCAGCCCTGCTGACCAGCCTACCCTCCAACATCTCCAGGGCCTGCCCCCCAACTCCTCCAGGGCCTGCCAGCCCTGCTGACCAGATTGCTCCCCAATGTCTCCAGGGCCTGCCCCCCACATCTGCAGGGCCTGCCAGCCCTGCTGATTGCCCTGGCCCCCGACATCTCCAGGGCCTGTCCCCCGACTCCTCCAGGGCCTGTCAGCCCTGCTGACCAGCCTGCCCTCCAACATCCCCAGGGCCTGCCCCCTGAAATCTCCAGGGCCTGCCAGCCCTGCTGACCACCCTCCCCGTGACATCTCCAGGGCCTGTCCCCTGACTCCCCCAGGGCCTGTCAGCCATGCTGATCACCCTCCCTCCTACATCCCCAGGACCTGCCCCCTGAAATCTCCAGGGCCTACCAACCCTGCTGACCAGCCTGTCCCCCAACTCCTCCAGGGCCTGTCAGCCATGCTGACCAGCCTGCCCTCCAACATCCCCAGGGCCTGCCCCCTGACATCTCCAAGGCCTGCCAGCCCTGCTGACCAGCCTGGCCCCCAACATCTCCAGGGCTTTCCCACTCGGGTGCCCCAGTGCTGGGAGCCTGGGGCCGCTGCTCGGTGGGGCGGAGCTGGGAGTCTCTCCTAGAGGCGAGGGTCTTGAGTGGGGTCTGCTTGCTGGCTCCATTGTATCTGGGGCAGCTTCTCTTTGACCCAGCTCTTCTGAAGGTAGCCTGCCTAGTGCCTCTAGTCCACCCTGGACACCCCCAGGATGCATCCAGAGCGCCAGAACTCCAGCCACCACCTCTCTGTCCATCAGTGTGGACATTCTGTCTGCCCCTGACCCTCCCAGGCTCCTCATCCATCCCTCACTTGACCCAGCCCTGTGACATGAACGTCAGGAACGCCGCCTCTGGGCCGCTCTGGGGCAGGTTCCACTGGCTGGGTCTTCACAGGTGTTATCCTGGGAGGCTCCAGAACTCATGCTGACCTGTGAGCGCCATCATGGCACTGCTGGGAGGTAGGGCCTGGTGAGAGGGCTCTGGGTCGTGAGGGCTGAGATGCACGGATCCCTTCTCTGCGAGTGAGTGCCCACTCCTGTGGGCCTAGAGGAGCTATCCCAAGAGCAGGTCATTATAAAGCAAGGTCACCCTTTGTGTTTTGTCTCTTGGCATGTGCCCACTTGCCCTTCCTGGTCATAAAGAAACACGATGCCCTCATGGATGCAGCTGCCCAATCTTTGACTTTCCAGCCTCCAGAACTGTGAGATCAACAAACTTTTTTCTTTGTACATCATCCAGTCTCAGGTATTCTGTCATAGCAAAAGAAAACAGACTGAAAACAGAAGCCATATTAAGAGACCTTTCATTTCTTCAAATATTCCAGAGCATTTCTTTCGCCACAGTGTTCAATATCTGGTACTGTGAACACTGGGAGGTGAGGAGGAGGTGGCCCATTTCAACCCCCACTCTCACTTCAAAGAACAGAGAGAGAGATGCAGTGTCTGCCTGTGGTTAGAGCCGAGTCGTTGCGGGATGGGCCACGTGTGACTCAGCAGATGAGACATTGGGTCCAGGAGAGAGATCTGGGACTGTGTTTTGGTGTGGGTGATCTTGGCTGGGGGGAGGTTTGACTCAGGAAAACTTGTTCTCACTCTCTCCAAATGTGTTTTAAAATCTGCTCTTTAAGGCGGTACTGTTGCCCCTAAGGCTTTCCATATAGCGTCAGGTGTCCTTGGGCTCCGTGACCGTGCATGACGTCATAACAGGATGGCCTTGAGATGGAGGCTGTCCGAGTATAGAGAGGTGCATCACTTTCTCCATTTGACCTCCTCTTGCTGTGGACCTATGGCCACAGGGGGCTGTGGCTGGCAGGCAACAGGAATCAACAGGACACAGTGCCTCTAAATCCAGAGCAAGCATTTGAGTTAGTTAGTCAAGTTCATCCAAAGTTCTGACTCCTTCTTTCTCATCTTCCCAAAGATAGCCCCACACATCCTCCTAATGACTGGGGTATCGCTGTGTCTGTGTGGTCCAGGGGTCACTGCTGACCTCTGGACCTGCCCCACAATGTCTCCAGGGCCTGCCAGCCCCGCTGACCAGCCTGTCCCCCAGTATCTCCAGGGCCTGCCAGCCCTGATGACCAGCCTGCCCCTGACATCTCCAGGGCTTTCCCACCTGGGCTAGCCACAGGGACAGGCTCCTCTCAGCACAGACGCACAAAGTCCTGTCAACCAGGAGGCTCCCAGGAACCTAGGGGCCCCGAGTCTCAGTCTCCTAGACTAAGCCTGGGGCCCTCCAAGGAGAGTCCTAATACCCCGTAGGTCAGACCAGAGAGGTGTTCCCGGACGTGGGAACCCAGAGCAGGGGACAACCACTTATGTCCCTTATGCTCCCTGCAGGTCACAAAACATGCAGCAAAAGACCTCACTGACTCTTCACCTGCCTTTCCAAGGACATGAGCCAGACAAGATCTGCAATCATACGACACCTGAGGAAGAGAGCTGGGGACGGGGGCAGGGACAGGCAGAGTCAGTGCCCCCACCCCTCCAGTCACTGAGGTTCACTTGAAGCAGAAGCAGGCAGCATTTCTAGGGCACTCACAGCCCCGGTATTGGATGGCAGAGGGCACTGTCCTGTCCTGGGGACACACAGGTCTGTGGGCTGCAGCACCACTCTGCTATACCCAAGGTCACTTTCTCAGCTTTGGGCTGCAAAATGGTTCCCTTGGACATTCCTGCTGCTTGGTTGACCTCACTCCACCTAGAATTACGTCTCCCCCCTCCCCCAAAAAGCGAAGCATTAGGTATTATTTAACAAATGCTGAAGACAAAGTCGCAGCACAGGGCCCTGGAAGTGCGACACAACCATAGAACGCAATGACAGCAGCATTGACCCGCAGGAACCCGTGCGGGGTGGTGAAGAAGCCCCTAGCTGCAGCCCTGAGTGGGCCGGGTCGCGCTGGCCCTGACCAGCGGTGGGCACCACGTGGGGACCGAGGGCGCGGCGCCACCAGAGGGCGCGCGGCCGCTGCGGGAGGAGACGGGAGGAGCCAGGAGGAGCCAGGAGCAGCACCGTTCCTGCGGGTCCACTGTGGCCTGCGGGTCAACCCTTCCGTGGCCACGCCCGGAGGGCGGTGCCCCCGGTCCCGCCCCGAACCTGGGCGCCGGCTGGCGGAGGCGCACAGGGCCCAGCGGCGCTGCCCGGGCTTTTGTCCCGGAGATGCCCGTTGGGCTCCCGAGCCATCTGCAGACACCTCTCGGCCGCCCCAGGCGGCTTCTAACTGGCTCTCTGGTCACTTGCCCGCTTGGCCTTTGGAGAATTGGAAGAAAATCTGGGACAGTGGCTGGCAAGGCGGCTCTTGGAGCGCATTCCCGAGGGTCCGAGGGTCCCGTGTGCCCAGTTCCCTGCACGCCCCGGAGGGCTCCATCGGCCTGCAGCACAAGACTTCACTGACTCCTGCTTGACCACCAGCCGGTAGCCAAATGGGAGACCCGGACAGAGAAAGCCTCAGGGCCATTTCCGAGAAGGACACCTGCGCGGCCCGGGTGGGCGCCCCGTCTTTGTGCCCCTGGCACCAGTCTAAAAAGACCAAACTTCAGGACCGTGGTTTCTGGGTTACCGGGAAGACTCTAGGAGGCGGAGCTCTGAATAAGGGCCCTCTAGGAGGAAAGGAAAGGATGGTGGAGGCCCCAGGGAGAAGAGGAGGGCAGGTGGAAGGGGGAGGAAGAGGCCTCCGTCAGGTCCCGCCCTGGCCGAGCCCCTCATACAGGCGGTGTCACACCGCACACGCGGAAGGGGGATCTGGCAGCTTCTCCTGAGTGCCCGCTGCCCGCATTGATGCCCTGGCCTGCCTCAGGGCCCTCTGCCTGACCCTCTCCTCTCCTGATGTCTCTGGACTCCCCTTGCTCAGAGCACCTGTCCTTGTAGACCCTCAGGTGGACCTGGATGGAGGAGGAGTGCCCTCCTACCCTGGTCTCTCCACAAATTCCTCGGCCCACTTCCTGCTAGGCCCCAGTTTCCCCATCTGCCCAGAAGGCTCCCATAATTTCTAAATCCCTTTCCTGCTCTGACTTTTGAGATAGTCAAACTGTCAGGGTTCTCAACCTTCCCTGACTTAGTCACTAAAACCGCCTGGGGACTCTTAAAATATTACAGCCATTCACTGTCCCGGGTAATTGGTCTGTGGCAGGGCAGCCACAGTAATTTTTAAAAGCTCCCCAGATGGTTCTAATGTGCAGCCAGGGTGAGGAACCTCGGGCATCTGATTCCTGCTAAGAGCTATTTGCATTCTCCCAGGAGACTGGGAAACCGACAGTCCCAGCTCAGCTTGTCTCTGATGCTGGAGGAAGAAGCAGGGCCGAGGGCAAGGGCAGTCCCCCCAGAAGCTCCTGTGCCCACTAAGCCAGCCGCCAGCAGCACTGGGGGATAATGATCAGCCTGGAGCCGTGACAGGGGCTGTTTCCTCTCGCTGCTGCCCCTGAGCCCCTGCCTCTCCCTGCTCCCTGCCTGACTGTCCCTCCATGCCTTGGCCCCTATCCAGTGCCACCTGTGCTAATGGCTTGGTGGAGGCAGCGGCCACCCTGGATGGCCTTCCAGCTTCGGCCTCTCTCCCGGGCTTCTGTGTTTTCCTAAGATCCCTCCTTCCTCCTCCAAGGAAAGGTCCCTCTCTTCCTCTCTCAGTCCCCAGCCTGAGGTGGCCACCAGAGCCCTCCTCCCTGTGGGCAGGAGGACCGAGCGGCCAAGTCCCAGGAGGGGACATCTCCAACAATGGCCTTCCATGGGCCACATACAGAGCATCCTCCTGTTTCCTGGGCCAGAGCCAGGCTCAGACCCTTCCTGGGAACTGTGAGATTCTGCAGCTGTTAGCGGAGACATGGGGAGGTGTGGGGGAAGAGCAGGCCCAAGACAGGGGGACCTGTTTCCTGTTCCAGCTCAGCTATTAACCACCTGGTTGGGGACCTTGAACCCAGCACCTGTCTTTGGGTCTCAGTTTTGCTTTTCCCATAAAATGAGAGGCTCTCGAGTATTCTTTTCAATGCTGATTGGCCGACTTCTGTGACTGTCTGAAGTCCATCTGGGGACTTGGATCTGGGGTCCAGAGAGGGATAACTGACCTTCAGACGAAAGATGGGAGCTGAAATGATTCATTTCCAGATCATCTGAGTACTGCTTACGTCCGAGACTGTGTTGTAGGTGCTGGGCAACCAAGTCCCTCCCTCCACAAGCTGACAGGGGGAGATGCTGAGCCCTGGGTTTGGGGGCCTTCAACCACGTCCTCTACGTCCCAGCACAAGGAGGTGTTGGGGGATCTCCAGTCATGGGCTCTGAGGAGCCCAGAGAATCAGCAGAGAAGGTGCCCAGTGGCAGGCTGGGTGCAGGGAGGCAGAGGTGCAGGCAGGAACTCCAAGCTGCCAAGATTCAGAGAGAAGGGACAGCAGGGCCAGAAGCCAGCCCTGAACCGAAGGCTTGAGGGGTTACAACAGGGAAAGGAGAGGAGAGGTCAGGTGAGCTGGGAGGGGTGAGGCGGACAAAGGCATCTGTGGCTCAGCCTGCAGAGTTGGTGGGCAGCATGGCTTCTGTGATTTGTTTCATTAAATGCATGTTTATTTATAAGTGATGATTAGATCTTGCATAGCTACCCTATTTTTGCAGGCAATTTATTTATACCTTTATTTTATTTATTTATGAGGATCGAGCCCAGGGCCTCACACATGCTAGGCGAGGGCTTCACCGCTGAGCCACATCCCAGCCCTGCAGGCAATTTTAAGCAGCTTTATCAAGTTTTTAGTGGCCATACAATAAGTGCACGTTTCAACTGTACAAAATTGAATGGAATTCTGGTGACATTCTAAGAAACCTTTGCCTGACCTCGGTCACAAACATTTTCTCTTGTAGTTCTAGAAATTTTATAGTTTGGGTTTTACATTTAAATCTTGGCACATCTTGAGTTAATGAGTTTTATTTGAGGTCCAGGCCTTGGTCCACTTCTTGCACGGGGATATGAGATTGTGCCTTTGTATGTGGTTGAAATTCAGCTGACCACATGTGTGAGGTCTGCTCTGGACTCCCCTGCTCCTCTTGTCCCTGGTCCATCCTTGTCTGAACACTGCTGTCCTGATGACTGACTTCACATTAAGTCCTGATGTCAGATGGTAGTAACTTCTTCTCCAACGTTGCTTTGCAAATTCTGGGTCCTTTGTGTTTCTGTGAAGATTTTAGAGTCACTTTGCCAGTTTCTGCAAAGGAGAAAAAACTGGCATTTTCCTTGATGTTGCCCTGAATTCACAGTTAAATTTGGGAATAGCTGACAACATTGTGTCTTCCCGGCTGGGAGGTGTGGCCTCCACTCTGGCCCTTCTCATTTCTCTCCAGAGTCGAATAGTTTCCAGGAGACGGTGAACACACTTTCAGATTTATTCCCATTTCATGATTTTAGATGCTATTATAACACACACACACACACACACACACACACACATAGTACTGGGGATTGAACCCAGGGACACTTGACCACTGAGCCACATCCCCAGCCCTTTTTATATATTTTATTTAGAGACAGGGTCTCTCTGAGTTGCTTAGGGCCTTGCTAAGTTGCTGAGGCTGGCTTTGAACTCATTATTCTCCTGCCTCAGCCTCCCAAGCCACTGGGATTACAGGTGTGCACCTGGTAAATGATATTTTTAATTTCAATCTCCAGTTGTTTGATCCGAATGTACAGAAATGAATTTCTTTTTTGCACATTTATTTTTGAATCCTTCATATCTTGTGCAAGTCTAGCAACGTTTTTGGTGGATTTTAGCAGAATTCCACACAGATTGTCAAGTATCTTCATTAAAGACAGCAAGTTAGGTGACGGCCACCACAGATTCACAGACACTAAAATGATGGTTTTTTGTGGGAATATCATTAATGAAAAACTCATTATTTTAGTGTTTATGAAATCTGCATGCTATTAGCTAACTCATTCCTGGTGCTGGAAATGTGTCTTCTATCTTTTTATCCTTTTTAATCTTCTCCAAGAACCAGGTTTTGGTTTCATTAATTTTCTCTATTGCTTTTCTGTTTATTTTTCATTTATTTTTCCTTCTGATTTTATTACTTCCTCCTGCTTTGATGACTACATTAACGTGTCTTGTAGTGCAGGTTTGTTGGTGATGAATTATTGCAGCTTTTGTACGTCTAAAACCTCTGTACTTTGCTTTTTTTTTTTTTTTTCTCAACAAAAAAAGACATTTTGCCTGGGTGAATAATTCTGGGTTGACAGTTCTTTCTTGGCTGTATTTTAATATGAATTCAACATTGATAGTGCTGCGTTGCCTTCTCAACCCCAGCCTGAAGCCTGCAGTGATCATTACACTTGGCTCTTTGTATAGAATGATTTTCCCCTTAGATGTTTTAAAATCTTGCTCCTCATCACTGGATTCAAGCAGCTCAATGTCCTTCCTGCTTCTCTCCGTGTCTGGACTTCGCTAAGCTTGCTGCGTCCAGAATGTACCGTTTTCATCAAATCTGGAAAAGTCTTGCCCATTCCTGTGGACACCCCTCCCTTTGTACAGAGGCTGACAAATGGGAACCGAGAGCACGCGGCTATGCACAGTGGTCTCCCACACTCCCGCGACAGGGTCGCCGTCCTCCTCTTTATGCGGTGACCGCAGAGACCTGGCCGCCCCAGCGCTGCCCTGCACCCAGAGACCCCGCCCCTGTCCCACACGGCGCCCTGCCCCGGGCCCCGCCCACTCCCGGGGTCCTGGCTGGTCCCACTGGGCGCTGGGCTCTCCGGGTTCATCCCGTCCTTGCAGATGGCCAGGTTTCTTTCTTCTTTAAGGCCAGAAGCCTTTCCGTGACACACCACGCGCTGCCCCAGTCACCAGATCCTTAGGGTCGCTACCTGCGGACCACAGTGGGCAATGCTGCGATGGACCCTGCCCGCAGATCTCTTTACTGGCTCTGCACAGTCCTGGGAAGCTGGGTAGCCAGCTAGCCGTGCCTTTGTGTTTGGGGGAACTCCCCTCCGAGTCCCCAGGGGCCTGCTATCTGCATCCCAGCCGGAAGTGAGCAGAGCTCCCCTTTCTTACCACCACCTGGTGTCTCCTCCTCCCTGGGTGGTGATCTTCTTCACAGGTGGCCTTTTTGCTTCTAGTTTGCTGTTCCGGGTTGGGGAGGAAGCCCACAGCCTCGCACTTTCTAGACAAGCGCTGACCTCCGAGCTGCGACCCCATTCCTCTGGATGTGTCCTCCCATTGGCTTTGACCTTCATGGTTCTCATGAGAAATAGGACCTCAGACCCCTAGCCCCTGTTTCCCAGATGAGATCAAGGACAGTGCCTGCCTCCCAAGCCCATGGCCACAGAGAGAAGGGGACATCTTGTGTCAGAGGTAGGCGTGGGCTGTCCCATGTTAAGCTGGCTGCACTCCTTATCCCTTGAGCTGGGCAGGCCTCCTGTGCCTTGGGAGGCTGTGTGTGAGCTGCCATTCCTCGTCATCTCCTTGGTGGCACTGGTTCTGTGTATCCCAGAAACATCGGGATTTCCCTTTAAACCCTGTTGCTCCACTCCCAGGGTCAGGTACCCCACTCTCTGTACAGCTTCATGTCATGTCAGTGTTGAGAGCCACAGCCAAAGCTCCCCAGCAAACTACCAGCTGATTGGCTCCTCTGCAGGTGACGCTCATTGGGCTGTTCCCCCCCCTTTCAGACCACGGAGCTGCTCATTGGGGGATTCTTTTGGCTCCGCCCACACGACCCAGCCAATGGGCCTCAAGGGCGAGAAGAGTGCCGGTTGAGGTGCTCACCTGAAGAGTGGTGGTGGCAGTTGGGCTCTGAGGGAATTCCTGGAGAGCTCTCCTGGTGCAGTGTGTGTGTTCTAAAAATAAAGTTCATTGCTGCTTAACAAGTGGCTTGTGATTTGTGCCCAGCCAGACTGCGGCATTTGGCAGCCCATATGGGGAAGGACTGAGGGTAAGTGATTAGGTAAACTGCTCACCCCTGAGAGCAGGGCTAGAGGATGGGTAGCCATTTTAAGATTCTTCTTTCCTTTTGTTTCGCTTTTGTTTTAAGTTGCCTGTCCCTGGAGATGGGTGAGACGGAAGAAAAACCACTCACATCTGAGGAAAAACTATTTGCGTCTGAGGAACAGATAGGGAGAGAGGACGGATGTACATTTCAGGAGGATAGAAAGGCTGTCATAATGAATTTTTGTTCCATTTTTGTTTCATTTTGTCTCGGTTTTGTTTTGCATTATCTTAGTGAGGGGTATCTTTGTCGCGGAAATAAGGAATTAAAAATTAGTAAAAAACAAACCGAAAAAATGTTAAGTAAATTGTTAGAGGAAGGAGGCACCCCAGTAATATCAAGAACAATTAGGGCATACGTTGAAGATTTGAAAAGGAAAGCCCAGGAACTCTGCCAGTTGACACATTACTGTTATGTACGTTTGTACAATCTTGTTTACTTAGTCAAGGAGAAGACATTTTAGATCAAGTAAAAGAGGAGGCCTCTCGAGATAGTCAGAAAGGGGAAGAAAGTTTAGAGCAGAAAATACTTTACAAAAGTGTTTTAAAATAACTAAGGAACAAGCTACACAAATAATAAAACAATGTCAAAATTGTGTGACCTTTTTACCACAAGGTAATCTTGGAGTCAATCCTAGAGGACTGATACCTAACCATATTGGCAGATGGACGTCACACACTTGTCAGAATTTGGAAAATTAAAATATTTGCATGTTACAGTTGATACTTCTTCCAGACTTTTGATGGGCTCCCTTCATGCCAGAGAAAAAATTAAAGATATTGTAGCTCATTGCTTACAAAATTTTGCCACTGTGGGCATTCCAAAACAGTTAAAAACAGATAATGCCCCTGGCTATACCTCTACCTCTTTTAAACAATTTTGCTCATCATTTGGCATTACTCATATAACAGGAATCCCATACAATCCACAGGGACAAGGCATAGTTGAAAGAGCTCATCAAACTATTAAAATGTACTTATTAAAGCAAAAAGAGGGAATTGGGAAGGGGTATATATCCCCCAAAGATAAACTTAAAATAACCCTTTTTACTCTAAATTTTTAAAATTTGGATTCATCAGGGCTTAGTGCTACGGAAAGGCATATGTGTCCAAAAAATGTACATAAGCCCAAGGTACTTTGGAAGGATATTCTAACAGGACAATGGAAATTGTCTGGAGTCGGGGGTCCATTGGTGTGTTTCCACAGGGAGAACAGCAGCCGATTTAGATTCCAGAGAGAGTAACTAAAGCAATTTTTGCAGACCAAAAAGAAGATGATTTGGCTCAAATCCATAACAGCTGATATCCAGAACTCCAGTTTGGCTATCCTTACATCTGCGACAGTGGTTCTCCCACACCTGGAGGCTAATGAAACCAGGATGCTTTTTTCAATATCTATTTTATTATTGCCCTTTCCCACATCATGAAGTTTTATTTTGTTTTTTGAGCTCATTCAGACCTAGGTTAATGTTTTGCTGATCAGTTCTATTTTTTGACTATGGAGTTTTTAAACATTGCAATGGAGATTTCACCTGTAAAAAGTTACAAGGCCTTTACTATTATGTTATGTGTTGTATGTATTATATTATGTGTGCACACTTGTGTTTTGTGTTGTATGTTTGTATGTGCATATGTCCATATATCATATATGATGAGTGCTCATGAAAAAATGGATCCAAATATTTTTTTTCTTATTCACATGACTTAAATGATTTAATTTAAATTGGGTAAACAGCTGTTGAGGATTGTTTTAATATGTGAACAAAAAAGGAGGATAACAGATCTGTTTGTTTACTTTCACCTTTCCTTTTCATTATATTTAATAATTCTGTTCAGGATAATGTAAATTGTTTAGAAAATTGTTTTCTTTTAGTTCCTGCTGGAATGTTACATAATTTTTTCTTTAGCCATTATTGCCAGAATTCCTATCTTCTTCCCAGTGCCAGTGAAGACAAAGATAAAACCAAACTACAGCTTCTGCAATAGCTATCTCTGAACTGCTTGCAGAACTTGCCTGGACTATGTATCACTTGTTTGCATTGTGAACCATCTGTTGGTGTTAGTGCTAATGGTGTAATTGGTGGTACAATTTTTCCAAAAGGAGCCATCAACTGGCTTGGTGTATCCTCCTCCCTTCTGCTTGTCATGGTCGTTCAGCTAAAATTTGGGGGCCAACAGAGGTGAGGCAAAGAACCTCACCCTCCCACTGGTACAAAGGCCTATCCACAGGTGAGGCTGTATGCTGGACCAGTAGTCAATGATGGGTAAGATCCAATTGCAATAGTACCAACCTAAGACGGGAGGCTGACGCCTTGAGGTCAGCTCATCCGATGATGGGTAAGAACCATATGTAGTATTGGACAACCTAAGCCACATGCTTGTTGTTTAATTAAACAGAGAGGGGGAGATGTTGAGAGCCACAGCTGAAGTGGCCCCAGCAAACTTCCAGCTGATTGGCTTACAGCGGCCCTAGCAAACTTCCAGCTGATTGGCTCCTTTGCGGTGACGCTCATTGGGCTATTTCCCCACCCTTTCAGACCACGGAGCTGCTCATTGGGGGATTCTTTTGGCTCCACCCACGCGACCCAGCCAATGGGCCTCAAGGGCAGGAAGAGTGCTGGTTGAGGGGCTCACCTGAAGAGCTGGTGGTGGTAGTTGGGCTGTGAGGGAATTGTTGAAGAGCTCACGTGGTGCCCAGCCAGACTGCGGCATCAGTGGACATGGGAGAGGACATGAGGCCTTCTTTTCACATTGCTTTGTCTTTTCCAGTAGCCTTTATATCACTGACAGGGAGAAAGTGACCCCTGGTAGGGAACAGACGGTTCCCTGGGGTAGCTGACCCTCTGTGCTTCATGGAGGAAAGGGCCAGATACTGACCCCAGGGGTACGGGGATCTCTTGTAGCTCAGCTAGAGTCCTGGGAAACCAAAGCCAGCGTGAGCCCGACGCCCGATGTGGCAGGAGGGCCTCTGATCTCGAATCGTGTTGCCCTGAGAACTTCCGTATGGACAAATGGAGCGGCTGACCCTCGGGTCTGTTAGTGTGGCCTCCTGCAGTTGTGTTTGAGCATGGCGAGGACACTGGCAGCACGGCTGGGCGCTCAGACCATCTCAGGCCTTGAGCTCACCACAGCCACTCACTGACGAGATTCTGCTTTTTTTCATCTCTGGAAGGAAGCTGAAAGTATATTTTATTCTGAAGCCACAAAGAATGTTTCCTGGATGATGTGGGCCTTGGCTTGGTCCTTCTCAGGCTCTCCCCTTGTGGGTGTCCACCTGGGACTGATTAATTACCCTGCCACTGTCCCCCATCCAAACCAGCAGTGGGCAGAGGTTGCTGCAGGGAGCAGCAAGGTTTTCCAGAAATCACAGGGACAGTCAAGTGACAGAAGAGAACCCGAGGGTCCACCTGGACTCCAGCCCTTAGGTTTCCAGGAAGTCACTTAGAAAACCCGTGTTTGGCAATGAACCTGCTAAGCCACCCAGCTGAGGCCAGAACTGAGGTCAGAGTCCACACTGTGTGTGTGGTCGGTGGAAGGCTGTGGCTGAGTGACTGGCCACCCTGTGTAGAGGTGCCCCTGATGAAAGGGACACAGTGAGTCTGCACCAGGCAGCCACACGGAGCCCAGGTGCGCAGCTCCCAGGGCTATTGTGGCCACAGCACAGACTTCCCACAACAGGCTGCAGCTCTCCCTTGTGCCACAAGGGGGAGGAGGAGGAAGAAGTGGAGGGACAGGGCTGGCCGTTCCTCTGGTGGCCCTTTCCCCCAGCGTCCAGAGGGCAGGCGGAGAATCTGGCCAGTTGCTTTTCTGCACCAAAGTCACTTGGTCAGCCCAGCTAGCTCTCTCTAGCTGCGTACCTGAGGCACCCGCAGGCCCCAAAGTCAGGAGCTAAGCTACACTCGACGTCCCCATCTGTTCAAACCAGAAGCCTAGATATGTGCTGGACCTCTCCTCCCACCAAGCCATAGCCCCAGCCAGTCGCCAGGTCCCCTAACCCTCCTACTCTCCTGGGTCTGTCCTCCTCCCTTGGCTCCACTCTCAGGTTTTGAGTTCCAACCCGCATCGTTTCTCCCTGGATTAATGTGAAGTCGTTAGCCATATGTGCCATGCCCCTGGGCCTCAGCTGGGAGTATACTTCCTGTCCCCAGGAGCTGTCTGTGTCTGGCTGTCTGTCCT
Source organism: Ictidomys tridecemlineatus (assembly GCF_052094955.1). Taxonomy (NCBI): domain Eukaryota; kingdom Metazoa; phylum Chordata; class Mammalia; order Rodentia; family Sciuridae; genus Ictidomys; species Ictidomys tridecemlineatus. The sequence goes on from NC_135486.1 coordinate 121,858,539, forward strand.
GCTGAATTCTATGCATAATCCGACTAGGCCAGGGGGTGTCTGGATCAAGCATGATTTGGGGGTCTGTCTGGAGGTTGTTTTGGAATTAGCATTTGGATTGGTGGATTCAGGGGAGCCAACTGCTCTCTCCACTGTGGGTGGGCACCGTGCAGTCCACTGAGGTCAACAGCAGCAGCACGTGGCCCCTGTCCCTTAGCCCCGGCCCAGGCCGAGCTCATGCCCCTCACCTTAGCCTCTCTGGTCCTCATGGGGAGACTTGAGCCATCAACTCCCCTGTCCTTGGGTCTTTGGAGGCAGACTGGAATTGTGCCACTGGCCTCCAGGTGGCGGGCAGCAGATCTTGGACTCCCTGGCCTCCATGTTGGTGTGGCCAATTCTCAAGGTGAACCTCCTTTCTGTGGATATTTACGTGTGAGGAGGGAGCTGTGTGGGACCTTGGCAGGGCTCACCCAGCCCAGCCTGGGAGGGACACGCTGAGGCCAGGAAGACCTCAGGCCCAGCAGGGGACGGGCACCGGGCTTACAGGGAGGGTGGGGACTGTCTCAGCCAGAGGACCCAGCCCTGACCCGGCCAGTGGACCTCTCTAGGAGCACCTGAGAGACCACCTCTCAGCCTGGCTCATCACAGGGGCTGGGGCGAGCCTCACCTGCCAGAGGAGTCAAAATACAGACACTCAAGCACAGTGCTCCTGCATGACCTGGTGACTCATGGTGGAGATGGGAGAGGAAGTGTGTGGGGTGAGAGGGAGAGCCCAGGACCCTGCACCAACGGGGGATTCTGTACCTGGGCATTGCGAGGCTTCTGGGTTTATTTATTTATTTAGCAAACGTTTATCAAGTGCCCAAATGTGCCTAGCAGGGCCCCGTGCTGGGAGCACCCTCCTGACCCACAGGGCCCCGTGCTGGGAGCACCCTCCTGACCTGCAGGGCCCCGTGCTGCCAGCAATCTCTTGACCCACAGGGCTCTGTGTGGGAGCACCCTCCTGTGCCCAGCAGGGCCCAGAGCTAGGAACACTAATGGGCAGGGTGAGCTACTGAATGCTGAGGAAGCCCAGATCGGTCACTGGTCCAGGCTGTCTGTCCACAGAGGTCCCAGACGGAGGCTGTGCTGGGCCCACCTCAGCAGCACGGTGCTGTATCTTCCCTTACACCATGGCACCATGGACACTCCCAGTGCCCACACCGCCTCACTAGACGGACACTCCGTCCTTGACAGCTGGTGGAGGGTAGCAGGTGGTCTAGAAGTACCCACCCATGAAGACCCTGGACCATGGAGGCCAGACGGAAGGCCAGAAGGGTCCTCCTCTGAGAGGCCTGGAGAGCCGGGCTGCAGGAAGCTCCCGCAAGGTTCTTGTCAGGAGGGTGGCCGTGCCCAGTGTGCCACCTGTCAACACAGCCCGGCCAGTGGCGAGGACACTGGCAGCACGGCCCCAGCAAACTTCCAGCTGATTGGCTCCTCTGCGGTGACGCTCATTGGGCTGTTTCCCCGCCCTTTCAGACCACGGAGCTGCTCACTGGGGGATTCTTTTGGCTCCGCCCACATTACCCAGCCAATTGGCCTTAAGGGCGGGTTCAACTGCAGGTGCCTGGTGCTGCAAGGTGATGGGGACTGAGGAGGGGCTAGGCCAATGGGGATTCTGCTTCACAAGGGGCTGGCGCAGCTCCGGGAGAGCAGGGTTATCACCGCAGAGCAGGGCTGTCACCAGAGAGCAGAATTGTCACAAATTGGATCAGCTTCTCTTCTTCCTCTCTCGTTCCTCCCACAACATGGGTCTCTTCCACATAGACTGCCTCCCACCTTTCCTCCATGCCTGGGGCAGCACAAGGCCAGTGGCTGAGTAGATGCTAGCCCTAGTCTCCTGGGCTCCAGATCTGTGAGCTAAATAAACCTCTTTTCTTATTAATTTACACAGCCTCAGCTTTTCTGTTACAGCAACAGAAAATGGACTAAAGCCAGGGCGTTCTCTCTGAAGCCCCTGGGGAGAAACAGGGAGCCTGCAGCTGCTCTGCCCCACACTCAGGAGGCCCAGTCATCTGGCGTCTCATGGGGATTCTTGCTGTTTTTCCTATTTTGAGGCTACATTTGGGCACTTGACCACTGAGCCACATCCCCAGCCCTTTATATTTATTCTGAGACAGGGTCTTGCTATGTTTCTTGGGGGCTCACTAAATGGCTGAGACTGGCCTCCAACTTGCAATTCTTCTGCCTCAGCCTCCCCAGTCGCTGGGATTCCAGGCCTGTGTGTGCTCACTTTCCATGACAGCTTTGTTGACACAAACTCCATGCCTCACAGCACACACCGTCTCTGTGCCTGTGTCTAGGTTGACCTCGGGGAAGAAGAGGAGAGTCATCTCCCTCCCTTTGCTCCCCAGGGAAGCCGGGCTTTGACCCTGGAGGGGCAGAAGGGAAGGTGGTTTGTGAGCTTCCCATCGTGAGCCAGCAGCCGCCCCTGGAAGGGAGGACCAGGGCCTCCGAAGCCCCTCCCGGGACTCTGCTGCTGTGTGTCAGGAAGGTGGGCTGCAGCTGCAGGTGATGGTGGCCTGCACAGGCCGGCAGGTGCCACTTGCTGAGGTGGAGGAGCTGGGAGGTTTGCGAGCGTCCACCCAGGGAATGGCGAGGTTCTCATCCCAGCCCTCCTACCTCAGGCGGGTGCTGAGTTCATATTCCTCCTCTCTGATCCCCAGGGGACGTCCTCAAGTGACCCCCAGCTCTCCCGTCCTCTGAGGTCCTAGTGTAGTAGGTCTGGGGGGAGACCCCGGCTTCTCCATGTTTACCAAGCAGCCCGTGATTTCAATAGTGGCCGTATCGTGTGTGAACTCCAAAGTCATCACTTGGAGAAAACTGCTCCGGCCTTTGGTTCTCAAACTGGAGGTGCACCAGGACCAACCAGGGGGCGGGGGTATCACTGTGCCCACCCCAGATTTCTGACTGATGGCTTAGACTGTGCACTAGCCAGTCCAGGAAACAGTCTACCCCTGGAGCCCTGTTTGCTCAGAGGACAGGTCTGTCTCCCCAGAAACCATCCCAGCTGGGAAGAGGAGGTGCTCACTGCCTGTTCTTAGCCCCATCGGCCTTGAGAATCACTGCTGGGCTCTGAGCACCCCTTGCGCCTGCGTCCCAGGCCGAGGGAATCATCCCAGAAGAAGGAGATATTTGGGGAAGGAACTGAAGTGGGCTTTTTAAAAAGGCAGCTCCCATGGGCTGGGAACCCCCACCCGGGAGAGGTCTTGGGGGCTCAGCCAACTCCCAACTCCCTTGAAAGTAGAGAAGAAAGACGGGCAGGGGAGGAGGAGAAAGGTACAAGAGCCAAGGTGGCTCTGTGCCACCCCAGCCCTGGGGCACAGCCCTGGAACTCCCTGTGATTAGCACCCACAACTTTCTCCCTGGCCCTAGGAGACTCAGAAATGAGAGCAGGATCCTGTCCAGGAGTGGACAGAGCTCTATGACTGATGGCAGAAGACCACCCAGGCCAGGAGAGGCTTTGGGTCACAGGGTGCCACACAGCCCCCAGTTCCGGATGCCAGGACCTGGGGGGTGAAAGCCAGGGACACTGGAGCTGAGCTGTCTCCTCTGCTCAGGGCATTGCCCAGTGAGGGAAGCCCAGGTGTACTGGCCAGTAAGACCAGGGTGCACGAGACAGGCCTGGAACATGGTCTCAGGACCTGTGGCAGCCCAGGCACCGATCCTTGGGTCCTCTGGCCATGCTCTTTGCTTCAAGTGGACCCTGCAGATGAGGCGGGAGATGTCACTGGTATGGCCATCTAACCGTGCACATGGCTAGCCACGGACAAATATTTGTCTGAAAGAGAAGCTTTGAAATGCATCCCCTTCCAGTACTGAACACCCCACCGGGACTCCACGGTGTATTTCCACCCCACCCCGGGGACTCTTTCTTTCTCCATGGATATTAATTCCAGTTTGAGTCTTCAAGCTACATTGTCACTGGCTCTGTGTGGGGGTCAGGGACCCTGAGCTTTGTTGTCTGTCCCCAGTGAGCTGTTTGTTATGCAGGAAAGCCCAGGACAATGAATATTCATGGCCAAGTAAGTATTCAGTTATAATAAAAAGTCTTAAAATGTAGATCAGAGAGGATAAAATCTAAGTCATTATGTCTCACCGGGATTCACCAGACGCCCCTGTTAACAGAGAGAAAAACATAAAGAAAAATGCGCTTTAAGCCTAGAACGCTCTAATTTTAGAACTTTTAAACAATAACAAATGCTGAGTGATTCCACCTCCGAAGCTGCCCCCAGGAAAGGAGATGTGTTCATCTTCATCACTGGGGACAAGAAACCTGGGAAAATCAACTCAGAGGGAGCGAGACTGGTTCTGGCTCACGGTTTCAGAGCTTGCAGTAGGTGGCCAGCTGGCTCAGCTGCTCCTGGGCCTGAAGTGAGGAGAGCATCCTGGCCGAAGGGTGTGACCAAGGGAAACGCCTCCGATCACCCACTCCCACGGAGCCACCCTCTTCAACTAGATTCCACCACCCACAGGGTCCACCACCTTCCAACAACACCATCCCACATTACCCCCTGAGGAGCTCAGAGCCAGTCACCTCCCAAAAGCTCCTGAATACTGCTGCCCGGGAACCGAGCCTTCAGTGTGCCAGCCTTGAGGGATGCCCCAGATCCTGACCGCAGCAGGAGGTATATATAAAGCAACCTTGAAAGCAGGGGACCATAGTGGACCCGGGAGATCTCAGAGTGTGAACTAAGGATAAGACCTGTTGAAAACCTGGTTAAGGCCACTTCTTCACTTGTGGGTGCCCTTGGTTTCCTTATCTATACAAGGGAGCAGTGTCCCTTTCTGTCTTCAAGAAGCTCACATAGCATTAAAAATTCCAAAGGCTTAAGTGGAAGCCCTGCAGAGCCCGAATGCTAATGTCGGGAGGAATTTGGCAAATGAATCCCAAGAGGAAGATGCCATTAGCTCCAATGTCTGCAAAGTCTTCTTGATGCTAGCCTCTGTTTCCAGCCAGGAGACCGTGCCCAGTCTCACCATATGCTCCGGAGCAGCTGATTTCCCCCTTGTCAATCATTCCCCTTCAAAGCTCCTCCACAAAAGGGGCCCCTCCTCAGTTGCTGCTCACCTGCTGCTTCTTGGTGACATTGAACTGTCATCCGAACAGATCTGGTGGCCCTTCAGGGCCACAGGAACAACTCTCATGACCCATTTGCAAATACAAGCACAGATAAAGAACTGAATCGCTCATCAAAAGAAAAAAAAAACTTTTATTTGTTTTTTTTCTATTGCATAAATAATGGTAAATTAGACTCTTTTTATACAGATTATATATTTACAGACAAGTTTGGTTAGAGAAAACATCTGGTAAATATGGCAGTCAGTTTTCCTTTATACACTAATTAGATAACATATTAATAATATATACTTCATTTGATCCGTAAGTTGCATGCCAAGTTAATTTATATTAATATTTACATTTTATATAAAGATCTTCTTTTGACTAATCTGCTGACTAATCACTCGATAGCAGAAACCCCATCGACTAACACTGAATAAAAAAAGAAACAAAGGACTGTGGTGAGGTAATGGGGAGGCTGCGATCCCGGCGGCGGTCTCAGAGGCCCTCTGGACACAGAGCTCCGGGCTCCCGCACCTGGTCCTTCTGTGCTCCTCTTGTGCCCAGCGTGCTGGTGGCCAGGGCGCCAGCCATCTCTACTGTGCTTTGATAATCGACTAGTGTCTCAAGTCTAATGACCTTGGGATCCTGTGGCCCCACCCCCACCCACAGAGGAGCATTTGCCTGCTCCCCGCCCCACCAGACCCTCTGGGTGGGGTCCCCCTCCCAGGGCACTGTCTGTGAGTCCTTGGAGAAAGCATTTCTGCACTCAGAATCTGGGAAGGAATCAAACCCCGCCAAGAAGCCACTGCAGAACCCCTAAATCCTTATCTTCATACAAAAAAAAAAAGAGACCATTTCTGGGTTCTCCATGGAGAGCTGAGACTCTGGCTCTGCACATTTCTGCCTGGAGCTAGGAGGATCCCTCCTGGGCCAGTCTGGGCTCTCGGGGGAAGGACAGCAGGGCTTGGCATGAGGACAAGGCTGGGACCTCCTCCTGCTTCAGGAAGTGGGATGTGGGACAGGATCTTGGGACCCTCGGGGTCCTGCTGCTGCTGCTCCTGGGGCCTGCCACGCCTCCCCGTGATGGTCACAGCCACAGCAGGCTCCCGGCTCAGTGCACGGCTACCGCCACAGGACCACCGCAGGCATGGACCCCAGGACTGTTGATTTGATCTACTTCCTGACAATCCCCAGGGCTTGCGACACTGCCTTCTGCAGTGCTACAGGTAACTACAAACCACCATCACGTGCTCCAGTGGCCTGAAGGACAGGAAAGGACAATGGCTGGAGATCATGCCCCGTGTCCACAGCCTCAGTGAGGCAGCCTCTGACGCAGGGCTGAGCGACCTTTCTTGGAATCTGGTTTTGTTTGCCCCCCGCCACTGCTCACGAGTCACCAGGCTCACCTAGCTGGGGTGGGGAGACGGAACCATGGCTCTCACCCCTGCTAAGGGCAGGACTAGAGCCCGTCCTTAGGGGACACGCAGCACCTCTCGCCTGTGTGGCACCCACCAGGGGTGCTGCTTTCTTTACAGACAGTGGACACCGCACGGGAGGCGGTGTCACAGTGGCCTCATGGACTTGGGAAGACCCTCACAGCAGCAGCCACTCACCTGCCTTTCACATCAAGTAGAATGTCCCCAGGGGAGGACCTTTCAGGGTGGCCTGTCTTCTGGCTTCAGAGATGAGGAACCTGAGGCCAAGGACAGCAGCCACTCAAATCACTTGGCTATTGGGGGAGGGGCGGTCTCCTTGGTCTCCCACCTGCCGGCACTGGCTCCGCTCCAGGGCTTCTGCCTTCCTGGCCACCGTCCAGTGGGTCCAGGAAGACGTGTTCTGAGCTTGGCAGGTGCCTGTGACCTCCCCGGCAAGGTGAACCACCAGCCTCCTCTTGAATGCACAGGGCATGTCATTTGGATCAGGCTGATGGGCAGCCACACGGCACTCTATCCCCCATATGTTCTCAAAGTAGGCCAGGAACTCAGGGACAATGCTCAGAGCATCTGAGCCTTCAAAACCCTTCTCTCAGGCCCGGGGAGGGGGCGGCACCGCAACTGAATTTCACATTCCCAGAATGTTCCTTCCTCAGCCTGCTTCTCCCACCCCTGGACAATCCCAGTCTCAACCCCCTTCGCACCTGAACAACTGTGGAGAGTGTGAGAAGCCTGGTTTGAAAGCCAGCCTGTCACCCAGCATAGGGGCAGGTGCAGGGGACCACACAGGTGTCCAGGAACAGAGGACGGTCTTCCTGAGACTGTATACACCTGATTCTTGGTGGCATAATGAACCAAGACAATTTTGCCTCAAAAAAGACTTTTTTTTTTTTCCATGTCCCTTGAGACCATGTAAAGAGGAACCTAAACCAATATCGAGGAGAAACCATCCCTGTTAAAATGACTATGTGCATCAGCAAAGAGCACAGGACATTAGGGAAAGTGCTTAGCTGGCTGGTACACTGGCCTTGCTCCTCCAAACCAACTGTCCTGGCAAGGCCACGTGGCCGAGGACAGTCCCCTGAGTGACTTGGTCAAAGTAAATATGGAGTGATGCTGAGCAGTTCTGACACCTAAATTATCCTGGGGACAGGCTGTGAAGGGCACCAGGTCCACCGCTCTTTTGCCATCACTATAAATAATTGAAATTGAAACCCCGGCTGCGGGATCATGATTCTCTTCTATTTCTGATGGACTCTTCCCTGGCGGGGAGCTGAGCCCTCGGTGGAGAGGGAGATGGCTATGGCAAGGCTCAGCCCTGTGGGCATCGCCGAAGAGGCCCATGAAACCTTCTGATCTGGGGTCGTTTCAGAAGATGTTCTCCAGGGAAGGCAGATCACACAGCCCGAGTCTAGAAGCATAATCTCAGTTCGTCCGCCACACCATGGCCTTGTACTAAAAGGACCCCCCTGGCAGGAGGGTCCAGACCCTCTCTGCATCTCAGGGGAGCAGGGCAACAGCAATATGAGTACCAGGGCCTGCACAGCAACCCTGCAGTAGGGGGACCCAGTGTGGTTGGAGGGCTGTGGTCGGGAGGAGCGGTGCTCAGCAGCCTCTGAGGTTGGTGAGCCAGACATCAGCCCAAGAGGAGCTCCCCAAGGCAAGCAGCGCCAGCCCAGGGAGTGCCCTCGAGGGCCTCATGGCCACCCTCTGGCTGTGTCCTCATATGACCCCAGGGAGGCCTCTAGCTCAGGTTAAGAACAATGTGCAAAATTCTCCTTGACTTATGACCTGAGTCTGCCTTGTGCCCAGCAGGAGGCATTTGGAATAAGATGACCTTCTCCTCTCCCGGCTCTCAGGGGAAGCATACCACACTGTGATCCAGGGGAGGGGCGCTGGGAGGAGCGCGCCTGTCAAAATGAGCTGCCCATCTTCCATGAGGTGCTTTGGACAAGGAGATAGCATTCACCATGGGACATTGGAGACAGGAGCAGGTAAAGAGGAAGACGACCCCTCACGCACCACTTGGTCTCTGCCATGCAATACCCAGGAACCTCTGTGGCCCCTGGGCATGCCCGAGACCCCATCTCCACCTCAGCTCACTCAAGTTCACATGCTCTGCCAGGAGAACTTCTCACCAGGCAAACAGATGCTTTTCAAGATTGGAGGCTTAAAATATATTTTTTTTCCTTCCAGATGATATTTTTGCCTGGATTTAGGGATTCTTGCTCTGGGAGGCAGGGTGGAGGGGAGAGGTGGGGGAAGGGATGCTGCCACCAGCTTCCAGGTGGCTCCTTTTCTCCTGAGTAAATGGAAGAACAAGTCCAAACACAAGAGGAAAAGGCAGAGGAACCACCCAGATTCTTGGGAGGGCAGTGTTCCCTCCCGGCAGGATAGGGGACACCAGCAGCCAGGCTGCCATCAGGGGGAACACGAGTTCTTTAAGAAAACAGTCCCTATTTTTGTGTGCCATGGCAAACTCTGGGCTGAATGCAAGGGTTGCCATGGCGACACCCCTTTCCTTCTCCTTACGGATAGTCACATGGGACCCACACACATTCTGGAAGCCACTGCTAGCAGCTCCAATGCTGAATCCTGTTGGGGGCTCTGTCTGCACCTGGAATGGTGAGAGACAGTTTCTTTAGGGGCTAGGGGACCAGGTCCACTTCTCTCTCTCTCATAGGTAAAAAGCCTTCCTGATGGTCATCTGCATGGTGAGGGTGGGGGAGGATGGTCACCCGTTCTTGTAGCCAGCATGAGTCAAGCTGGGTTTGCCGAGCGTTCAGCCACCCATGGCTACCAGCCCTGGTCCCTGAGTCCTACATCTCGTCTCCTACAGGATAGTGGCTCTTGCCTCTAGAGGAAGTTCCTGAAGAGGTCACCTCCAGTGGAGGCCCACAGGGCCCTCCTGGGGCATAGGGGACAGCACCTTCTGGAACTTTCAGCTGTGAACCCCATGGCCGCTGTGATGAGGAGGCTGACTAGCAGCAGAGCCCTGGCACAGCCGCTGTGTGAGCAGGGCTGGGAATGGGGCCGCCTGGTAGTCCAGGTCTACCTAAGACAGACCGTCCAGGCAAAGCAGCGAGGGCTCAAGTCCCGGTGACAAACTCAGAGCCCCCAGAGTCTAAGGAATGCCTACTAGCTCAGGAGGCTTCCACACACAGCAGCCCTCAGCCCCGGTGCCGTGTGCTAGGGTGACCTCCAGGCAGTCAGGAGAACGCTGGCTTCCCTCCCTCCCCTCCCCATAGCAACACCCAGCAGGACACATGCTCCTGGATTCTCTCTGGCTGGATTCCAGACCCCTGAGAGTGAGCAAGGGGTCCTTTAAGGGAAAGGTTGCTCGGGCTCTGCAGGGAACAGGCGCTGGTGCCCCCCAGAGCAGCTCTAGATGCTCGTCCTGTACCGCATCTCACCTCCTGCCAAAAAATCAAACCCGGCCTCCCTTGAGGTCGACACTCTCCAGGGGAGGCAGGACCTGCTGCGTGCCACCTAGCCACCCAGCCTCGGAGGCCGCCATGCAACCCCTTCTCATGGGGTAGGGTCCTCAGAGGACCATCCCTGGGTTCCTACCTAGTCTAGCCTCTGTTCCCAGAAGGGTATGGTTTAGGGCTTCAAGATCAGCAAAAGATAGGGAAAGGTGTCCCTACCAGACCTGCAGTGCCCTCCTGCCCATGCCCAGCTGGGGAGGGGAGTGCCCTGGGAAGGAGCTATGGAGGAAGTTGGATCAGCTTCAGCATTTGGACCTGTGGTATCCTAAGGGGACTGCAGTCCTCAGCCAAGGGGAGGGACAGAAAGGCAGGGGTGCTGTGGGCATGGGGCGGGGCTTGGCAGGGCAGTGGCAAGCAGGCTGCTGCCCTTAGCCCGGCCTGGATGTGCCAGATGCCAAGGAGTTTGACGAGGACGTCACCCCCTGGGCTCCTGGGAGCTTAGATCTGCTCCCTCTTTCTATGGCTCAAACCCTAGTGTGACTTGTGCTCATTGTGAATGTGCAGCTCTCCGCGGTGCGAGGGTTTCTACAGCCGCCCCACGGTGCAGAGCTGAGTCGGACAAAGACCCTAGTGGAGACCTTGGGTGCTCCACATCTAAGAAGGCAGCAGGGAGAAAGCAGAGGGAAGGCCCGGGGGGACACAGGCGGCACCACAGCACCCACCCCTGCCTTGGGAGAGGAGACACCCCGCCCCAGTCCTGAAGGGAGGGGGACCGGAGCTGGTGTCCTGGAGCCAGACAATTGCATTACAGAAATACAGACCTGAGCCGGAAACATACACAGAGACAGCACGTCCAGGGCCACTGGCCACTCTGACCACAAGCTGGAGCTGACAGAGGCGGCTGGGAGGGTGCCCACCTGACCATTGGGGTCAGGTCCCTTCCCAGCAGAAGTGCTCTGCAGGCAGGAGTGAATGCCTGCTGCAGTGGCCAAGCGCACCGACGTGTTCGTGTGAATTAGTTGCGAGTCTGAAAGCCAGGATGTCCGTGGCTCCCTCTGCCCATCATCCTGCTTAGGAACAGATTTCTCTTCTTTAGCTGGGGAAGACTTAATGAAGCAAGTTGAAGATGAGGACAGGAAAGATGCAGGTGACCTGAACCTACAGAGGGGTCTAGCCTGGGAACCTGGAGGGGCTGCTACGCCAGACACCGAGGGTGGGGGCTGCTAGGCCTCTGCACCAGTCTCCTCTCTCCCCTCCCGCTGTTGGCCTTGCCCCTGCCAAGAAGCAGGGGTGAGTGTGTGGGGGAGGACGAGATTACGTGGACAAGGGGCCAGGAGAGCCTTGCACGGGAAGCAGCCGTCCCTGTCCACACGTCCGGGTGTTGAGATGCCCGTGATTCGTGGTTCTTTTTCTCAGCACAGGCGGCAAAGCTGGGATCAGGGCTCTCTGCAGATTCCAAAATGCTGGTGCGGGGTGGGCTCTAGGAACAGAAGGCCAAGTGCCACGGAAACCGATGAGAGCGCCCAGCTCTCCCCACGTCCTGTAGGAAAGGCAGTAGGAACGGAAGCAGGGTGGTGCAGCGGCGGCCGCCAGGGCTGCACCCTGTCAATGGCTTTCCCCTCACGCCTTGGGGGGTCTCCACGGGTGGAGAGAGAAACCAGGGCAAGGTGGAAAGTCCCCTCTTCTGTAGCAACTCAGAAGGCAGCCTCCTGGGGCTGAGGGTCCACCTCAGCCCGAGGCTCTGGGCCCTGGGTTGGAAGAAGGGGGTGTGGATGGTGGTGACAACGGCTCGCGCCTCTCTCCTCTAGCTCTCGCCGCCACCGTTACACCTGGATGGCCACTGGAATTCCGAGACAGGAATGAAGTTTATCTTCAGAGTCACTACTGGCGGTTGAAGCAATAACTCGGAACTCCTGGCTATTTATTGCATTAGGAAACAAAACCATTAAAGCATTGAAGACAGCCCTTGTGTGTCCCTGCCAAGGAGATGGAGTGGGTTTGCAATCCCGGTTGCCCTGCAACCTGGGGCTCTTTCCTGAAGGGTACCATCAATGCATTGGCCACAGGTCCAGATCTGCGGAGCGCAGGAAGAGTCCGCCCGCGGGCATGCACATGCGCGGTGAGCTGGCGGCAGGAAGGCTGGCGGGAGGCTACTCCATGCCGCTCCGGAGGATCTGATTGGCTGCGATCAGCATGACGCTGATGATGAAGGCCATGGCGAAGGCGCAGATGAGGCTCTTGCGGACGCAGGTCTGCCGGTTCTGTTTCTGGGAGTGCACTGTTTGGGGTGGGGTGGGGGTGAAGGTAGGGATGGGGTGGAGGTAAAGGACGTGGAAGGAGGGGTCGGGAGGAGAGAGAAGAGAGAGGGACACAGTGAGACCACAGCCCAGCCTGCTGCAGGGTGAGGCTGCTCATGGCCCCTGTCGGGACTGAACACCTGGCAAAGGATGGGGAAAGATGAACCTCTCCAACAGGAGCCCTGACTGACGTTTTCAGAGGAAGGGACAAGCACAGATAAATGCAGCTGGAGTGATTTTGTAAATGACATCACCAGCCACCTGCATTTCTGTGGCTAACAGGAGGGGTGAGGTGGCAATGCCTCACTGTACCTGTATCCTAGCTGGGAGCAACTCACCTTCCTGGAATTGCCCCAGGGTAGTCCCTGGTCAAAATGACGCCCAGCCATTCTGACATTACTTTAGATGTCTCTCGATCCAGGCTCCTGGGCCAGCAGCAGCCCGCCCCAGCAGAAGCTTATTTAAAAAGCAGATCCCTAGCCAGGCCCACTCCAGATCTGCTGACCCACGCTCTGGGGGTGGATCCCAGTGATCTGTATGACAAGCCTGGGTCCTGCCCAGGCCTGAGCAGTGGTGACAACACTCTCTTCTCCAGCGTGAAGACAGGGAGGCACAAGCCCTCTCAATTTTTGGAAGCAAGGGGTCCACCATAGCCTGTGGCCCCAGGTCTAACCAGGCCTGAGCTTGGCCTGACCTTGATTTGCTCTCTTCTGCTTCATCTTTCAGACAGGCTGGGCCTTGTACCACCATTTATTTTTACAAGGCTCATGTGAAATCATTTGTAGGTCTCATCAAAGCAATCATTACAGTGGGTGACTAATGTGGGCCAGAAACAGGGCTATGGAAATAACCAGAAGGCATAGTGGCTGTGGGAGGAGGAGGGCTCTGCCAGGTGCCATGCTACCCCAGAAGGGCTTCTGGTCCCTCCACGTCCCCCACTCCTGGCCCTAGCTCTGCTCTCCAGTGGTGTCCTACGTGATTGACACCCCATGCCCCGGGGCAGGCAGGAAGCCCTCTCCACCAAGCTGCCCCTGGCCCAAGAACAGCACCACTGGACCCCACATCAGTGGGATTCTCAGTCGGTAGCAGAATGGCCTCCCCAGGTCTCAGGCGGGGAGTAGGTGTTTTAAAGAGCTCTCTGGGTGATCAGGCAACTTCTTCAGTCTCGCTTCAGCGGGCCTGGGTGGACCTTGAGCTGCTGGGGAAAAGAGTGTGTGTGGATGGGTGTTGGTGCACCCACGTGTGTGGTTCTTAGGGAGGACAGGTCTCCCATCCAGCTCTTGAAGACTGGCAAAGAAACGCCAAGCGGCTCCACATGCCTTTCAAGAGCACACAGAGCCTTCCATCCCAGGTCCCTCTTCTCCCTGCCCGCAAGTGGCCCCTCCAAATGCTGGAACTAACAGACAGGAGGGAGGAAGATGGCCAGGCTTCTAAGGGCAGGCAGAGATTTCCCTGGGAGAAGAGGTCAGGGCTGTCAAGGGGTCTCCAAACACCACCTCAGCGGAGAAGGCTCCTCCTGGCCTCACGGAGAGCCAGGCCCAGCTGCGCTCTGGCACCCCCGCCACGTCGCCTACGTCCCTGCTGGTGTCTCTAGCCCTCCTGGACCCTCTGATCCATTGCACTGTGCTTCCCTTGAGTGATTTCAAGTATTTTGAGGCTCAGTGCTCGACTCGCTAATGGATCCTGGATCTTATATTCTTAGCTGAAGGAAGAACATTTCCTTGGCTCGGAGATGGCCTCTCCCCGGATCAGGAAAGTACAAAAGACACCAGCTCTTAGGAGGCAGAGGGGAGATGGTGTCTCAGAAGGAAAGGATGAAGCGGAAAGCGAGATGAGGGTGTGGAGGTGGCGCATCTCAACGCGTTCCAGGATACTGGCTGAGTATCCTGGGCACTCGCCTGCACGGAAACGCTTCTGTGCTACCGGGTCCGTCCCCAGGGCTGGCGGAAAGCTCTCAGAAGAGAGGACCATGTGCTGGGCCGAGGGAGAAAGTCTTTGCTGAAGGCCTTCTTTGTGAAGGACACTCAGGAAACAAGGTCACAGGCAACAGGATTAGACCCAGGAGAGTGGCTCCAACTTTGATCTGAAAATCCTTCAAAGCAGCCGGAGAGCCCAGATAAAGGAGGGAGGAGGAGCTGGAGAGTCTGCAGCAGTCCAGCAGGCAGAGGGGGGCTCTGGCTCATCCCTGGCCACGGGGGCTCTGAGGCAGACCCTAGCGTGAGCCTGTAGTTCAGACGCCGCCTCAAGGAGAATCCTTTTATGCTGAATTCTGGCATCTCCCAAAAGGACCTCAGAGCTGGGAGGAAACCCCATTCATGCGGCCTGCCCCAGCATGGTGCTCCCCCGTGATGGTGCTCCCCTCATCATGATGCTCCCCTTTGATGGTGCTCCCCCTTGATGGTGCTCCCTTCATCATGATGCTCCCCCGTGATGATGTTCCCCCCGTCATGGTGCTCCCACCCCCTATATGACCTCGAGCCACTCTTCTCCCTAGGCCTCGGTTTCCTCCTCCATAACACGGGGTTCAAGAACCTTCCCTGCTGTGAAGGACCCAAGGTGGCTCTGAGGCACGCCAGGCCGGATGCAGGCTCACTCCTTCCTGCAAATCCGTGAGCCTCCTGTTTCCTACAGAACGCCCACCTCTGTGGGCTGGGTGCTATGTTCTCTGCTTTTTGTTTGTTTGATATGCAGTCGTGCTCAGAGGCAGAGGTCACGTACACTGGGCGTGTTGTCCCCAGCTGACAGATGAGGAGCCTGGAGCTCCCAGAAGTGGCGGCCAAGGTCGCTCAGCAAATGATGAGGTGGTGAGAGCCCAGGTCTGCTCCTATTATTCCAGTACCCTGACGTCTTGATATGCTGCTTAGTAACAGAAAGTTCCAAGGAAGACACACTCCAGTCCCCAGTGTGGTTGGCAGCAATAAGACCGTGGTGTCCGTGTTCCTTGGTGATAACAAAGGCCCACTGCCTTCCATCCGGTATGTGCATTGCACTGTATTGTGGTTTATTTATTTACTTTTAGTGTCTGTTCTTTATTTCCCCAAGAAAGCCACAAGTCAGCCCGGGATGAGCTGTGAGTCTGAGACCTGGCCTCTTCGACAAGGGCCACTTGGGAGCTCTGAGCAAGAGCCCGAGCTTCTCTGAGCCTCAGTCTCTCTCTCTCTGTCAAAGGAGCTAATGATAACTGTTCTGGCCATCAAAAGATTTATTTCAAATATTTAATCCACACAAAAGCTGTGTGTTACCTTAGATTGCTGGAGAAACGCTGGGCTTGGTCTTGCACCTGCGGGCTCATGTTCTTCTCCTACTTAATCCATCCTGAGCTGCAGCTGGATGCAGCTTTTCAGAGCCCTGATCCGCCCCATCCTGTGCTCCACATGGAGGGACACAGCTCCCTCCTGCCAGGGTCTCTGCTCTGCTCCCAGCCCATCCAGTGCCCTCCCTGGCCATCCCTGTGCCAGAGGAGCAGGTCTCCTCCCTGTCCCCCACAGGGGAGCCGGGCACTTTTCCCAAGCTCTGTCCCCTTCCTCTCTGCTAGAGGCGCCCTCTGACCCCTTCTCTCATCAAGGTGCCACCTGGCTCTCACAGGGCCTTCTCCTCTCACTTGGTTTTACTGGGTGCTGGAGAGGGAAGACAGGGCTTCGCGCATGCTGGGCCCTCACTCACCACTGACCTACACTGCCGGCCGCTCCGTTTTCTATCTGAATGGTGTAGCTCTGATTTATCCCTTAAGCTGAGACACAGCTCACATACCCTGAGTTTGCCCTTCAGGTGGACATGACCCAGGGCTGCTTCACACTCTGCCAAGTCTGTATGCCCACAGCAGTGCCCAACCAAGGACATCTGGTCACCCTCAAGAGAAAACCCTCTACCCCAGCATCCATTCCCCAATCCCTGCCCTGCCCCAGCAACAGGTAACCCAGGCTCTGCCTCTGTCCCCACTGTCCCCCTGAGCCAGGCGACATGGGAGACTGGCCTCTGTCCCTCAGCTGAGGCTGCAGATCCTCTCATGTTGCTCCTCCTCTCCTGCTTTCCTGTTTGCAGGGCTGGACCTCAACCCGGGCCTGGTGCAGGCTGGGCAGCTCTCTGCCCTGGCCCACAGTCCGCCCTGGCGTTTCTGATTGCTGACAGATAATGCCCCACAGTGCCACAGACCACGCCCATCCACTCCTCAGCTCACTGGCATTTGGGCGTCTCCATTTGGTCTGTCATGAGTGGGGTTGAGGCTGCTGTGAACATCTGTGTTTTCACGTGGGTACGAGCTTTGGATTCTCGGGGGGACAAGCCTGGGTGACTTGGTAACTTGAGGCCTAGGCTTTGGAGGGTGGCTCCTTTCTAGAGCCTGCTGCAGCTTCCCACTGCTGGAGATCCACTCTGCACCTCTCCTCCCAGGAGGTACTGAGCGCTCCTTCCAGCACAGAATCGACACCGTGGAGTCTGGGAGGTATCTGGGGAGGAAATGGGAGTGGGGAGGCAGAGGCAGGAGGACAGAGAGGTGGGTGTCCTGTTTTTCAATGACTCCTGGGAACTTGCTAACGAGCTCCGTGCACCCACAGACAGGGGCTGCATTGGCAAGACCAGGGTTGCAAGCTCACGACAGACTGTCTTTCCCCTACCTGTTGTCACAGCAATTCACACTGTTCCATTTGGCAAATGACAGGCAGAGGCTCTGGTTCTTCTCCTGGAGACTGTGGTCTGCACACCCTGCCCCTGACCCACCAAGCCATCCCGGGTGCAATGGGGCTGTGATCCCTCCCGCCTCAGTCTCTGTGTTTGGAAACAGGGCTGTGTGTCTTCAGAGGTGCTGGCTCCCAAGTGAGGCAGATTCGAATGACAGCAGCTAGCTCCAAGTCCTGCTGCAGATCCGCTGAAAGCTCAGGAATTAAAGAACCAAACAGCAGCAGCTCGGGGGATTCTTACAGTGAGCCAGAGCCACCAGGCTGGGGACTGGGCTGCTGTCATCCCTCCAGGGCTAGCATTGGATGAGTCCCGGCAGCCGGCCGTTTCCATGGACTGAAGCGGAACTAACAAAGAAATAAGGTGGAAAAGGAATTTTTTGTATCCTGAGGACATCAGAAGTGTTCAGATGCCAGTGTCCAGTAAAGGCCTGAGGGTGGCCATGGAGGGTGTGGCCCAGGAGGGAGCAGGCGAAGGTGGCCATGGAGGGTGTGGCCTGGGAGAGAGCAGTGAGAGTGGCCATGGAGGGTGTGGCCCGTGAGGGAGACCACAGGTGAGGTCCTGCGCTGTGCTGCCTCACTAAGAGGAAAGGGTCCTCGTCTGCGGGCAGGAGCGGCTCCTGCCTCCTCCCCTCCTCTCTGGCTGCACATCCACAGCTCCGAGGAGGCTGCGTCCCCACACTCCTGACCTCAGGGCAGCATTACCTGGCCTAGCTGGAGCCCTTCCCCAGCCGTATTTTCATTCCACCAGTGATGAGAGCGAGGCTGTCAGCACTTATTCCGGTGCCTGACTCCGGGAAGGGAGGGTGCGGGGATCCTCCAGGCCAGTCCTCCATGCAGGGCCGGAATCGGCCAGCTCTGCTTTAGCACCTTTATTAAACACACGCCCAGCCTCTCCCCAGAGTCTTGGAATTGCTTTATTCCTCAGAAAATGCCTGTAAGGTGCTGGTCAGTGTCCCCCAGGGAGGAAAGTTCCCCCTTTGTCTGAAGTCCCAGACCCTTCGGAAACTGTCCCCTATCTCTGTGGCCTCTGGCCTCAGCTGGGCATCCACCTCCTCTGTCCCCCAGGAAGACGGGCCTGGTTTCAGGAACATCACAGCCTGTCACGCTGAGGGCAGACGGTGAGGGTGACACATGGTGCCCTTTTCCTTTGGCTGGAGATGAGATCCCTGCCATGCCTGGCCAGGTGACAGGAGGTCTTTCCACTCAGAAGTGTGACTGAGCTGAAGACCTTGATCCGGGAACCCCATTCTTTCTGACCTTCCATGGAGCCTGGATGCTTTGGTGTCTGGATCATCACTGCTGTCCAGGCTTTGCATGAGAGGTGAAGGGACATTCCAGGGCCCCAGGGCGGTGGCGCTGAGTGGGAAGGGCCCATGGATGGAGCTCTCCTGGGCCAGTCTTCTCATGCATCGTGGGGGTGCTGGGTGGTGCGGGCAGCTCGGCCTGTCTCCCTCTCCCAGAAACTATTTATTCCTGGTTGATGGCTTTGTTTTCAGAATGTCTAGAAGAATCTGACAGCTGGTATTCCATTTAGGGACGGCATCAAGAGGGCTCACATGCACACGCACGGGTGGCACTTCAGCCCAACTGCCAGACATAACCCCATTCCCTGGCTGTGAAACCCAAACTGAACGGCATGAGGATCTGCCACCTGCGTGGGGACGCTGAGGGACTTGAGCCCCAGCAAATGACCTATGACAGTGATTGAGCCAGGGGGCTGTGCTGGGGGACCTGCTTCACATCCCGCACCTGTCTGACTCTGAGGAAAGGCTCCACCCTCCGCCACCTGCTCCCCGTCTGTAGCCCTGGGGGCGGAGCCCACGCCACGGCAGCTGAGGGTCTCAGCGAGGTTGCGGCTGAGGTGGTGGCACAAGACTCCCAGCTGGGCAGGGGCAAGAGAGGGCAGGGTGATTGACAGCCTGGGAGGCCCCAGGGGACCAGGGCAGCGCGGATCAGGCCTGGATAGGAGTGTGGGAGGGTGCACATCCCCAGGGGCCTGCTGTGGACACAGACATGGAAGCAGGACGGAGGCAGGGAGGCCCAGGCTAGCCACGAGGTCCCCCACCGCCTCCTCTGTCCTAAGGTGCGAGGGGCCACAGGACTGGGCTCATCCCTTGTAGACACCTCTGCCTAAAGGACAGATGTAAGGGCCTTGCGTGTGGAGAGGCCCTTGGGCACTCACTGGGCACCCGTGATTCCAGCCATGCCTGTGACTGGGAAATTCTGTTGCACTTGGTGGGGGGGTGGGCTCTGGGCAGGGACCCCGGGCCTCACATGCACTAGGCAAGCTCACCACTGAGCCATACCCACTCCAGAAGGTTTCTACCCCTAAACACAAACCAGGAGGCAGTTGAGGCCCGGCAGTGCTGACATCATATTTTTAAGACATTTCTTGAATGTGAAGACGCGCAACAGTGGGCGCTTGCTCCACATGCGTGGTAAGAAGTGGAGAAGCTTGGAGTGGGGGTGGCTCTCCTGTGTGGTCTGGCCTTCCCCAGGTCACCACGGCTGCAGCGTCTCCCAGAGCCAAACACCGACCCACAAACAAAGATTCTGTGGAAAAGGAGACGCCCAGAAATGCCCCCTTCTGCCCACCTGGAGAGTGTCCCTCACAGTGGGGGCTGGAGCCCAGAGTCCCTTGGGAGCCAGGTGGATGGGGGGGGCACAGTGTAACCCTATGTTCCCCATCGACCCTCCCTCCATCCTCCCTGAAGGTCTGCCCGGGTGCTGTTGGCCGTGAGAGCCCCGTGACCTTCATGGCGGTGCCCCATAGGATGTGTGTGGCCCCAACCCCAAACTTCATGTCTGCTGCAGCTCAGCTGTCACAGAAGGGAAACCGAGGCAGCCGCTGGGCCTCAGCTGGACTTAGATCTGAACGCCTCAGGAGAGGTGTTGCTCCCCGCTGGGCCAGCCCAGCCTGAACTGCCGGCCACGGTGCTTGGCCGTCTCTGCGGCAGCATCAAGACCGGATGGCCAATCTCACTCTGGTGTCCACGGGACAGCTGACCAGCTGTGGACACGGACGTGTTCAAGGGTTCAGTCGCCTGTTAAGGTGTTTGAATCCAATTAATTTTTCTCCCTGTCCCTTGAGGCTGCTGCACAGGTGGGATTGTCAGACGTAGGGGGAGAGGAAGTGCTCAGCTGGTTGGGAGATGAGGGAGGCTTTTTCTTTTCCCTTAAGTTTTCCTTCATGAGCCCAAGAAAGACAGCCCATGGGAGCTTGGGCCTCTTTTTGGGCTTCACAGAGGCCCATTTCTCCCGTGGCCCCTTGGCTGAGCTCAGGAGGCCCATTTCTCCCGTGGCCCCTTGCCTCAGCTCATGAAACACTGTCCTTGGGCTCTTGTTTGGCCCCTGCTCTGGGGAAGCAGGTTTCCATCCCCAGAGATCCCATGAAGTCGGTGTCACTATCCTGAGTCACAGACCAGGACACAGAGGGGGCACGCCCCTCGCCAAGGTCACATCATTAGCCAACGCCTTGGTCCTCGGTCGCCGACCTCCTTAGCGAGCTCTTGTCACAGAGCCATGGGGCCTCGCTGACTCGGCCATACAAGAGCAGACAGGGTCAAGGGGACTTCTGCAAAAGCGCAGAGTTTGGGGAAAATGAAGAGAATGACCTAAGGCCCCTGAATCTTTGCAAAGACCTTTAGCGCAGTCCTGGGCCTCCGGCTGTAGTGCCCGCCGGCCTCAGCCCTGGAGGCTGCGGCACATGCTTCCCGAGGAGCGCCCAGGGGCGCTGGCCCACCCAGGGGGACGGGGCAGGGGCAGGCGCCTACCTCCCTCGAACTCCGTCTGGCAGTTCCCCGAGGTCTCGTTGAGGCTCTCCTCCTCGTTGATGATGATGCTCTCGATGTCCTTCATGGTCAGGTGGTCCCGGAAGGCGTGGTAGAGAATGTGCTTCAGCTCCTCCAGCGTGACCCTCTGCATGTCGAACTGCGGGGAGAGACAGCGTGAGGTCCGGGCGGGAGGGACAGGCTGGGCACGGCGGGCTCCCCTGGGCTCCCTGGGAAAGACCCGGCCGGCTCCTCAGGACATCAGCTGGGCAGCGTCCCATCCTGCTCGGCTCCAAGCATAAGTGACCTTACAGGGCCTTACTGAGCTGCAGGGAGTGGACACGTCCGTCCTCTCAAGCTAGACTCCTGGAGTGAAGCGCCCCCTGCGGCTGGCTCCCTGCCTGCCAGCCACCTGCTGCCAACCCCGCGTCTCTGTGCTTTAGAACTGTCACACCCCAGACAAGGCGTGTGCCTCCCAAACCTACTGTCTTCCAAGAAAGCAGCACGTCCCGCCTTGCTTGACGTATGATCTGCTGAGTCTGGTGTGGACTGTCCCCCAGGGTCACGTGTGGCAGGGTAGAGGTGGGGGAGCCTGAGCAGAGGGTCTAGCGGGAGGTCCTTAGGTCACTGCGGTGCTGCCTTGGGAAGGGCCGGTGGTGTGTGGGACCAGCCAGTTCTTACAGGGCCATGGCATGGACACGAGGTGCCCCCCCAGAGCCCCTGTGTTCAGGCAGAAGACTCCAGAGGTGAAATGACTGGTTAGCGAGAGCGTGACCTCAGCAGTCTGTGCCAGGGTGGACTGACCGCTGGTAACTGTGGGCAGGGCATGGCTGGAGAGGGGGGTTCCTGGGGGTGTCCTCTGCAAGGGTGCATTTCCCTGTGGTCCCTGCCTGTTTCCTGGCCGCCGCAGGCTGAGCTGCTGCCCTCCACGGCGCCCTTCCACCATGATGGGCCCAGAGCTGTGGAGTCACCCATCATGGTCTAAATCTCTGGAACTGTGACCCAAAATAGCCATTTCCCCCTCTGAGCTGCTCTTGCTAGGAATTTTGGTTGCAGTGATGAAAACCTGATGGACGAAATAAGATGTCAAAGAAGAGCAGAACTGACCCCTGTCACCCCAACTTCCTGTCTCTCCATGTGATCTCTCTGCGCACCCTGGCCATTGTGATGACATCTGCCAGGAGGCGTTTGCCATAGTAGAGTAGACACTGGCACCATGTATTCCGAGCCCCAGAACCATAAGCCAAATAAACCTCTTTTCTTTACAAATTACCCAGCCTCGGGTATTTTGTGATAGCAATGGAAAATGGACTATTATAGTACCTAAGTATGGATCTTGTTGCAACGTCCTTATCAGATAAAACGCAAGTTCACAGCCGTGTTCATGAGGAAGGACCTCCCCTAAAAGGGGAGGTGCAGAATTTCCTGTCAGAGCCTGTGCCTCTCAGTGAGAGAATCATGCTTTCCCTCCCCATTTATATCAAGTTTGTCTTGTCACTTTAACAGCCAACGAAATGTGAGTAGAAGTCCCATAAGTCACATGTAATTAAAAGGTCTAAGGCCATTGTGTGGTTCTATTATTTGTTCTCTCTGATATGAGAACAACAGGCCCAGACAAGGCTGTTCCTTCTTTTGGGGTCTCAGAATGGGGCTAAAGACCTGTAGCTGTCCCATAAAGAAGTCCCAACATGCAGAAGAAGTGCCCTTGGGGGCTGTTTTCTAGTTCAGCACCCCTTGGCCCTTCGTTGATCTAGGTCAGCCATCCAGAACCTGGCATCCGAAGGGACAGGTGTCCATCAAAAACACTAAAGATAATGCACTGGTCCTGGCCGGGCAGTGGGAAGGGTGGGGACTTGCTGTCCCGGCCACCTACAGCCATAGCCACTCAACACGCACACAGATGTGCCTGGATGACTTCAAGGGTGAAGACGTGAAATGAGCTGTGCTCCAGGTGAGCAGCTTGAGAGAACAGCATGCTCTACACACAGTTAGACTAGCTGCAACCTGGGCTTCTGACTGCATGCACTATGAGAAGGAGTGGCTGGTGTGTGAACCAGGAGTCAGAGCCCCGGGCGTCCTGGTCTTGCAGGGTTGGAAGAAGCTAGTGCTTTTCATCTTTAGCTAGTAAGAGAGAGAAGTGAGAGATTCTTTAATAACAAAACAGGCTGATTTAACAAATCAAAGTGTTTTCTGTCCAAGCCTCGGAATGTGTGAAGTGGCTCCTGAGTTTGGAGAGAGGCCTTCAGATAGATAATCGAGGGGGCGGCTCTCAGCCTCAGCTGATGGGAGCTGACAGCAACCCGGCTCGGACCTCGGGACAGCTGTGGATGGGGCACCCGCGTGATCTTCGCCTTCCAAACCTGCAGCACAGGCCGAGTCACGAGGAGCGCCCCACAGGCCCCAGGAGGGCACCTTCAGATGAGCACGAGGAGGTGGACGGAGAGTCTGGCCTCACAGAGGACGAGGCGGGGACCCTGGGGCAGGACAAGGGCACCCCAGACCTCAGGGAGGCAGGGGTGGGATCTACGGGGGAAGCTCCTCCCCCAGGTGCTCGGGTGCCAGTGCCCCCACTTTCTGGAGGGGAACGGGCTTGTGGTCACCTGGGCCCTGTCCCCAGCCACATGTGGACAGGGTGGGGCCACCTGTCCTTCCAGTGCACCTGTCTCTAGGTGGGGAGGAGCCACGGCTGCTCAGGTGTCCACCATGACCCTCTGGGACCTGGTCCTGAGATCTGGGCTTGGACGGGGCTCGGGGTCACCTCCTGAGAGAGGACCGTGTGTCTGTGCCTGCAGGGGGCTGCGGGGACATGCTACGGTTTGACCTGCTCTGTCCCCTGGAGGTTCCTGTGCTGGAAGCTTGGTCCCCAGTGTGGTGACGTGGAGAGGTGGGGCCTTGTGCAGGTACCCAGGACAGGTGAGCAGAGCAGGTGGGTCTGAAGCAAGGTTCCCAGTGCCCACCCTCTACTGCGTCAGCCAGGTCCCCTTCCATCTCTCCACCGTGTGGTGACCCAGCCAAAGGAGCCCTCACCAGAGGCTCAGCAGACAAGGCGTCCTGGTGTCGGACTTCCAGCCTACAAAACCGTGAGGTGAATAGGCCTCTTTTTCTTACAAGAAGGCAGACTCAGGTATTTTGTTATAGCAATAGAAAATGGAGTAACAGAGGGAACAGACAGGAGCAGGAGTGTGGACTGCAGCAGGCTGTATCTCTTCAATGGCCACCTCCTGCCCTGTGACAGGACTCGCTCTCCCTGCCCACTGACATGGGGCTTCAGCCATGAGGTGTGACTGCAAGAGATCTGTGGACGAGGGAAGTCCCCAGAGCACCTCCAGGCTAGTGTACATCCTGCCGTTTCCTTTTGTTCTGCTGCAAAATAGTTAAATCAAAAACAGAGAATTTCCCTTCCTCCAAGTGCACAGGACAGGAGAGGACTGCAGCCACTCCACAGGGCATTGATCTGAGTGAAAACAAGCTCTGGATCTCAGCTGCTAAGATGGGGGTGACTGAAGGGAGACGTGGCCAAGGGCGAATGCAGACTCAATGTTCCAAGTCAGTCTGGACCATGGCGATGAAAGGTTCTAGACGTTTTTGTTCCTCTCTTTAAGCAATGCCTGCCTTGCTTTTCTTTTTTGTACCTAGGATTGAACTCAGGGGCACTCAACCACTGAGCCCCATCCCCAGCCCTGTTTTGTATTTTACTTAGAGACAGGGTCTCACCGAGCTGCTCAGTGCCTCGCTTTTGCAAAGGCTGGCTTGCCACAGTCCAGCTGCAGCAAAATAACTGGGGAGTGACGAGCAACTTGTGTACATTGATACAGCAGAAGTGGGAGCCGTTTATTGTAGGACAGGAGGGGTATATATACATTCCACACAGCTTATCTTAATTAACATAAACTCGATACAGCAGTCAACCAGTAAGGAATCTCCACACTCCATGGCTGGCTGGCTTTACTTCACAAACCATTCCCTCTGGCAAAATGCCAGGCGCCATCCAGTCTTGTTTACAGACTCTAACACTGGCTTTGAACTCTATCCTCCTGCCTCAGCCTCCCCAGCTGCTGGGATCACAGGTGTGTGCCACTGCGCCCGGCTGGTAATGCTGTTTTAATTTGGGGGCATGAAGCTTGTTTTGTCTTTTGGGTGAAAGAGGGACCCCCACAGGATCTTCAGCAGAGAACGCACTTGGTTCAGTCTGGGAAAACTTGCCCTTTGGCTGACAGAAAGATAAAGATGTCCAGAGAGGAGCGACTGGAGGGACTGGGTACAGCCCACGGGGGTGGGTGGGGTGGGGGGGTGGCTCTGGGCCTTGAGAGCCCTGGGGAGAGGTGGCTCGCTCCGAGTGGAGCGGGAGGAGCGGGTGTCCTGCACGGCCCCTGGGCTTTGGGAACAGGATTGGAAGGAAGGAGGCGGCTTGGTCTCAGGGTGCTCATGGCAGACTGCCCAGGACACAGAAGAAGGCTCTGAGTGGGCTGGTGACTCGGGCCTTCAAGCTCTCTGCATACAGATGACCATAAAGGTCACCAGGAAGGACGATGGCCCCGGATTGTGGAGCATAAAAACCCCAAGGGAAGCTTCAGAGGACTTCAAGACGAGCGGGCAGCACGGACGGCGGGCAGGACTCACCTGGGCGCGGCCAGCCACTGAGGATCTGTGAGTGCTTCCTTAAGGCCTGTCTTTGCACCCCGTGGTGCGTCTTTTTCTGTGTGACTCTTCTGCTAACGCCCGTCTCTGTGTGCCTCAGAGCTGGTCTCTTACTGAGGAAGAGCGGGGGTCTGAAGACCCGATTTTTCACGTACCATCAGACACGTGCCGGCTGGGTTCTTGCTTTTTGTTGGGTCTGTGACACCATCGACGTCAGGTTCCTGGGATTCTCTGGTGCGGTGTCTACCTTCCCGTCCACCTTCGCGGCTCTCAGGCCCCGTCCTCCCCGTCCTCCTTTGTTCTGGACTTTCCAGGGTCCCCTCGTGGAAGAAAACACGTGACTCTGGCCCTTGTTGGCTGATTTTGCTTCACGAGACGCCTCCTTCCCCCGTGTTCCTGTGGATGCCATGACCCATTCTTGCTGGTGGGTGAATGGGCTTGTTCCTGCTGCCCGCTCGGCGAGTTTCCTTGGCCTTTGGTGTGGAACATTCATGGATGTCCTCATTCCGACTAAGCTGCAGGATCTCTTTCCATTCGTCAGATGCTTTTCCAAGCCACGACTGAATTAGGGAAAACCCAGTTGGCCCCCGTCTCCCCGTGTGTGATGGGAAGTTCCGCACCGTGTCCCCCCCACCTCTCACCCCACGCTCTTCCCTTTGCAAGTTTAGATTGAGATTTTTCACGACACCTTTTCTTCTCCCTGTACCTCTTTCTAGAACAGCACTTGGCTGCATTCCATTTGTTTTGTCCCCACTTTGCCACCGCGGTGGCTGCCTCATTAGATTTCATTGATTTCTGTGCTCACTTCCATTCCCCGTGATGTCCCCGCGCTGTGTGCCTACCTGTCATCAGCTTCTCTGCTGGGGATCTTTAGACAGAGGTGATGGTGACGCATTCGTGAATGTGACACCTTGAGAGTTCTTGTGACCTTGATGACGCCTCTTCCGCCTTCTCCCACGGCCGACCACTCGGCTTGACACAGAATTCTGGAAATCACCCCTGGAACCTGCAGAAGGTTTCTCTGGCCCCTTCTGGGCTGGTCAGTCCCTTCTTCGGCACTCGCAGGGTGATTTCCCTACTTCTGGGGTCTTAAAGAAGCCCCCTGTGCCACATCCCGGCTGGGGTATGGGGTGGGCCTTCAGTTCTATGCATGTCCCTCTCTGCCACTGAGGCCTCCTGGAGATGGCCGTGTCTGGCTCCTTCTCTCCCCTGGGACATCGCCGCGTCACTGTCACAGACTAAAACATGGAGAGTGCCCACGGTGCCCTCCCCAGTGGTCAGTCTCTGGACCCCCGCAGCCTATCCCCTGGCCTTTCCCTCAGGCTGTGCCGGCTTCTGATGAGCCCGGTGCCATTGGTGTTTCTGATCCTCAGACACGGAGGGGGGCAGTGAACGGAAGGGGACCAAGGGAGGGTGGTAGCCAGCGTGGGCTCCTGGCTGTTGGCTGCTGAGGGTCACCGGCCTGTTCCTCTTCTGAGCGGCTGTGTCTGGAGAGCAGGTGGAGCCGTGGAGGGGAGCAGGAGGACGCCCCGCTGCCCGGGCCCCTCTGTCCTACTCTGACCCCGGACGGGGAGGGCCTGTGTCAACTGCAGGCTGGTCCCTCCTGGCTCATCTCCCTCCACCAGGTCAGGGGACCTTTCTGGGGACAGCGTTGGTGCCCTGGTCTCCTGGTGTCTGCTGCTAGGACCCTCCGCTGCTCCTCCTGCTGTGAGTGCCCCCTGCCCGCCGTGTGGGTTAACCCTGCTCATAGGGGAGCAGCCCCCAGCAGGGCAGCTCTCACCTTACCCAGGCCCAGACCCGGGGACACGGACAGGGTCTGCTGAGTGAGGGAACAGGCCCCTCTGTTCCTGGCCCAGTGTCCCCCCCCCCCGCCCTGCCCTGCCCCAGCCCTTCAGGAAGCCAGGAAGAGCCCTCTGCCAGCAGGCTCCCCAGCGGCTTCCCCACCCTGGAAGCGGGGTAACTGACCTTGTTTCCCACAGGAACCTTGGGGACAGAGTCCCCAGGGAAGTCCTGATAGGACTGAATGCCAGCCACCGAAGCAGAACACCGAAGCTGGCTTCTGGTGGCCCCGCGAGGCCACAGTCCCTCCCCTGACTCACAGGGAGACCTGCATGGCGGTGGGGCAGCAGCTCCCCTGACCAGGTTCTAGGTGGACCCAAACTCATGCCAGCCATCCCAGAAGGTGTGCACTTAACAGCTGTCCCTGGGGAAAGGGGGCCCAGCAGCACTGGGACCTCACAGCCCTGCTCTTCCTCTGCCCGTCTACAGAAGGCACCATCCACGAGAGTGGGTACTGTCGGGGAGATCAGCAGTCAGAACCTCCTCTCACCTGGGAGCAGAAGTGGGCACAGCTCACTCCACAGCAAGCCCTGCATGGGGCGGCCAGGCAGGGTCCCCTACACGGCCGAGTGACCCTCTGAAGGTCTTTGTAGCCTAGAGACAGACTCTAAGTGTGTCCCCAAGGGCTGAGCCAGGTCACAGGGTCTCCTTCCAGAGTCTTCCCTCCATCTTTGGCCCCCCTCACATGCAGCGTGGCCTCTTCCATGTAATAAGAAGCCCCCTCCCAAAATGGCGTGTCCAGCGTCAGCCTACCAGGGGGTGAAGAGCAGGAAGCCCCAGTGTACCCAGAGGGACTTCCAGAGTCTTCATTTCCCCCCACAGGGGAGGAAATGCGAGGTCCACCTGGACCCACGCGTCCCTCCCCATAGGCGTGGGGTCCTGGGGACAGACAGAGAAGGGGCGTGCACCCCTTTACCCCTGCGAGGGAGGCTCCTCGCCCCAGCCCTGGGCTGCAGCGGCTGGAGTGCAGCAGCCGAGGCCGAGAGGGAGACCTGCCGTCACTCCCAGACCAAGATTGAGCACCTGTTTACTGCCACCGTCTGGGAGAAATTTTCCACTAGCTGCAAGACCTGTGGAGCACACACGTGACTCTGGATCTGTGGCTGACGGGGAGGGCTCGATCCTCCGGAGGGGACACGCCATCCAAGGGGAGGCACCTGCCCACCAAGGCCCCAGCAGGGAGCCCCCAGGGTCTGCTTCTGGGATCTGGCCCAGCCTCTCCTGGCCAGCTGTCCTCTCCAAAGGCAGTCGGTGACAGGCCTGTGGGAGGGGACACAAGTGGCCTCACTTTACCTGGCCTCTCATTCTCTGAAGGCCTGCTGGCCTCCTACAACCCAGGGGAGGCAGCCAGGGTGCTTGTTCCCCCGGGTGCAGCCAGAGTCCAAGGCAGCTTGACCACAGTCCCCATGGGCCACGACACCAGGCCACTTCAGGTAGCGTTCACACTCGGGCATTGGAAGTAGCCTAGAGGTGACTTAAAGCACAAGGGGGACGGGCTTACACGCCATTTTGTATGAGGGACTTGAACAGCGAAGATTTGGGTGTCCATGGGGGATCCTGGGACCAAACCCGAGGACCCTAGGGGACAGCCGTGTGTACTGAGTGCCAGGCTCTGTTCTAGGCACTAGGGGTCCATGAAGAAATGAAACTGAAAAATCCTGTCCTCGTGAGGGCCACCGTGTGGCTGGAGCAGTCAGAGGGCCCGGAGGGAGCGTCAGGCGGTGAGATGTGGGGGTCAGGAAGCAGGAAGCGGGGTGGGTGAGGGTTGTAAATGAGAGTGTCAGAAGCATCCTAGGGAGATGGTGAGGAGGCACATCAGGGAGGTGGACCCGTGCAGATCCCCGGGGACAGATTCCAGGTACTGGGACTATCAAGGCCAAGGCCACGAGGCGGAGTTGGCTTGGTGCCCTGACTGGAGGGGCCGGGGAGCCAAGCGCAGGAGGGCACAGTGGACCCGCAGCCCAGCAGGACGGAGAGGCCTCTCCTTACAGACCAGCAGGTGGCCATGCCGACATGCAGGCCGCGGTGAGATCCCAGGTGTGGTCTGGAGTGAGGTCAAAGGAGGCACGGTTAGCGGCCTTCAGCCATGAAGGGAGGACGGGCCACAAGAACCCTTCCTCCTGTCTCGGCCTCCACCCCGGCCAAGGCTCCCGGGGCCGGGTCGGCAGGGTCACTTGAGCGCTCCTGAGAGCAATTTCCGCCCCCCCTAGAGGTGGGTTTGTGGTAGGCGGAGTTTTGGCCCCAAAGACATCTGCACCCTGATCCCAGGAGCCTGCAAACGGACCTGGCCTGGTCAGAGGGAAGCGAGCCCTGAGCCCTGGTGGGCTCAGAGGGAGGGCTCACAGGGTCCTCCCCCCATGGACTTGAGGGAGATGAGATTAAAGAGCCTGCAGGGACAGGGAGGGGCACGGCCAGGGACCTGGGCAGCGGCAGAAGCTGTCCAAGGTCTGGGGGAGGCTTCTCCCTTGGAGCCTCCAGGAAGGACACCCAACGTCCAGCACCTACAGTGGCTTCTGGGCTCCGACCTCCAGAAATCAGGAGGCCAGATTCAGGCTGCCTGGTGGCAGGCAGCGACGGCGGGTGGTGGGGCGGGCAGCAGCCGGAGCCGCGGGAGGCCGCCTGTCTGTTTACCTAATAAGCACAGGCTGCTGCCATGCTGGCCGCCTGGGAAGAGCCCAGCTCCTCCTCAGGAGTCTGGACACGGGGACTCCTGGCTTTGGGGTGTGTGGCACGGTCACTGGAGGCCCACTGGGAGCTTGAGCGCGGGCTGTGAACGCCTGAGGAGGAACAGGCCGTGGGCACAGGCAGAGGGTCCCACAGGAAGGTCCCCGACTCCCCGGAGTGCCTGGGAAGATGGCCTGGGGACCAGGAAGCTCCGCCCACCCAGCAACCCGCAGCCCTGAGCAGCACCAGCATGAGGTCCCTCCCCATGTCTAGAAGGACCGCAGGGGCTTCGAGTGGCCGCGTGGGGTGAAAGGGTTAAGACAAGTGGCGCAATGGAGCCTAAGGAAGGTGGGGATTAAATGCAGCGTCCCTCTCCCTCCTTCCCCCACCCTCTGAATAAACTCTTAGGCCCAATTAGAGAAAAAGTGCATGACTTTAGTTCCTGTTCAGAACTATCACACGGTGGCTGTGTGACCCACTGAAAGCCATTAAACCTCTCTGTTCCTGGGTTTTCTCCTGAGAATTTACACCTGTACATATATCTCAAGGGGTGGCTCCACAGCAGAACCTTCTTACTCTGAAATGCAGTTTCTGGGACTCCACGTGCTTTGGTCCCTGCCCGTCATTGTGTGGGGCCCACACAGAACCACTCGGTTACCACAGAGGCCAGACCCGACTGCGGTCCCCGCCCGGAGGTCCTTCACGACACCTCGTGGGCAACCGTGACGCTTCCGGAAGTGACAAGGACCTGCAGAGAGCTGTGCAGAAGCCCCATGAATGCAGGGGCAGTGGGTGGTGGGAGTTTCCAGGCTCAGGGCTGAGGGACTGGTCATCTAGGACGAGCTGCCCCTGACTGGCTGGGTGTCCTGGGGCAGGTCACTGACTTGCCTCACCATCTACACAGCCACCTAATGAGAGGACAGCAGGAACGGGGAGTCAGACAGAGCAGCAACCACAACAAGAGGACTGCCTGCCCTGTCCACCCCACGGCCACTCTATGGGGGCGAATGGACCGGGGCATGTGGGGTTCCCTCAATAAACATTCAAGCACCGCAGCCGCGAGGCGCCGTGGGGCTCCTTAGTGCTCGGCCAGTTTTACCTGCCTCAGGCTCGGGGGCCCTTGGCGGCTCCCAGCTGTCATTCTGTCAGACAGCAGTGACTTCAGCTCCTCTTCTCATTTAGGGCCTGTCACTCAGGCTTTCCTGCTGCCCTTGGCGGCCTCCAGCTGGCCTTGACGAGCCGCAGGACTCCTGTCCCTGTGCTGCCTGCTCATTCTGGAGAGTCCCTTTCCCACCCCCTTGACCTTGGAAAGGCAAATCCTGCCAGTAGGGGAGGAGGCGGCCTCAGGCAGAACCCACCGCACGGTTCCCCCCAGCGAGCCCGTGGGCCTGTCGTGTCCTGGTTCTGTCTAGAGGACCATGCACTTCCTGAGGTGAGGTCCCCAGAGCTGAGGTGACCTGCCGACTTCCCGTCCTCCCCCAGGGAGCGAGGAACCCCAGACACAGCCTCTGTGTACTTCAGTCATCCCGAGTGGCCACTTCGTCCTGAGCCCACCGCCCACGTCTGGGTCCTCCGTGAGCCACCCTGACTAGGTGGTAGCCACCATCCACACAGGGGCTCCCAACACCAGGCTCTGGCCTGCGTCCTCCTCACCCTTTCCTAGGGCCTCCACTTCCCTGACCGCCCTCTGGCCAGCCCCCTGGAGTTCCCAAGGGTGGCTATGTGTCCCTGCACCTGGGTCACCCGTCACTCCGCGCCTGACCCTCTCACAGACCCAGCAAGTGTGCAGAAGGAGCCTGGGGATCGTCCCGCCTGCCCGGTAGACTGCAGGGGCCTTAGAACAGTGACCACGTGGCAGCTCTGTCTCCACGGTGCCCGGCCAAAGTCAGCCCTCGGTCCATGGTTGTTGGCACAGAGAAGAAACGCACATTTTTTTTTTCTTTTAGAAATGAGTGAAGACCCAGCGCGCCGAGGAAGACCCCACTTAGTCCAAGAACCGAGCATCTAGTTCTGATCACGTGGGAAGGCGGGAGCCGGAGAGCCGCTGAACACAGCTAGGAATGATCAGGAAAATGTGGTCAGCACAACCATAACCAAAGGAAGAGGTGACCAAGGACAGGACGGAGAACCGGAAGGCCAGCATCACGGGGTCTGAGCTGAACGGAGAGAGGAAGAGGGGTCGGCGCCCAGCGGATCAGAGGTCAGGTCCCCGTCCTGCTGCGGTACTGCTCAGTATTTAGCCACTGTTCAAGCTGGAAATGAGGAACGTGACTGGGCGAATCGAACAGTGAGACCGAGTTGGCCCTTTCTACCCTAGAACCCCAAATTAGAAGCCCTCCCCTCGGTTGTGGCTCCCAGGGAACCCCCACAGCTCAGCGCCCTCCTCCATCTCCCAGGACACAAACAGGCCGGGGTCCTCCATGGCCTGCTATTTATGAACCTGTCACGCACAGACGGGTGAAGCCCTGGCCCCTCGGTGCAGTCACTGGGCGGGTGGCACAGCTCTGTTCTAGGAGCCAGACCGCAGGCTTGGCACATGGGCCAGCCCCGCTTTCTGCCTCAGGATGGTCAGAGATGCAGGGCGAGGCTGAGCCCCACTGCCTGTGCCTCCGGATGGGTTATGGGTACAGCCCAGGCGTGTCCCGCCTCCTTGTTTTCCTTTCCAGATCAACAAGAAGCAGGGCCGGGAATCAAGACCCCACTTTAGGAACCAGCTCACAAGGCCTAGGGTATGTGACAGAACTTCCCACCTCTGGCTCAGGCTGGGGCGGGCCAGAGAGGCTTCTCTTAATAAAGGATCATAAGCACTGCAGGGGCCGCGGCCCCCCAGAGCTCAGCCTGGGGCACAGCTACGCCCTGCGGGCTGAGGTTGTTGATTCAATCATCCTTTCTGGCCTCATCTTTATGAATCTTATTTGTTGCTCATGAAATTTTAATTAGCTAAAGAAAACAAACACATTATCAAGGCAAAGCCAGCAGAGGCGTGAAGTCACCCGCCCTGTAACACTGGAAGAAGACAGAGGGCGTCCAGGGGTAGGGAGGCGGGATGAGGGGCTCTGGGGAAGCACATCGCCTCCACCCCGTGTGCCACCTTATGGGCATCAGGGCAGCCTCTGGGCAGCCTCAGGGCAGTGGAGGATGGACCGAGGCCTTTCATCCAAAGCTCCTCTGCCACCTGCGCCATCAGACTTGGGAACCGCAGGTGTTCTGATTTGAGGTCCTGTCCCCTGTGTTGAGTGTGGCCGGTGACTTGCCTGGGCAGTGCTGGTACACGGCGTGAGCAGAGGCAGCGGCCATGCCCTCCTGCACCCAGGACAGCTCCTAAGAAGCCCTTCCCAGGGTTTGTGCTGCTTATGCCCAGAATGTAGGAGCTGGCCTGACCCTGACCTGACCCTGTGGACAGAGCCCCTGGTGGAGCTCAGCCTCCTCTGACTTGCAGATCCAGGAACCTCAGCGAGATGCCTCTAGGGATGCGTCCCTGGTTTGGGGTGAGACGCTGACTGACACCCCTGGAACTTCAGGGGTGACAGCAAGGGCACTGCGGCACCAGAAGTAGCTCACGGAGGTGGCCATGTGGCTGGAGTGGGTCTAGAGTCCAGGTCATGTCCAGCACAGAGCCAAGGAGGGACAGCAACCCAGGCCACCAGCTCTACCTGAGAAGCAGCCGCAGACACAGCGGCCGTATTCCTGGCCCTCCCCACACTCGGGAAGCACTAGCTCCGAGATTCGTCCTATTTCACGGGAAATGCTGGTCTGTTGGTTATTTATCTCCCTTTATGCAGAGCACGAGAAGAAAGGGACGCCCAGTTTGGAATCTGTGAAAGAGATTTGAGGCAAAAAATGGCGGGAGGCCAAGCACATCGGAGGTGGAAGAAAACCTGCTGTGGAAAAAGGATTCTAGGGAGTCAAGTCGGCCTAGCCTTTGCCTGTGCTCCCCTGGGTTCACGTCTGCACCCACTGTCCATCCACAGAACGCTCGTCAACGGGGAACAATGGTCCCAAAGTCCAACAATGACGTCCCAGACCAAGAGGAGCAGGAAGCAACCGTGTTTACAGTCGGAAAATGTACTCAGTGACACAAATGACAAAATATACATCAGTTCTGCCACACAGAGAAAAGGTTTAGGAGTAAAAGACACGAGAAGATAAATCCAAAGGACACAGGGCAGAGACACACGGAGAACTGCCATTTCTAAGGAAGAGCCACAACAGATGGGCCAGAGGCAGGGATCAAACGCAACAGAGGAAAGGAAAAGAGTCACTGAGGATGTGACCTCAGATCTTTGAGGCCACTGTGAGGCGGGCAGCATGAGCTAGGAGACGTCCACTTGGGACCCATCCTGATGACTGCTGCATCTGCAAGGCCAGGAGAGGAAGGGCCTGGGCAGGCAGTGAGGCCGGACACCTGGGCTGACCGCAGGGTGAAGTACCCACACCTAGAATCTGATTTGAAGGTGACGTGTCAGCACAACCAAGGCACAACCTGCAAACAGGAGGCCCCTCCCCTGCTGCCTCGCTGGGGCCACCTAGGTGCTGTGCAGGAGGGTGTCAGTGGGACCCCACACAGACACCAGCTGACCGAAATCCACGGGGTTCCCTCTGGAGTCCTGACATGGTTGCTGCCATTTTGGTGGGTTCCCAGACACCCAGAATTCATCCTCAAGGTGGGAGAGGACCAATAGCACATCTCACAAAATCAGGGGTGAGTCAGAGCTGCCAGGAGTGGGCCCCCCAGCTCAGCTAGTCAGGGTGCGGGCAGCAGGGTCAGCAGCACAAGGCAAGACATCCAGCTTTACCCCGATTCTGAATTAAGAGACCCTCTGTGCAGCCTGGAGCCCAGCCAGAGAAAGGCACAGCCCATTAGCTTCTGGGCTTGGGCTGGCAGGGTCGCGGGTCTGCAGGCTGCGCTCCTCAGAGAACTTGGCAGCACACCCGTGCACTTAGAGAGGAAGATAAATAATAGAGCCCTTGGAGCTCCTGGCTTTGAACCTGTAACGTTCTGTGAGTACTTCTGTAAGTAATTATCCCAGAGCCTGCGGGTCCCTCCCTGCACCCAACCCTGGGACCTCGCAGTTCCACCTGGTCCTCTAATTACACTTAGATGGCAACGTAATTACACGAGGTGGCAACATTGTGTTTTATCCTATGTTCTGAATGTTTCTTGGAAAATCCAGCAGGGGAGAATCCTAGACACCCAGGATTCTAGGGGTGGGAGGCTACTGTTTATTTCTTTCTCTCTGTTTTGCATTAACTAATGAGGGGAGAGATGTGAGGCTGGGGTTTGGACGCCCCCAATGTAAGGAATGTGGGTAAAAACACGGCTGATTGATCCACGACGATTTCCCAGTCTTCTCCTGGTGAATGAGAGACAGTTCACCTTCCCCACGTGAAGTACTTCTTTTTCTGTGGTCCCCGAAGTCCTCCTAGAACTTGAGCAAGCTCACAGAGGGACTGGACCACCATCCTGACTCACAGATACAGAAGGTGGTGGCACCAACACCAGGGATGCATCACAAGAAAGAGGAATTTTTTAAATTAGTACTTGATTCATTTGAAAATGCGTGTTGTGGCCATGTGGGTCTTCGCCACGTTGGTCCCCCGCAGGGAGGAGGCAGAAGCAGCCCAGGGGATACTCTAGGGTGGAAACAGACCTGGCAGCCCTGAGATGTTGGAGTCGATCCCCATCCTTGAGGCACCCGAGACACGTTACAGAAGCTGCTTGTTACCCACTTCCCCTCCCACCTGTACTCTTGAGGATGGCTGTGTGCCCAGACGCTTTCCAAATGTATGCAAAAGTAGTGTGTAGGGTTTTAGGGGAAGCTCTTGAGCAGGAGGAGTTTGTTTATGCAGAGGGTACCATTTTTCTTCCGTCTTTTTTATTTTCTTGCTGCCTACTCTTGATGGTCGGAGCTGCAGGAGCCATCTTGAGACAGTGAAGGAAAGACCAAGAGAACCAGAGACCTCTGCCCTGACAATCTCAAACCTCCTCACCCACAGCAGAACTGGCGCCTCTGTCGCGTCGTTAGGTGGGAAAAACGAACCGTGTGTGTTTAGGTCATAATTAGTCCTCGTTATAGGCGGCTGAATGCCGTTTCTCTTATCTACCATCTGCCTTCTTCTCACGGGGCACACAGTGGGCAGAAGGAGCCCAGCCCCTTCTCTGGCACCAGAGTCACGATCTGGTCATGACCCTCTCGATCCTTAGCGCTGTTTCTCAGGTGATGACCGTTTAGTCCTGGAAAATCTGGAGTGGACAGTGGAGAGATGTGACCATGACTCTCAATCTCGGAACCACAGGGGGGTCTGGCATCTCCACATCCAAAGACGGGGTCCTCGTTAACCAGTCCTGTCAATCACCACTAGCTAAACCCAATGGCCGGTCTGGGAGCCGAGAGCCCTCGGCCCTGGGGCCACCCATGGGCAGACCCTGTGGGAGAGGCCAGGGCTTGCTGGACACCTGCTTTGCCAACTCTTGATTATTCCGCGTGGTAGGAAGTCCCCGCTGAGATGAGTCTGGCTCTGGTGCTCACCTTTTCTGAGTGTAATTTGACCACACTTGTAACTCAGACAGTGTGGTGGGAGAGGTAAGAGCGCAGGTCCTTCAGCCAGATTCCTGGGCTCCGCTCTTCATCTGGGGCGGGTTCCTTGGTTTCCCTTCCTCAGCAGCCCAGTGTGGACATCACGGTAAGGGAGTGAGATCCCCGGAGGACCGTGGGAACAGCGCCTGAGGCTCACAGACCCTAGGCACCTGTGGGGCTTGGTTCCTGGCCCCCTGAGCACGTGGGAGCTGCCTGTATAAAAGGCCCAGGTGACCTCTCCTCCCGGCCCTAGGTGACCTCTCTACCTAGGATACTAATGCCAGGTCAATGCCAGGCACGTGGCTGTACTGTGGGGAGTCACGGCAAGGAGAGAAGGAAGCCCGCACGTGTTCAGCAAGGAAAAAACCACAGTTCCGAACGTGTCCCATGCACCTTGGGGGAGTCCTCAGTGGACGGCACAATACGATCTGTACCTGCAGTGGGGGCTGGGCTAAGTTCCTAGCAATGAAGCTGAGCCTCCGTGTCCTCGTGGGTACAATGGGGCTCATGTGGCGCTAATGCCCTGAGCCTGCGGGTCACAGCTGTGGCCTGCTGGGACATGCCACATGTTAAACCAGCCCAGCACCTTGCCCGGCAGGCCCCCAAGTCCTTCATGTCCTCCCCGCCGTCCCCTGCCCTCTCACACAGGGACTGAGACCAGACACAGGTGGCTCCCGTGACCGTGTGGTGTTTCAAAGGTGAGGAGCGGGCATCTGGAAGGCGTGCTGCCCAGGGCCTGGCCACTGACAGCAGGGCCCGGGCACAGGGGCCTCTCCGTCCTCCCTGCCCTTCTCCCTTCTCCCTTTGCAGCAGGAGGGCTGTGGGGACATCGGCTGTGCTGGGGCTGTGTTCCCAAGCCTCACTCCTGGGGATCCTGGCATGACAGACCCCTCCCGGGTCATGTCACCACCCAGCCACGCCACCGCCCTCCCCACAGCTGGCCCTTGGTCCTCCCAGGGAAGGGCTTCCAGCCAGGCCTCGTCTCCAGCTGTCACCTGTCCTGCCTTCCTTGAGACGACTCAGACACGTGCTGCCCACAGGGTTCGCCAGGCCGGAGCCCCTGCTCCACCCCCAGGGGGAAGCCGGCCCAGGACGCACACCCCGCCTGGGGGGGGGACTGGTGTTCCGCACTGGGACCCATAAACAGGGGAAAAACAAACAGGGGACAGTTCAGTCATTTAAATTGGAATAAACTCCTCAAATATATCTCACTTGCAGTTTGATGAACCAGACTCCAGAGTTGTTGGGAATTCAGCAAAATGGCTCCCATCAAGGCCTTTAGGACACTGGAGGGAATCATGGTTAAATGAGCTGGAGTGACAGGGGCCCTCGTCGGAAGGGCAGAGAGAGGGAAGGACGCTGGCGGAGCGAAGGAAGCGCTGCGAGGGGGCCAGCGGGAAGAGAGCCGTGAATGCCGCAGCCGGCTGCAGCCTGAGGGTCCATCGTTCCCTGGACACAGCACGTGCTGAGACCTTTACAAGATGGGGCAAAACTCATAAGACACCATAAAACACTCTGGAAATCATAGTCTGCAGCAAAGGCAGAGAGCAGACAGACTTGATGCTCAGTCACCCCTGAGCGTCTGCAGGGGCCTGCCTCCAGCGCCCTCTGTGGACA
Organism: Ictidomys tridecemlineatus; assembly: GCF_052094955.1. NCBI lineage: Eukaryota > Metazoa > Chordata > Mammalia > Rodentia > Sciuridae > Ictidomys > Ictidomys tridecemlineatus. Next base: position 121,896,562 of record NC_135486.1, read on the forward strand.
CCAAGATCCAGAGGTGCTGAGGTCACTTGCGTAAAAGGGCGGGGTGTTCGCCTAGAGCCACACACACCCTCCTGTACGCTCAAGTCAGCCCTAGGTCACTCTACCTGATGCATCAACTAGACAGTCACGTTGGTCTAGACCACACCTGTCCCTTTTCCCTGCAGACGCACCTTCACAGGGCTGAGTGCCCGGCACAAGACGCAACGTGAACGGGACACTCCCAGCACACAGAGCAGCCGAACACCCTGGAGCCCTGGAGACAGCTGCTCAGCTCTAGTGCACTGGGGGGGGGGGGGGGGTTAGTGCTCAGCAGCTCACAAACTCAAGTCCTGACTTTTGGAACTTTCTAGAATTTTTTTCCCCAAATATTTTTTTTGTTTCAAAGTTGTTTGAAGCCATGGATGTGGAACCCTCGGATAAGGAAGGCTAATTGTAAATGCATTAAAAACCAAACAAGTAATTCAATTTGAGCCTGCACAGAATCTAACAGGAATTTTATGGAATTGCTAAATTGGTCCTAAAATTCACATTGCAAAAACTAAAATAATAAAGGGCAGGAAATCCAAGATTAAAAAAAAAAAAGAAGAAGAACAAGGAGCAGAGACTTGTGCTACCAGATATGGAGGCCCACATACACCAGTGTGTCATTGTCCACAAGTAGAATAACAGAGTCTGGATCAATGCAATAGCCTGCTCCCTCCATACACCCACAGGTCCCTCCAATTCAGCACGCATCTCCCACCGCTGGGCCTGAGAGCGGAGTGTTCAGTGGAGTTGGGCAACTGCCTGTTTATGGGGACTGTAAAACGTTATGTGCTTACCTGACAATTCTGACAGAAATAAGTTACAGATAATTAAACACACATTAAAAACTAGAAAACTACAAAACAGATGCAAATGGAGTAGGATCTGTGTGTATACTGTTGGATTTAAGTACCCAAATGCAAAACAATAGAGGGGAAAAAGAAATCGCTTTGACTAAAGGAAAAAACTTCCGTGTGGTGAAAACCACCATAAAAATTTAAAGCCAAGCTACAGACCAGGAGGAATGGCCACGGCATTTATGACGGAGCCAAGAGCAACACCGGAACATGGAAGAGGAGTGGACACTTAAAAAGAGTGGCCAACAAAGACAGGAAAGCATCAGGCATACAAGACCATTATCCTAACGCAGCAGGAAGTGCAAGTTAAATCTTGAAGACGCTATTTTTAATCTCTCACGTTGGAAAAAAAAAATCAAGCACTTGGCAGTGGCAGGAGTTGGAGAGAATGTGGTAAAAAGGCCTCTCGATTGCCATAGCAGCTCGGGATGCCGTGGCTTAAGATACGCGTGCAAAGCACACAGGCATGTCATCGAGCAGTGTGCCAGGTGCAGATGGCGTTATTATGGCAAAGGGAAAAAACACTCAACAGAACAGTATTTTTCTCTGAAATTATGCACAGAAGAGATTCTGGAAGGTTCCACAGTAATGTAACAACGTGGTTAGTGATCTCGGAGAGTCCTAGGGAGGCAGGCAGGTGGCAGCCATGAGGCGGATACATGGGTAGCTCTGCTCATTGCTGAGACCGTAGGTCAGTAAATAAAGCAGACAGAATGAAATGTATTTTGTCGATTTTGTTCCCCACTGGATTGCTGGATTCCTGCATCTTGGAACTATGCTGGGCACAGGTGGGCTCTTGGCACGTTTGATAAATGAATTAAATAACGTAAGACCATGTATGTATGTTAAAAGCACATGTACTCAAAACACAAATGCAACCTCCCTACAAACAGATGCATATTCGAGTAGTCCTCAGGGACCAGAGGTGGAACGGAGTGGGGAAGGAGGAGGGATAAGGAACAGGTTCCTAAAGGGCTTTCTCCATGGGGAGCGAAGATGGCGCCATGACGGAGGATTGGGAGTGATTCCACCTCCTGCAGCTGACACAGGGAGCAATCCAGCCAGGGAAGTGAGTGCTCCTCCGTGGGCAAAGGGCAGGTGAAGCCAGAGGACCATGGGCACTCTGAGTCCTCACTCCTGGGGCATCTGCTCCAGCCCGACACCAGAAGCTGTGATTCTGGGGACCCTGCAGAGCACCAGCACCTGGAGGCAAAGCTGGGGACCAAGCAAGAGGGGCGGCTCGAGGTCTGCGTGGAAGTGGACCCCCGAGGGCAGGCAGAAGGGCTCTGGGACCGTCCAAGCTGAAGGCAGGTGGTGAGAGCCTTCTGCTCCATCCTCTAGGCACACTGTGCACACACACTGACCATCACCATCCTTCCCATCTCGTGAGGATGGACCCTGGGCTGTCTCCAGTTAGTGCCATCATGGTCACGACCCGTCTGGAGCACATCCGGTTTAGGACGTTTTTTATGTTCTCATTTGTGCATCACAGTGACAGACATGCAGTTTTATTTCTCCTGGTAAAATACCAGGAGGGAAATGCCTGGGTGGCCAGCCAGGGTGTCCTTAGCACTAGACGCTGCTGCCAGTTTTCCAAAGTGATTCTGGGTTTTCCACTTCCACCAGCATGGGTGAGAATCCCGTCACCCCTCATCCTTTGGGGGTCAATCTTGAACTCAGGGAGTGGGTGACTCTTGCGTAGCTCTTTTGGTCTGTGATTTCTCCGAGACACGTGATGTTGGATGACTTTTATTCACTGTGTTTATGAGTCATTCGATATTTTGTGAAACACACAAACGCTGTGCACGGTCTTTATTGATTCTAATATTGAGTTGCAGGATTTTTTAAAACAGACATTTCTACACATGCGTCTTTCCTGAAGAGATGAATTGAAAACAGTTTTCTGTGGCTTGCTTTTTTGTATCTTTCAGACTTCCTGTTAAAGAGCTGAAGGCTTAAATTTTTTTCTTAAGTCAAATCCCTTCTTAATCCTGTTTAATCTTATGCTTCTTACTTTTTAAATTTATACATTCATTTGACAAGCAAAAATTACACGTTTGCGGTGTCCAACGTGTTTTGATACAGGTGAGCACTGTCTGATGACTAAATTGAGCTTTTAATGTGTTCTTTGCCTCACATACTTTAACCACTTTTTTTGTGACAAGAATACTCAAAATCCGATGGTGAAATGAGATGGACATCGTCTAGGTACGTGTGTGAAGACAGAATGGTGTCACTCTACTTTACATACAACCAGAGAAATGAAAAAATTGTTGCCTGTATTCTTGGAAGATTCCTCAGGAAATTGGGAATGCAACCATCATTTGACCCAGCTGTCCTACTCCTTGGTCTATACCCGAAGGACTTAAAATCAGTATACTACAGTGACACAGCCATATCAATGTTTATAGCAGCTCAATTTACAATAGCTAAACTATGGAACCAGCCTAGGTGTCCCTCAATAGATGAATGGATAAAGAAAATGTATATATTATATATATATTTTTTTTCAATGGAATATTACTCAGCTTTAAAGAAAAATGAAATTATGGCATTTTCCAGTATATGGTTGGAGCTGGAGAATACCATGCTAAGCCAAATAAGCCCCCATGGTCAGGGGCAGGAGCCCGAGTGTCAGGGTGTGAGTGTGGGATCTGAGTTGCTCCAGTGTTCAGTGGCCTGGTCTTCAAAAAAAGCCATGAATTTGTGTGTCATCCTTGTACAAGGGCCATGCTAATTTTCTCTGTATCATTCCGATTTTAGTATGAGAAGAAGATGTACAATCAATCAACAAATATAAGGAAAAACGCTCATCATCTGTAGAAATCAGAGAAATGCAAATTAAAATCACTCTAAGATTTCATCTTTCTCTAGTCAGAATGACAGCTATCATGAAGACAAACAACAACAAATGTTGGCGAGGATGTGGGGAAAAGGGTACACCATACACTGCTGGTGGGACTGCAAAGTGGTGCAGGCAATATGGAAAGCAGTATGGAGATTCCTTGGAAATCTGGGAATGGAACCACCATTTGACCCAGCTGTCCCTCTCCTGGGTCTATACCCAAAGGACTTAAAAACAGCATACTACAGGGACACAGCCACATCAATGTTTATAGCAGCACAATTCACAATAGCTAAACTGTGGAGCTAACCTAGATGCCCTTCAGTGAATGAATGGATAAAAAAAAATGTGGCATTTATACACAATGGAATATCACTCAGCAATAAAAGAGAATAAAATCATGGCATTTTCAGGTAAATGGATGGAGTTGGAGAAGACAATGCTAACTGAAGTCAGCCAATCCCAAATAAACAAATGCCAAATGTTTTCTCTGATATGAGGACGCTGATCCATAATGGGGGGGGCATGGGAGGAATGGAGGGACTTTAGAGAGGGCAGAGGGGTGGGAGGGGAAGGAAGGAGAAGGGGATAGGAAAGATGGTGGAATGAGATGGACATCCCTACCCTAAGTACATTTACGAAGACATGAACGGTGTGACTCTATTCTGGGTACAACCAAAGACATAACAAATTGTGCTCTATACGTTTATTATGAATCAAAATGCATCCTGCTGTCATGTACAACAAATTAGAATAAATAAATAAATTTTTAAAAAAACACGAATTCAAGAGAGATTCAGGTCACAACTGTGTGTAGTTATTTGTAATTTGTACAAAGCAGGATCATGAAGTAATCTCAGGCACAGGAACAGCTAGGTGGAGGGGAGCGGCTCCGTGCCCTGGACTCTCCCACAGCTACGCCGCATAAGACTCCTGAGAACGGGAGCCTCGTGCTCTCCCGTCTCTGGCAACCATCAAAGCAGATGCCATGTGCTCAGAGCTCAAGAACCTACACAGAGAACAGGGAAAATGCTTGTGAAAGGGGGGAGTTCAGCTCGGGAGGGGCCAGAAGTGCTGCTGGGGCTGTGGTCACCCTTGCTGGTGCACAGCTGCTTCCCAGGGTATTTCAAAGCAGCGGTCTTCCTGCCAGCCATCAGGGAGGTCTGCTCCTCTGCTCCTTCCCCTCCAGCCCGCTGGTACCTCTCCAGCTCCTTTCCCCTCCCTGGCCCGCTCTCTTACCCAGGCCAGAGGCTGAGGAAGCCACGGCTGGTGGCCCGAGGGGAGCACTGTGCAAACCTTCCTTAATGTTGCACAGTGCTTTCCCCGGGAACATGTGCATTCTGTGTTCCTGTCAGGGAGGGAGCCTCCAGGCACGAGTCGCAGGATCCTGGCACATGGAGAACAGGCGTGATGAAAAGACAGAAAGACTTCAGACCCACGGTGAGCAAGGTGCCTGAGTTTCGAGCTGTGCTCCCTCTGCCCCAGGGCCCATCTCACCCTCTGTGGACACGCTGACACCTCCCGGGGAGGGGCCCCCAGCCCTGCTGCTGTCCTTGAAAGGAGGGTGGGTGAGCTGTCCCTGGCAGGGGCTGCGAGGAACTCAGATCCCTCCTCCAACCTGGGGCTCCCGCTCCCTCCCTCCTGCGGCCGTCTTAATTGGAGACTCTGAGCCTGACTCCTGTTTCCAGGCCTGTGCCAAATTCATCCCACCTCCCAGCTCCACTCATTCCAAGCCTGACAGCGCCTGCGTCCGTGAAGGTCACCCACCGGGGAGCCCAGCAAAGTCCTCGCCTTTCCTGTGGCAGCCCCTGCCCACGGCGCCTGTGGGTGAGCGAGCCCGGGAGGAACAGCCATCGCTGACAGTTTGTCACAACGGGGCCCACGGTGACATGGCACTGATGGTTGTGACACAGCCCACGGAAAAACGGCACCACCCTGGTAAACAGCAGTGCACGGAGGCCAACCTCACGCTGGCCTCTCCCCCTGCAGGGGAGGCAGCCTAGGGGAGGCTAGGAAACAGGAGTGTGGCACAGGCTGCAGAGCAGTTCCCGGGGGGGACCCTGGGGGTGACACTGGAGCCCTCCACAGCAGGGAAGATTCCCCAGGGACCCTGCCCAGCAGTGACAAAGCAAACCTCTAGCCCAAGCAACCCCCTTGTCAGACGAACACGTGGCCCCGTGTGGCTCTCCAGAGAGGAACACTGGGGTCAGCCAGAGAATAGAGAAGGACGAGCAGTCAGCCCCAGCAGACGCCCCTGCCCAGTCCTCCAGAAGGCCTCTCTAGTGCCTGACCTGTAGGTGTGCGCTTCACGCTGACCCAGAGTGCCATTGGACATGTGTCTGCACCATGTCACGCTTACATCACCACTGGACGTCCACTTGTGGGGGGCACTGATGAGAATGCAGAGGAGGAACCCCTCTCTGCCCCCAGAAGTCCATTCCTCTGCCCACGACGGGCAGTTAGAGCCCACTGTCCAATCTCCTCGTCTTCCCAACACCTCTGCTGAACCCCTTTGGTACGGTCCACTCTCTCAGAGGGAGTCCTCTCAGAAAAACCACGTGGTCATCAAATCCGTGCTCAAGAATAACGTCCAATCGGGTTGAGTGGGCTCCCTGCCTCCTGAACTTTGACCCGGCATGCGGGGTCCCTGCTGGCACCAACGGAAGTGTCCTTAGAGGCTCCTGGAGCTGCTGGTTGCCCTGCTCAACACCCTGACCATCCAAGACGGACAGAATCAGGCCACGGGCAGCCTCACCCTGGGCTGTGGTGAGACAGGCGTGGCTTCTCAAGAGCCAGCACCCTGTGGCCACCTGATGTTTCCTGGCCCTTGTGGGCTGGACAGGGATCCTGAGCCTGATCTCAGAAGCAGCAAATCTACCTGGCCCCGCCGTGGTTTGCTCCTCCCTGGAGCAGTCTAGCTGGAGGCTCTCATGCTGGAGACCCTGTTCTACCCTGTTAAGGCCCCGAGCATCTGGAGCCGAAATGGACAAGTCTCCCTGGATTCTGCATCTGAAATTGCTAGAAAGATTCCACAATCTTGACACACCAACCTCTTTAGATACACTTTCTTGACGGAGTTACCAGATTTTGCCCAGTGTTTCTTCTAAGTGAGGCCCAGTGGGGACTCACGATTCCACTGGCTGAGCACCAAGGTGAGATCTATGGGGTGGAAAGTCCAGGGGGGGAGCTGAGTGTCCTCGGGTTCAATCAAATGGACAGAGAAGAGGAAAACCCTCTCTCATAACAAGAACTCAGAAGGTAGAATGTGTTTAAAAACAAACCAACAGCTCAAGGCTCTTCAAGGCACATTTACAACCACGTAGTCACTTCAGGCAAAATCCTGGCGGGAGTCTGCCCACGCGACTTGCTGTAAGCCTGAGGAAGGCCAGGCAAGCCTCGGGGCGTCTGCAGGACCCAGCGCCCTGCCCGATCTGCCCAGGAGCCCCTCGCGGCCTGAGGAGCCCACGCTCAGGTCTGCATGCCCTGCTCTTCCAGCCTCCTGGCCCCAGGGCGGCCACCTCGCTCTGACTCTCCCTGATGCCTGACCAGAACAGGAGTCCAAACCTGAGCCTGTCTCACGGGCTCTTCTCTGATCACAGGAAATGGCCCATCCTCCTCCTCCTTACTGAAGCCCGTCCTTCTCCAATTTCCACAGGACACCCAGCCTGTCTTCTTCTCCCACATCCCCCCATGTTAGTTTTATTTAATGTTTACATCGGATCCTCCCTTGGTGATTCTGATCCTTCAAAGAGTTTCTTCTTGCAAACAGAAAAAAAAAAGTAAACATTTTCCCTATGAAATAGGTGGAAATCTAAGTTCTAAGATGACCCCCCAAGACCCATACCCTCTTACAGTGCCCTCCCCTTGAGTGTGGGGTGTCACCCCACGATCAGGTTATGAATCCAGTGACTCTGGGCTAACCAAAATGGGGGGGTACCATCACCCCTTCATCTTCGGGAGGCACATTCCAAGACCTCCCGTGGATGCCGGAGGAGGTTGTGCACAGTACTGGGCCACGTACAGACTGGGTTTCCCTGTACACCCAGACCCGAGATCTTGTAAACTAGGAACAGTGAGATTAACCACGGCAACCAGTGATAAAAGAGGACCATGGCAATGATCTGCTGTAATAAAAACCATGTGAAAACGGTCTCTTCCCTCAAAACACCTCACGGTACCCGAGATCTTAGCAAACGCAGCCTACGATTCTTTCCTTCCCTACTAAGTTGAGAACATTCATCTCGGTGTGTGAAGGGAACTCTTTCCAGCTCCTCTCCAGTCCAAGTGGCCAGCGTGGCTAGCCCTGTTCTTTGGGGCTGCCGCTGAGCAGCATGGGGGTGAGTTGAACCCGCACTGTAACACTGTGACAGTTGATTCGATAATGCAGAACGTGCACCAAGGGACTAACGGGCCGGTGCTGCCTATGGTGTGGAAACGCTGGACAAAGGAATGATTTGTGCCCAGATGGACAGTGCGAGGTTCCGCCATACTACTCAGAATGCCACTTAAAACTTGTGAATCATTTATTTCTGGGATTTTCCAAAATACTGGATATCTTCATTGAAACATGGCATTGTCACAGTGACTGACCTTGGAGGGAGTCACGGGACAGGCACGGAGTGTTACGAGTACTGGCATTCCTGATCTGAGTACTACTTCAGTCAGGTGCACTGAGTCGGTGAACACTCACTGGGCTACCCCTTAGGACTCAGGCACATTTTCGAACACAGTTTTACATTCGAAATCTTTTGGGCAAGCGAATAATGAAATGATTAGAACCCTTCACATGATCAAGAACGGCTTATCTGAAGCCCCCGGGGGTGCTCAAGCCTAGAAATGGTCCAGTTAAAAAAAGAAAAAAAAAGGGCGGGGGTGGGGAATGCAGGGTGTTTTTCAACTTTGAAGCATTGACTATTAATTCCTCTGGGATCTCAAACCAGGCTTGTTATCTGAACAAATGAGAAAGAACTATGTTATCTGCAAATCATTTGTCAGCTAGAAAATTTCAGGGCACTTGCTACTTGAACTAATAGAGTAAGATCTGAAATGAAAATAAACATGCGAAATCAATAGCTGTCTTGCACGTCAGAAAGAGAATGTTAGAAAACATGGCGGGGAAGAGCCCGAGTACAACAGCAGAAAACTACAAAACATATTAAAGTATCCTTAGGAGCCCAAAGCACCTGAGCCCACTAGAACTGGGCCACGCGTGGACTTGGTCTGTTTGGTGGGTTGTGGGAAGGCAGGGCTCACTGCCCAGGGCTCCTATTCTTCGTTGGTGGAGAGCTGGTTTCGTTGGTGGAGAGCCACGCCAGGGCTCTGAGAGCACAGGGTCACGTCCACGGAAGGCCCACAGGTTTATGGTGGGGGACCTCCTCCACGAGCCAGCTCTTATTGATTCAGGAGAACCGTTTACATATTAAAACTAGCATACTTCTGTTTCATACATATATTATAGACATTCTTCTTCATCATTAATTTATGGTCTTTTATGGTTCATTGTTTTATTCTCTATTTTCAAATCGAGCACTATTCATGCTTTCCAAGTCTTTCTGCTGAGATCCTCATCCTGGAATCAGAATTAGTGGGAAGTTGGGGGCTGGTCGGCCCCATCGATATACAAGAGGATGGGAGTGACGACATGTCACAGCCGAGGAACAGAGGGTCCCCCGAAAGGCCCATCCCGACTCCAGCGGCTGACCCCTGGAAGACAAGCCGGAAACAGGAGCTACCTTCACTCCAGCAACCTCAGTGAGGGTCACTCCACAACAGGGTGAGGGCATCCTCCTGTCTCCTGCAGTGGGAGGGACAGGTCTCCCCAGGGGCCTCCACAGGAAGCAGAGCTGACAGACTGTGCAGCAGGAGTTGATCACAACACGTCAGGACCTGGGGAAAAGGCTCTCTTACCTACTGCTCATGCTCACCTTCTGGCCTTGGCTGCTCTAATATTGGTGTGTTTTTCCCTTGGGTATTTCTTCAAAATATTGTACTCCACGTTATTTTAATATAAATTAGCCAAGAGAGAGCAAATTGAATTACTCTGCCACCTTCTTAACCAGGGAGTGATTTCATTCTTGTGACCTACTGCATAGATTCGAATATTTGTAAGGAGTACTTAGTTGTGAATCCCACCCTTTGGATTATCATAAGTTAATTGAAGGAGAAAGTGGAATCAGACTACATAACCAGAAGCAGCCCTGGAGAGGCCTGTGAGGCCGCGGCTGTGCCGACGTGGGCTTGGGGCAGGGAGGTGGGGGCTTCATCTCCACGCTGGGCCTTGTTTGCAAACCAACTCCTGAGGCTCTTCACGTTGCCACAGGCAGGTCCCCAAACCAGAGGGAAGTGTACCATAGGACATGTCCAATGGCAAGAGTCACCTCTGGGGAGAAGAGGAAGAATGAGGAGTGGGCGTGAGCCTCACCTGGATCTATAATAGTCTATTTCTTTAAAAACAGGTGCCAATATCTATACACAATGGAATATTACTCAGCCTTAAAAAAGAATGAAGTTGTGGCATTTGCCTGTAAATGGATGATGGAGCTAGAGGATATCATGCTAAGTGAAATAAGCCAATCTCCAAAAAACCAAAGGCTGAATGTTTTCTCTGATATGCAGATGCTAATTTACAATAAGGGGGTGGGGGAGCTCCAGGACAATAGAGGTACTTTGGATTAGACAGAGTGGAGTCAAGGGAGGGAAGGAGGTATGAGGGTAGGAAAGATAGTAGAATGAATCTGCATTATTGAATCTGTACCCGTGTGATTCTACATCATGTGCAACAAGAAAGAGAACTTATACTCCATGTATGTATGATGTGTCAAAATGCATTCTACTGTCATGTATAACTAATTAGAACAAATAAATAAATCTTAAAACAAAAACAGGTGCCAAAGTGCAGTTAGAGAGGAGGAATAGGTCCTAAGGGGTCTATGGCATGGCAGGGTGAGGAGAGTGCACAAGAATTCGTGAGGTATTTTGTAAAGAAATAGCAGAGACTTCAAAGTTGCCCCATACAAAGACAGGATAAATGTTTAAGAAATGACAATTAGCCTGGTATTTTCATTAGAAGCATATATATGTATGCTCACACTGTACCTTGTAAATACCTACAGCTGCATGGATCACAGTGAAAATTAAGGAAAATAAAGAGAAGTCTAAAGGAAATATAGCAAAATGTTAACATCTATTAATCTGAGTCTTTGTTAATTTTTTAATATTTGTATGTTTGAAATGATTCATAAAGATTAATTCTTTAGAAAAAGGCCAAACAGAAAAAAAATCAATAGTGGCTGTCTTTGGATAGTAGGATTTTTTTTCCCCCTCCTTCCTAATTTTTGATATTTTCCAAAATTGTTATATCTAGACTTTGTTACTCTTGTGATTAGGGAAAAAAAAAAAAAAAAAAAAAACAACTATGTTTCAAAGTCACAGCACGCACCTCCCGAGAAGTACAGGATGTGCTGAGGAGGACGGGGATCAGGAGGTCAGGAAACGGTGAGACCTCCTTGGTCTGCACTGGACTCCTCCGAGTTAGTGAGGAGCCGTGGCCCTGCGTGGCGCTGCCCTGGGTCCAGCCCCTCCTCCCGGGGGGCAGGCTGTCCCACACCTGCCATCCCCCGGCCTCCCACCTGGCCCGCTGACCGCACCTGCGAGGGAAGCGCATGCGCAGGGAGGTTTCCAGCCCCTTGCGGACACCCCCGGTGGCTGCCAGCTCATTACGCGCGAGGTGAACACAGGAGCTAATTAAATATGGCTTTATTTATTCACTTAGCAAAACCCAGCAGAACATCAATTACGGAATAAATTGTTAATGAATAAAAGAGCTTAAACCCTCTGCGCAGCGCGCACAGACGCACGGCTCTTTCCTGCGCGCGGGAATCGCGGGGAGGCCTCGAGTCCCCGGGCACGTCCAGCTGCCGCCTGCCTGGGCCCACTCCATATGGCTGGACGTGACCGGAAAGAACCCCCAGCAGCTGGAGTGGGTCACTGCAAAGTTCCCGCTAGCCCCTTCCTGGGTCTCCTGCTGCCCTGGAAGATGCCTGCCCGCGGGCCCTCTGCCCAGCTGCCCTTGCAGCCCCTCTCTTGCTCTGTGCACCGGTTTCCTGCTCTACTGGGAAGCACCAGCACAGGTGGAAGAGGACCGTGAGCCCCTCGCCTGCACCCTGGCCAGCGTGCTGCTGGCTTGGAGGTGGCTTGACCCAGGTGCTCACGAGGGTGGCCTGCTGGGAGGTGGTGGGGCCACTGCGCCACTCTCAGCAAGGCCGAACACTGGTCTGGAGGTATGGGTATTCATGAGGTGAGTGGACAGCAAGAGCAAGACTGGCCCCTCTCCCTGCTGAGGCTCCTGTCCCCCGTGTGACCTCTCCCCTTCACACATTCCTGCCCCCAGGCCACCTGCCAAATTGCGGTCAGCAAGGCTGGCTTCACCAGGGCCATCTTGGACTTGCAGCCTCCAACAACAGGCCAAGCGACCCTCTTCTTTGTGGACAGCCCTTGTCCTTCCTTCCCAGCCCGCAGCCCCCTTCTTCCTCCCGCAGTCCCCCTTCGCACTCCATCAATTTTCCTCTCTGCTGGATCCTCCCCATCAGCCTGCAGATGAGCTGTCATTTTTCTTCCATTACAAGAACAAAAACGGAAAGGCGACCCCGTCTTCACCCCATTTGTCTTCCAGCTGCCACCTTCTTCTGTCTCCCCTTCCCAGGGAGGTTGTCCCCAACGCTCCTTGTGCTCATTGTCCTTGAGGTCTCCCCACTCCCACACCCATCCCGCCGGACGCCCAGCGCTCTCACTGGTCACCATGGCCTCCCCTGCCAGGCGCTGCTGGATCCCTCCCTGGCCCTGTCAGCAGGTGACCTGTGGGTGGGGGAATGAAAGGGCAGTGCTGGTAACTGTGCCGGGATAACCCTGCATGGGAGCTGTCCTTCCTGCAGACCAGGGGTTGGCTGAGAGGACCCTCAGAAGCTCCGTACCCCAAGTCCTTCCTTGACCACTCTTCAGGACATGGCCTCCTGGGCCTCCTCCTCTGCCGCCTCCTTTGGTGGTAACTTCCGACTGTTCAGATTTCTTGATGTTCAGTGCTTGGAAAGCTTCTGTCCTCAACCCACCCCTACTTGCCGAACCCCCCGCCCAGCCTCAGGGCTGCAGTTGAGGTGATGGTCTCCCTGCATCTCCAGGATGCACATTTCCCCTCAACTCCAGACTCCGTACCTCTGGGTCTCCTGGACTTGTCCACTCTCACGTCTCGCACACCCTACACTGCACTTCTGATTTTTCTCACCCGATCTTGTTTAAGTCGTATCCATCCCAGTGCAAGGCGAGTCTATCCGTCCAGGTGCTCAGTCCCAAGTCCTTACTGAGCTTGGCTCAGCCTGGTCTCCTCTGTTACACCTGGGGTCCAGCGATTCCTCCTGTCTTTGAAACATCCCCAGGACCTGAGCCTGCCTCCCTCCTCCTGCAGACACCCTCACCGGCTACGTAGACTGTCCTAAAGGTCTTCTAACTGACGCCTGCTGCAGCCCTGATACCACCCAACAGCTAGAAATCCTATCAAGGTAAGTGCCAATCACATCACTGAGACTCCCCCCAGAGGCTTTCTGCCATCTCTGAGCGGGAGTAGAAGTCCTTCCCACAGCAAGCAGGTCCTCACTGTGTACTCCCTTCCTCAGGTCTTGCTACGGTGTGGATATGAGGGGTCCCCAGTGCTCCCATGTGAGACAACGCAGGAAGGCTCAGAGGAGAAATGACTGGGTTGTGAGCGTCTTAGCCCAGTCAGTGATTTAATCCCTGATGGGATCATCTGAGTGGCAACTGCAGCCGCTGGGGGGTGGGGGGGGCATAGCTATGGGGTAGATATTTTGTACCTGGACCTGGAGTTTTCTCTGTGCTCCATGACATGAGCTGCTTCCCTCCGCTATGATGTCCTGCCTCCCCTCGAGCCCTCAGGAATGGAGCTGGCCTTCTGTGGACCAAGACCTCTGACACCTTGAGCCCTCAAACAAACTCTTCCTCCTCCATAGCTGCTCTGGTCAGGTCCTTTAGTGCCAGCATCGAAATAGCTGATTAAAAAACGGGTCTCCTCCTGGGACGTCCTGCTGCGACTGGACCATTCCTGTCCCTGCTTCTCAAAGCACTTGCTCTCTGTCCCCTCTCCTGGAGAGCGCCTCCTTCTGATTGCCTGTGGGCCCTCCTCTTGTTGATGTCTGCTCAGACGTTACCTGCTCAGGCAGCTCTTGGAGGTGTCTGAGTGACAGCTCTCTAGTTGGCCACACACCCTGGTGCATCCCATCTCCTTCCACCATCCAGATGAGCTCTGCCCAATGCAGCTTCCTGTGACGAGCCATGAGCTCTGTGCTGCCCAGCATGGTGGCCCAGCTACACGCGCTAACCAGCAGGCAAACATGGCTGGTCCAGAGGAAGAACTGACTTCTAGTGTCCCTCGGTCTCATTCATCTAAGTCCAGCTTAGCCACGTGGCTTGTGTTGTGGAATGCACAAGTCTGTGGCTTACTGACCCTCTACAGGTTTGCTCAGAGGTTGGCTTCCTGTGAGTCAGTATCCACGACTGACTGGTCCCCTTCACTAGAATGGAAAGTCCAGGGCACCTGTGTCTGGTACAGAGGGAAGGAGGCACCACACTTCTCTTCACAAAGGGAACTTAGTACAATGGGTCACCAATTCTCCTGCATGTTAAAACTAAGGATTTGTGGACCCCGACCTTTAAAATTCTGACCTTGGAGGCCTGATGGGGAACCCAGGGATACTCATTTTAAACACATACTATGCAATTCTTAGGATATATTTTTTCCAGAGGAAAGATTTTTTTCTGTGCCAGAAACATAATAGGTGCTCAACAAACATTGTAAGAGCCACAGTTTGTTTTCAGTTTAAACATTTCCAGATCTTGTTCTAAGTTCCAAGTAACACACCCTTATCTTACTTTAGTCCCAGAATGCACTGTTTTCTTGGAACTTCAACATCACTGTTCTATGCATCAACTGTCTTATAGCTATAAATTGTGTCCTCAGAGACTGTGATGTCATCGCTTCATTAACTGTACAGGCTGCTGGGGTTCTGCAAGCCTTGTACTAACTGCTTGTCATTAACTTATTTTCTTCCACATCTGTGTGCCTTGATTAGTCTTCAACAGAAATGACTAATGGGACAGGACGATACGTCTGTTCCCCCAAAGAGTTAAGCAAGTGAGGTCGAGACACTCATTGACAGTGCATTCAGAGGTTGGCTGCCCGTACACACAGCTGTCACAAAAAGAATATCTGCAGTTGCAAAGAGGGCGGTGTTATTCCTTTATACATCAGCACGCGAAAAATCAAGTTTCAACCCTACGCCACGGTGCTGGGATGAAAAACCAAGTGTTTCCCTCTGAACCCAGCGTTCCCACATCTAAACCGTGCTCAAAACTGGGGTTGGCAAACCATCTACTAAAAATTATGTGCAGTTCTTGTCTAACGTGAGTGTCCCTGGGCCCCACCAGACCTCCTGGGTGAGAATGTGAAGCGCAGGGCCCAGGAGTCCCGAGCAGGAGACCCCCATCCTGAGACGGCTCCGTGGTGGCAAGCATGGTGCCCTCCTCCCTGTGAGCCAGGAGCCCCTGCGGACACCAGAGCTGCAGATGCTTAATCGGTGCCTCACGTGAGACGGTGTGGTGTCCACGAACACCCATGCAGAGGCTGCCCACGCCTTAAATCCCCCTAGATGACTCACTGCGCCCAACACAAGGTAAGCTAAGCAAATAATTGTCATGCTGTGTTCTCTAGGCAAGAGTGGCAGGGAAAGGCCTGTCTGCGCTCTGACAGTCACGATCTTCTCTTCTGAGCACGTCGTCTGCGGGTGTTGGATCCGTGAGTACAGCACCCACAATATCAAGGGCAACTGTACCCCAAGCTCTTACTCTCTGGGGAAAGGTGATTCTTTCTTCATGAGCTCCCACCTCGTGAGCTTGTGACTGTGCAAACCAAGGAGAACGGGGAACATGATGTGGACACTCATCTGAGCCACGCTGTACGCAGAGAGGTGATGGATGGCGCAGGTTCCAGCGGCAGATTAGAGCTCAAGAAATATCCCTAGGTTCTTCCGCTGCCTCCTGGGAGTGGAGAGATTCATCCATCAAGTCCTGAGACCTGAGAGGTCCCACTGCCATCAGGACTAACAAGAGCGAACCTGAAAGGGGATTATTCTGAGATGAACGAGGCCACCTGCCGCAGGAACAGAGCACATCCGCACGGCCTCGGTCAGCCTCCAGCGTGGGCTCTGGAGGACGGGAGGCTGTGGTTCCAGCCCCAGCTGACGGCAGGCTGGGTGGCCGTGAGCACCAGTGCTGGGTTAGCAATCGCCGTGTCATCAGCTCCAGAGCACAACAGAACAGCGGCCTGTTCTCTGCAGCTCCCCAGGGCCAATTCTGGCAAGAGCAGGTCTTGGCAGGGCTTTTTGCTTCTGCTGTGATTTCTGTGACTTTCGGTGCCAACAGGCAGGTGGAGGGAAATAAGGGCACTGTGGAAAGTCCAAGGACAGAGGGGTTCAGAGTAGGGGCGCCATCAGAGCCCCACCGAGCAAGCCTCGTGTGTGGTCAGGAGACCTGTGTGCATTGGGGGAGGGTGGGAGCTGGAAATATGAGCTTCCTGGGGAACTGCAGCACCCACTGTGTCAGCAGATGGGCACATGTGGGGAACAGTGTGGGAGTCTGGACTCTAGCACAGGCTGGGACAAACCACTCCCATGTAGGCCACCTCGCCGTCTGCCCCAGGGCCCCAGGGATCGCTTTTCCTGGAGACTTGGATTCCAGGCAGAAGGTGCCACCAAGCAAGGGCCTGGGGTGCAGAACAGGCAGTCGTTTTGTGGCCAGGGGCATGGGGTAGAAAGCCAGCGGAAGGCGGGCTGATTTGTGGTATGTGGAGCCAGTAACTGAAGGCCTGGGTCACAAGTCACGGACTCAGACACAAGTCTGCAGTGGGAGCCCATGGAAGAGGCCAAACCCCAGGCCCTGATGCCAGAAGGAGAGCCTTGCACACCTCAACCCCCTGCTCAGCCCCCAGGGAGCTACCACCATCAGACTGGTCCTATGGAGAGCAGGTCAGCAAGGAGCCAGCACCCACCCTCTAAGCTGAGAAAGACAGGGACTAAGGGACCCCAGTAGGTCCTAATGCCACACACTCCAGCAACTCCTTGTGTCTGTCCCTGGGACACTCCCTGGGGACAATGGGGTCTCCTGGCACTTCTTCTATTTCCTGCTCAGGCCACCCTCTCAGGGCCAAGACAGTGTCCAGGACAATGGTCAGCTGCAAAGGTGTGCCTGACCGTAAGCACAGACTCATGTTCAGAAGTCCCAGGAATGTCCTCCCCTGCCCCCACGGGAACCTACTCAGGAGATGGGGTTTGAGGCTCTTGGCTGAGAAATCACTTCTCCTTCATGGTAGGTTATGTTTTGACAGTTGAGAAGAGAAAAGAAGAGTCTTTTTATGAAAAAAAGCATTCACACGTAAGATCAGAGGGCTATTTGTGTTTTAAACCCCTCCCCAGACCTATTTCAGCAGGTGAAGTGGATGCGGTTTAGTAAGGGGAGAGCACGCGTGGTTCAGAGGGGCAGCCGGTGGCCTGAAGCCACACAGACTGTGCAGAGAAACCCAGCAGCCCAGCCAGGTCAGCCAGGTTTATTTCCCAAAGTCTTCCCGTTTGCAAGTGGCAGAACCGTCCCCTAGACCCAGAGGGTCCTTACATGGAAACTGAGGCTGGCCTCCCACCATCGCGGTCCACATTCCCTCTCATTTGTCCTTTTGCTGGTCAAACATGAAACAGCTCAGGGATCACCTGTGTGTGCATTTGTGTGTTAGCCTCTCAGACATCTCCTCCCCTAGCTTCAGTTAAGTCACCCAAGCAAACAGAATCCTTGTTTTTGTTTTTATTTTTTAAGTAAGACTGATGAGATGGGAAAATCAATTGAGATGGCAATTTGTTTCATTCTTGCTCTGGAATGAGAACCACACAGTACAGGGGAAAAAATATATGAACATATCAACACATGCTCAAAAGGCATCTGATAAAAACCAACATGTCATTTGTTATGGTTTAGATGTGAGGCAGCCCCCAAAAGCCATGTGTGAGACAATGCAAGAATGTCAGAGGTAAATGATTAGACGCTAAGAACTATGACCTAATCAATGGATTAATCCACTTGAAGGGGCTTACTGTTCACATTCTGTCTCTGGTGAGCGGAGCTTGCTCTCTGCTTCCTGGTACCATGAGCTGAAGCCTTCCTGCAGCACACCCTTCCGCCGTGATGGCCGGTCTCACCTTGAGCCCAGAGCAATGGAGTCAGTAGACCTTGGACTGAACCTCTGACACCATGAGCCAAATGAACTTCTCCTCTGAGTTGTTCTCATCAGGTCTTTTGGTCACAGGGATAAAGAGCCAACTGAGACACCATTCTCAATACGAAGTCTTAGTTAAAAGTACTGGAAGGAAACCAGTTGGGTGTGAAGATCATCAAAGCTCAGGAGGAAATTATGCTCTAAATGTTACAACTGTAAAGTCATCTCACACTGAATCAGAAGCCCGACCGGTGAATTTGCTTTTGCTATTATTTTTTTTTTAGCATTATCTGCAGGTTCTGATAAATGCAGCAAAACAGAAGACTAGGAACACACACACACAAAAATTGCATTTTCATTTAAACTATAAGATAAACCAAGAATTTGTTTTATTCTTTGCCACTTTATTTATTTTACTCAAGTGCTTTATAATTTTTAGATCAAGCCAATTGAATAAAAAAAGAGAATTTAATAAAGCAGCAAAATAGAAGAGAAATATCTTTTTATTTATGTAGTTGATTTTTAATGTTTTCTCTCTACTGTAGAAATGAAAACCTAGAAACAGAATGGGAAAAGTACTTACTATAATGATCTCAAATTATAAATCATGAATAAATCTGACAAGAAAGCCAGAGGACCCTTATGAAGAAACAACAATAATAAAAATCTAATTAGTGGTGAGATGAAAAGACAGTTCATCGTCTCAGAAAGAAACCCTTCATGTCGGAAGGCTGCCAATTATCCCAGTGTTAGTACGCAGTCCCTCGCCACTTCCCCACGGAAACATAGATTTGCTTCTTAATTGGATGAAATTTCCTTAATGTTCATTTGAAAGCATAGATGCCCAAGAGTGGACGAGACATCATGAAACAAAGTGGTAATTAAGGCGTGGTTGTTTATGAGACGCATCCAGCACAGCAGGCTCAAGGCGGTTCTGCAGTGGACCCATGTCACCACTGGTGCAGGGCCACTGAGTTCCCACGGCGGGGCCCGGAGTGGGGCCTGAGTTGGCTCTTCTGACAAGTTCCCCTGGGGGCTGCTGGGCGGAGAAATTCCCAAGAAACACCAGGACCACAAATCAACAGAATGTGGGCAAATTAATAAACAGATATCTGACGAGGGTACCCACGAGGGGTGACTGAGTAAGACAAAGGGACAGGAGGGAGACCGATGGCAGAGGAAGAGGAGAGAGAGGAGCAAGGGGGGGCATGGGAAGTTCTGAGGGACACAGGGGACCAAACAGTGCTATGTCCATGTATGAGTGTACCACAGGGGCTCCCACCTTTCTATGTCTTATAACAGAAGGGAGACCAGGGGAGGAGAGGAAGGGACCAGGGAGCAGAGAAGGGGACTAGGGAAGGGAGGAGGGGACCACGGGAAGGAGGAGGGGAGCAGGAGAGCAGAGGAGGGACCAGGGGAGGGAGGAGGGGACCAGGGGAGCAGAGGAGGGGACCAGGGGAGGGAGGAGGGGACCAGGGGAGCAGAGGAGGGGACCAGTGGATGGAAGAGGGGACCAGGGGAACAGAGGAAGGGACCAGGGGAGGGAGGAGGGGACCAGCGGAGGGAGAAGGGACCAGGGGAGGGACCAGGGGACCAGGGGAACAGAGGAGGGGACCAGGGGAGGGAGGAGGGGACCAGAGGAGGGAGGAGGGGACCAGGGGAGGGAGGAGGGGACCAGGGGAACAGAGGAAGAGACCAGGGGAGCAGAGGAGGGATCAGGGGAGCAGAAGAGGGGACGGGGGGGGAGGAGGGGACCAGGGGAGGGACCAGGGGACCAGGGGAACAGAGGAAGGGACCAGGGGAGGGAGGAGGGGACCAGGGGAGGGACCAGGGGACCTGGGGAACAGAGGAAGGGACCAGGGGAGCAGAGGAGGGACCAGGGGAGCAGAGGAGGGGACCAGGGGAGGGAGGAAGGGATGGGGGGGAGGAGGGAAGAGAGGTGCTGGGAATGAAAGTGACCCAACTATGCTGTGTGCATGTGTCACGATGACTCCAACCACCCACCAAAACCACGAGAAAAGAGGAAAAAAGTTTGTATAACGTGGTCTCCAGGAAAATGCAGTGCTCTCTGTGCATGAGCACCTGTGGGCGTACACACACTTCATGTGGATTTAGGGAGAGGAAGATGGGACAGAAGCAGGAGAGCCAGAAGCTTAGCCAGAGGAAAAAGGAGGAAAATAACACTGGAAAGTCCCCAGTATGAATAATGTGACCCCATCTATGCTGTCACACAGAATTCCATGTGGTCGTGATTCATGGTACATGGAAACAGAGTTTGCACTGGGGCCCAAAGACTAGAGAAACTACACTCCAAAGTGAGATGCCGGGCACTTCCTTCTATCCCTCATTTCACAAATAAATACAGTGGCTTCCCCTCATCCTTGGTTTTGACTTCCATGGTTTTGTTTACCTGAGGTCTCAATCATGGCCCAAAAATACCAAAAGAAAAATTTCAGAAACAATTCAAAAGTTTTAAAATATGTGCCCTTCTGAGTGGTGTGATGAAATCTCACTCTCTTCTGCTCTGTCCTGCCTGGGATGCGACTCATCCCTTTGTCCAGTGTATCCAGGCTGTATATGCTACCCACCTGTTAGTTACTTAGTATCCCTCTTGGTTATCAGAACAGCCGTGGCAGTGCCACAGTGCCTGTGTTCAAGGAACCCTAATTTCACTTAAGAATGGCCCCTAACCACAAGGTTAGTAATGCGGACAATTTGGATATGACAAAGAGCAGCTGTAAGTGCTTTCTTCACGTGAAAAGACCAGAGTTCTTGACTTAACGAGGAAGAAACATAGCACATCCATAGGGTTCTGAACTAACACTGGTCCAGGCATCCCTGAGGTGAACTCGACAGCATCCCTGGCAGGTAAGAGGGAAGTCCTGTTTCCAATGAGGTGCTGATCTAGGCAATAAATAAAATTAAGCACCACCAGCTCCAATTTTGGCTCCCATCCTAGTGTCTGTGCACTAGGAAGTATTTACAGAGGAGAACATGATCAGGGGAGGGGGCGCTAAAAGACCCACTGCTAAGTATTCACTAGACAAGAAAAGAGAGGTGGTCACAGAGGTTACTCTTCACTCCCCAAAACCGTGGAAAAGAGGTAGAGTGACCTCATGGTTTTGCACCCCAAATAGGATGCTTTGGAGCATGAGGAGTTCTGCTAGGACAGAGACCCACACAGGCTGGTTCTGGGGAAACTAGACACAGGGTCCTCACAGGGACGAGAGGAGCTTCCCGTGATCAACGGGCCTGACGGGGGGGGCTGGGATGGGGGATCACTGAGAGGGGACAGCAGCCTCCAGTGCTGAGAAGTTCAGGTGCCACCAAATCCCTGGAGGCAAAGAAGAGGGACATACTTGGAATGGAGGTAGATTTGACCTGGCATGGGAGCAGCAGAGGTCCTGAGGGATGGGAAGTGGCGGGAAGTGGAGGGCATCCTGTCCCCAGTGGTGGGAAGTGGGGGCGTCCTTGGAAACGTGAAACGTGAAACGTTAAAGCAAGAAGGGAGGCTTTAACCACCTCCCGAGACCAGAGACCTGAGGCGCCAGATCAGCACTGATTATCAGGGAGAGTGACCCCATCCTTCCTCCAGCCCAGCCCCAACCCCTGAGGGTGTGGGGACCACTGGTGTTGGGCCACAGAACCAGGAGGCGAAGAGGCCCCTCCGCACACTCGGGCAGGAGAAACAGCCATTTCCCATCAAATTTGCAGTTTTAGTCCTAACACATTTTAGGTGGCCACCGCCAAGAACGTCCCTATCTAGGGTGACCTGGAGAATCTGCCCAGGTTCTCATCTGACGGGAGGGAAGAACAAAATTAGGGTTCTTTGGGGGGACAAAAGTAGAGTTGTTTTATTTCAAGAATATACTGGTTCGATTTAAGAATTAATCATAGAATATTTAAATGGATTGCGAACATGATGGTTTTCCTCCCCGTTGGACGAAAGCTCTCTGTGCTCACAAGAGTGGACCCCACACCCTGCCACTGCCCGCGGAGAGTTTCAGCATCCTGACAAGAAGGTTATCCCAGGGATGACCCGACGCAGTGCAAATTCTGCATTCGAGAGCCTTCTCCCAGGGCCAATCCTGTTCCCCTACCAGCTTGTACTCCCAGCCTGGAGGGATGTAATCACCCTCCCTTGTTCCCCTCGGAAGACAGGTGTGCAAGGCCAAGGCTCGGTTCAGGAGGAGACAGACTTGTGAGAAGCCCAGGGCAGAAATGCCCGCTGGGTGGGTTCCCTCGCTTGCAGGGGCTGAGAAGGGCAGGGCTCCTGGGTTTTCTCAGTCATTTGCTCCCTCCATAGCTACCTCCCCAGGAAGGCTGAGGGCAGGATAGCCGCTGGGTGGGCCCGTCTTCCCCACATGCAGAGACAGGATGGAAAGGGGACTCTGCGGGGCAGCAGGGTCCTCACCCAGCAGCTTCCTGTAACAGAGGGCAAGAGGGTGACCATGGTGACCTCCGTAGAAGAGTCAGGGGGCCGTCCTGGTTCTGGGGACCACTCTGAGGCTCACCTTCCTCCAGGGCACAGAGGAGATCCTCCCACACCACTGAGATGGGACTTCCTGCTGCTGTGGAGAGGGAGCAACCGCTAGGTTGAATCTGAGTGAATTAAGAGCTACCTTGGAACACACGGGTTTTCTCCTGTGCTCTGGGCACAAACTGTGAGTCAGACCATGAGAAGCAGAGGTTAGAGATGTTCATTTTCCAACAATGGCTCGAGGTCGATTAGTCTGACCCTTAAATTGAGCTCATCAACTCCGTGAGGCTGGGAAAGAAATTAACCTGATGCGGTCAAATGTCAAATTCCGCATCCGACAGCCTTCTCCAGGGACGACGGATGCTCCTTCCCCTACCAGCCTGTATTCTGGCTCCGGAGGAATGTGATTACTTCGCCGCTACCCTGGGATGCGCGGAGCTCTGCTGGCCGTGATGCGGTCTCTGGTTGTCCTCCCAGTGCAGGATCTGCCCAGGCTGCTCTGCTAGCCCCTGCCGTGCTCCTGCTCCCTCTTTTGCTCTATGCTGAGGGCCTCCTACCTGGTTCTCTGCTTATTTCTCCAGGCCAATCTCTTCCTTGAACGTAAACCTGGTGACACTTCTCCATTTGGGCACTGGATGACCACCTCAAACTCAGGTCTCCCTGATTCTTAAACCACCCCCCGCCTAAAACTAGAAACAAAGTTAGGCTACAGGAAGGACAACCCACCCCCTCCTACCTGCCCGGTGGCCCTCCAGGTTTCGGTCACCCCACAGGTTGCTCCAGTGGCCGCTCCAGGAGCTGGCCACCCTGACACCCTGCAACACTATCCTTCTGATCACACCAGTTGCCCCTGGAGAACCGGGCGACTCTGTCTCCAGTCCTGAACATGATCCCCTTTCACCCTGGAGAGCAACGCAGTCCCGGTTCCCAGGTTGGGATGTTAGGGCCATTATTCTGCCCACCCCACCTGGCCGACTCTAGCTTCTCCTCCGATTTCCCACCTTCGCCTGCCTATAACCGCACTGGTGCCCACCCTGGACACCGTAAGCTTGTTCCAGTTGAGGTCTTCCAGAAGGGCCTTCTGCTTCCCACCGGATTCCATACTCTGTCCCTCCATCCTGCTTTGTCCCTTCAGCCTCACTCCTGGCCTCTCTGTGTGTTCATTGGTTGTTTTCTTTCTCTGTGACTCACTAATACCCACGACCAGGGGAAGATCTGACCTTCCATCCACACCTATTTGAGAGCTCACTGTTGAACCTTCAATGTCTCAAGTAGAAAACTGTGTGACATAAAATGGGTACTCAAGAGGACCCGACGCAGTCTGGGCCACTGAACGCAGCTCCTGAGCCGGGGAGGGGACAATGGGAATGAGAAGCTGCATGAGGGACTCAGAACAGGCGTATTAAGTGGCCATGTTGTAAAGAGCGCTCTCCCCTTCCTCCTGCTCCTGTGAGGATACAGAGAGAAGAGGAGACACCGAGTCCCTTCCCATGCAGCTGGGCCCTGGACCCTGGGCGGAGGGAGCCCCCGTTTCCTTCCCCTCACAGGCTCTGGGACATTGCACAGGGCTGAAGCAGCCCCTGGCCACACCCCTGAAGGCCCTGAAAATTCAAGGTGTGCAGAACTGGACCAAGGCCACAGGCCCTGGGATGGGGGACAGTGGTCCTGGGGCCCGAGGTCGCCACACTCCCAGCGGGGGCCAGATGGGTCTCCTGCTGGTGGTGGTCATTTGCACGAGGCAAAGTTACTTTCTGAAAAGAATGTTGTCCTTCCCTTAGGAAGTGAGTTCTGTTGAGATGACATGAGCCAGCCCAGGGAGGCGCTGAGCCTCGCCCAGGAACCGCCAGCAGGCTAGAGTGAGGAGCGCTAGCCTGGGGGGGAGATGGCCAAATGCCTCCATGGTCCCACTTCTCTGGCTCTCTGTCCCTGCCATCTGTTTTTGTCCTCTCCTCTCTGGGGGGGAGAAAGTCACAGGAGTCTTATAAATGCTGCCTACAGCCTAGGAATCAGGAGCCACCACAACACATTTGCACTGTGACCGGCCCAGGCCCCTTCCTGGCCAGTAGCGTGAGTCAATTTGATTCATTCCCAGCAAACACGCCCACGACTTTCAAAAGTGAATGACCCAAAGGACTCAAACCGAAGGTCCAGAGAAATGGCCAGCTCTGAAAAGATCCAGGTGGGTCCCCCGCTGTCACCAGCAGCCCCACACAATTTCGCTGTCTGAAGGAGACCAGTGGCTCTCTGCTTTGAAGGCAGCGATCCATCATCTCACAGAGGCCTACAAAGCCCTGGCCCCTGGGGTACTGTCCCCTTTGAAAACTTCATTACTAAACCCAGCTGAGTCCACATGACAACTGAAAGTCACGGTGGCCCACGAGAAACGTGGCCCGACGTGCCCTGGAAGGGATGCTGTGGGTTTCTTCTCCGGGGCCTGAGGTTTCGGCCTCTCCTGCTCCACCCAGCATGCCCTGTGCCCAGGTGGCAGGGGTCGGGGACCTGTGCCGAGGGGTCGCTGCTTGGGCAGGAGGTTGCAAGCAGCCTTGCGGGGCTTCAGATTGTAGACACAGCGTTTGGCATGAGGACCCCAGGGCACTGAGAAGGGCGTTTTCCCTCCAGGAAACCACGTTCCACTGGGGCACAGAGATGGTAACAGGATCACAGATCAAGGACAGCACAGCACAGGATGGGGCACAAAGCTCTGGGGGAATTTAGCGGGCAGCAGCCATCTCTGGGAAGTGGCTCTGAGCCACTGGTTGGAGGATGAGAGGCTTTGCCAAGGACAAGTCTTAACTGGGGATCCCTAAACAGTGTGTCTGGGTGTGGGGTGTGGAAAGGACGGCGTGTTGGGGGCATCCAGGGATTTGTGGAGGTGCAGGAGGGGAACAGGAGGCTGCAAGATGGCATGGCTCTGCAGGACTTCGAACCTCCACCAGGTGGTGAGACCCCCTGGGCCCAGGGCAGGTTCCACCACCCAGGACCAGGCCTGAAGCTCAGGAAGAGCGACCTTTAGTGCATCTGGAGAAGGAGGCCAGAGCAGGGGGCAGAACCAAGGCAGCCCTGGGCGGTGAGGAGGGGAGGGAGCAGGGGAGGGGAGGGGAGGAGGAGGAGAGGGAAGGGGAGGGGAGGAGGAAGGGAGGGAGGGGGGAGGAGGAGGAGGAGAGGGAAGGGGAGGGGAGGAGGAAGGGAGGGAGGGAGGAGGAGGAGGAGGAGGGGAGGGAGCAATGAAGAGGAGATGGAGGAAAGTGAAGGGGAGGGGAGCAGACAGGGCAGGGGAGGAGAGGAATAGGGGAAGGAAGAGGAGGGGAGGGGAGAGGAGGGAACAGGAGGAGGAGGACAAGGAGGGGAGGGGAGTAGAAGAGGAGGAGGAGAGGAGGGGAGTAGGCAGGGGAGGAGGAGGAGGGGAGGGAGCAAGGGAGAGGAGGTGGAGGAGAGTGAAGGGGAGGGGAGCAGACAGGGCTGGGGAGGAGAGGAATAGGGGAGGGGAGAGGAGGGGAGGGGAGAGGAGGGGAGGGGAGAGGAGGAGAGAGGAGGAGGAGGAGGGCAGGGGAGCAGGAAGGGAGGCGGAGGAGGGGAGGGAGCAGGGGAGGGGAGGGGAGGAGGAAGAGGAGGAGAGGAGGAGGGCAGGGGAGCAGGAGGGAAGGAGGAGGAGGAGGAGAGGGAACAGGGGAGGGGAGGAGGAAGAGGAGTAGAGGAGGAGGCGGAGGGAAGGGGAGGAAGCAGGGAAGGGAGGTGGAGGGGAAGGGAGGGGAGGAGGCAGGGCAGGGGAGGAGGCAGGGGAGGAGCCTCGCCTCAGCTGGTGAGGACCAGGGTGGAGGGCCATGGCAGGGAGCAGCAAGATGTCCCCTGCGTGAGACCCGCGTCGGGATGTGCTGTGTCGCCTGAGAGACAGGTGAGTGGCAGGCAGGAGAGTGGGTGGCCCCAGGGCGAGCTCAGCTTAGGACCCAGGAGCTTGGGGAGGCCTGAGGACAACCACATGGGGGTGTGCTTTAGGGAGGTGCGACCAGAGGGCAACTAGGGCCGAGGTCTGGGTCTCCGAGGTCACAGGAGAGCAGGTGGAAGCCACAGCCCGAGTGACACCTCCCTGAGACAGGGATGTGAGATGAGGCCTGGGTGGGTCTAGGGACAGAGATGGTCAAGGGAACAGAGATGGTCTAGGGGACAGAGATGGTCAAGGGAACAGAGATGGTCTAGGGACAGAGATGGTCTAGGGAACAGAGATGGTCTAGGGACCGAGATGGTCAAGGAAACAGAGGTGGTCAACGGCTGGGAGACGAAAAGAAGACCGAGACTGAGAGTTCATCTTAGGATGACCGGGAGTGAAGGGCATGCAGAACCCAAACCTGCCAATGAATGGGAGGTTTTATTTGCGGGGGAGGGCTGGTGAAAATATTCTAGAATCGGCTGTGGCGATGGTGGCACAGCTCTGTGAACACACTAGAAGCCACGGAGTTGTGCTCCTTAAATGGGCCCCTGTATGGTCCACATATTGCACCTCAATAAAACTGGTTTTTAATTATTAGTTCTTAGGTAGCAAGGACTGAACCAGGGGCACTAACCACTGAGTCACATCCCTAGTCCTATTTATATTTTTGAGACAGGGCCTTGCTAAGCTACTTAGGGTTTCACTAAGGTGCTGAGGCTGGCCTTGGGATCCTCCCGCCTCAGCCTCCAGAGTCGCTGGGATTACCGGCGTGTGCCACCACATCAGCTAAAACTGTTATTTTTTTAAAGTAGGCAAGAAATTCAAAAACACAGTGGCCACCTGTGTCTGATACAGTCAAAGGCGAAGGAAGGAGCTGGCTGCCAATGAGGAAGGCGGCGCTGGTTCCCAGCAGAGGAGGTGCCAGGAGGAGCCACGTGGCACTGGCTTGAAGGAGCCGAGTTAACAGGATGTGACAGCCTCAGCAGGTTGACAGACAGAGCCAGGATCCTGGCAGCTCAGGGAGGTGGCAGCGGGTGGAAGGAGGGGCCAGAGCATCAACGTCCTGAGAGGCCTGCCCTACGTGTCTCAGGGGCTGCCCAGGCATTCGCTAAACTAGACCCACTGGGTGGACGGCATCCTGAGGGCGGGCATCCTGAGGGTCCGGTGTCCAGAATCCCTACTTGGTGACTGGCGGAGGCTCGGTCTATACAGGACTGCCTCCTGAGGGCACGGGGCCGTGGCCACACGGGCGCTTTCACCTTGCTATGTGGCCATTGCTGATGTGACAATGTGACATCGCATCCTGGATTAACTTACGTTTCTTCTATTCTCAGTGAGGTTTGGCGGGGTTTTCTCAGGTGCCGACAAAACTGCTATTTTCTTGCTTTCATTCACCTTCTGTCTCTGCTCTTTGCTTTGTTCTCACTGAAGTATGGAAGTCCCAACACTATCCTCGTGGTGACCATGCAGATGTTTCCCCAGCTGTGTCCGACCCCGGTTCCACTGTGTGGCTGCCGCAGGCCTGGGGGCCTCCCGGTGCAGAGCTGGGGAAGACTCGGCCCTGTTCTCCTCACTTGGTTTCAGAGGCATAATAGTGAATTCTCTGATCCACCTGGAATCTCTTCTTCTGTGTGGAAATTAGGTCAGGACCACAGTTATTTCCTGTCCCCAGATTCCCAGGTCTTAGGAGGCTTAAAATGGTAATTGGGGTGTGTGGGGAGCTGGATCCCATGCATCTCAGCTTGAAGGACTGCGACACTGTCTCCTAAACCCGGGGAGCTCTGTTCAGTTTCTTCTTTCTCTTCCTCATTCATCACTTTAGAATACCATGGTTGGGGTCCACATTTTCTCCAGCAATGATTTAACCCAGGAGTCCTCAATTCGGGGGATCTTACATCCCCCAGGGACTTAAAAATGTTCAGAGACACTGTGGGCTGTGGCATCTGGAGGGAGGGGTGCTGCTGGCATGGAGTGGGAGAGCCCAGGGTGCTGGTGAGTACCTGACCATGGGCAGACACGCTGCACTGCCCAAGATGGCGCAGAGGCTCACCTGAGGAGCTGTGCAGCCTGGAGGAGCGGTCAGTGGGAAGCAGCGGTTTCTAGAAGTCTGGGGCTTTCAGATGCCAAAATAAAACACTGTGAGGTGAACCCTTAGGGCTCCCTCTGAGCCTCTTTTGAGGATTTGGGTCTTTGTGGGAACAGAAGGGCAGGAAAAGCTGAGGAAATACTTAATTGGCCCGTGCAGTGTTTTCCTGGTGAACCGGGCATGGCCGGCTTCCCTGGAGGGCCCCCCCAGCAAAACATCTGGAATTTGATAAAACCTCTACGGTTTATCAAGCTTGCAAAATTGCTCTCCTGCCTTGTCAAGATGCAAATTCCCATAGCTCCTGAGACAGGGTTCTGGACAGCACTGGTCCCTGACTTCCTAACTGCCACCAAGGCCTGCTGGTAGAGTCCCTGCTGACGTGGGCGGCCCTCCTGGTGCACCTGCTGGGCTCATTCAGATGGGGCTAATTCCTGACTGCTCTGCTCTGCTGTTTTAAGTACTAGAGCTTCATGGCATGCTTCAATATCCCCTTGGCCAAGTCTTAGTTATTTTTTCCCCATAATTCTTCTCCCACCCCACCAACATTTCTCCTCTTCTTATGCTCAATTTTCATTCTTTATTCCAGATGAATCGGAATACACCTGTCATTCCAATAAGTATTCCACTGGAATCTGGATTCACAACACATTGACCTATGCGTTAATTTGAAGAAAAGAGAAAAAACACTGTGTCTAGATCTATCCTGCTTTCTGAAAGCATAATAGGCTTCTTCATTAACTCGGCTTTTATTTCAGTTTTCTATAGTTTAATCTGTATCAGTCTTGTGTGTGCCTATGTTTTTGTTGTTGTTGTTGTTTGTGGTGCTGGGAGTCAACCCCTGGCCTTGTGCATGCCAGGCACGTGCTCTACCACTGAGCTGCACCCCCAGTCTTGTATATTTTCATTAAGGGGATCCTGTGTGCTTTAAATGTCTTGCTGTTATTTCTGCCTGATGTCTGCAATATACTAAAAACTGACTGTACCATTGCATTGTGTTTGGCTACCCTGACTTCTGTTTTCCTCCCTGTGCTGAGTGGTTCTCTTGACGATCTCATCTCACTCTACTTGTTCCTCTTGTCTGGATCCCATTGAATCGCCTACAACTTTTAGGAAACGTTAACAAGCAGTATGTGATTTTTCCATCCATTTAATGAACGACTTGTTCTGCCTCGAGTTGGGGTTGGAACGCTTCCTGTGTTATCGGTTTGGACTTGGCTGCTTTCCCCACTTCCTGGTGAAGTTGCTAATCCTCGGTGATGGAGTCTAAGTTTTGTACTCGTGCCAGGTGGCCAACTAAAATTCCAAGAGTCATGGGGTAATGGCAAAATAACCTGAAGGAGAACCGGATGCCCTCGAAAGAAAGAGACCTGGGGAGAAGAACTGGACCTTGCCCAGGTCACCGATGGGAGCCCAGTTTCCATCCAGCCGAGCAACTGCCAGAGCTCGCGCTGGACTCTAGGCGAGAAGGCAGAGTATGTACGGGCTCCCCGCACCCTCACCTCAGGGTCTAATAGCTGGGGAGATGCTACAAATTTCAGCTATTAATAAACCTGGCCCCTCGCTGACCGTAAAATACCCGAAAGTGCTTATTTCCTGAAAATAATGACCTCGGTAAGCTGTCTAAAATAGGAACGGGCTGCCCTACATAGGCCCGCAGCGCCTCGGAGGCCAGCTGAGCTCTACAAAGGGCCCCAATTATTCTGAAAGTGAAGCACAATTATCTCTCAATTTCAGTCATACATACTTTAATTTCTTAGCAGTCCCTCCATCTGGACTCACTGCCCAGATGTGACCTGACTGATAATGTCACTTTCCTCTGCAGGAAACCAAGCCTCGCCCGCAACATGGCTCTCTGAAAATCTGACTCCAGGAGTTCAACAACCGAGGGCTGATCTGTCACAGAAACGTCATCTTGCTTTATTAATTCAGCGTGTGCCTAGAGAACGTCTTCCTCTCTTGCAAGTTCAGCACATCCTGATGTTTAATAAAAGATTCGATTTCAAAAAAAAAAAAAAATAGCTGAGCAGGTTAAAATGGAAGCATGCTTCCAAGCCCCGATGCAACAGTTCCAGAATTCTCACTAAAATACTTGGGAAAGAAGAGAAAACAAGAAACGCTGAAATCAGACTGCAGCTTAAAGGAATTTCCAACCAAAGGCTGAAGAGCTGGGTGAGTGAGCACCGTGCATCGGCTTCCTCCTCTAGAACGTGCAAGGAAGGAAGAAGGAGAGGGCTTTGGGAGACTCGGCGCCTCCCGCAGGCCCCGGAGCCACAGTTGGAAGCTACCCCACAGCTGGGCACTCACCTCTGGAGGCAGCGGCAGCTGTGAGCACCTCCCCAGCTCCGGGCAACCCAGCCCCTCTCTCCGTCCCAGAAGGTGCCACTCCCAGGTGGGTTCTGCTCCCAGGTAGAGGACTGTGGGGCCCGCTCTGTCCCCCTGCAGGCACCGCATCCCTTGTCCTATCTGGGACAACACCAGCAATGTGGACATCTACCCTGCACGTCTAGGCTGCTTCTCTGACCCAGGCAACAGGAACAGGACCAGGAACACTCTCAGGGAATGTCTCTGAAGTCTGTTTATTATCAGGGAAGTTGAGTGTAGGCTTCTCATCATCAATAGGATGCAAGAAGACCCTGATCCAGGAGACGAGGAGGGGAGCATCAGGAGGAAGCCATCATCCAGGCCCCAAACTGCTCCTGTAAGTGGCTGCTATGATGTGGACCCGCAGAGGTTCTGCTGGAAGCCTGGTCCACAACACGGTGTGTGTGGCAGGTGACGGCCCTTGGAGAGGCGGGGTCTAGTGGGAGGTGGTTCCACCAGGGGTCATTGTCCTTAGGAGTGGATTAGAACTGAGTTAGTTCTCAGGTCAGGCAGGAGTGAGGTCAGTCTGGAGCCACCAGATCACACCCCCAGAGTGGGGTGTTCCAGTGGCCCAGCCCCACTCTACCTCTCTCTTGCACACATCCCTCTCTCCACATATACCTCTCCCCTGTTTTTCTACTACACGAGGAACAACGGGAAGCCCTCACCAGAAGCCGAGCAAACACTGGCACCATGCTTTTGGCCTTTCAGAACCATAAGTTAAATAAGGTTTCTCCTTTACAAATTCCCAGCCTCTGGTATTCTGTTATAGCAATAGCAAATGAACTAAGGTAGTAATGTTCCATCAAAAATTAGTGTGGAAGATGAAGAGACCATACATTATTAGGCAGAACCACAGGATCCAACAGGAAACCCAAACAGACCTGGAAGGACTTCTGATATCGAGGCTACCACAGACTGTCAGACAAAGCAGCTAAATAGTGTTCGAGGAGTAAAAAACCAAGCTTTAAAATTTTTACAACTGGAAATTGTTTAAAAAAAAAACAACATTGACATTGCAAATTAAACAAAAAAAAATGATAGAACTGAAAAATAAATAACTAAAGCTAAAAAATACAGTGGGTAGATTTAACAGAAGATTAGATACAGCTAAAGGAAAGACAGAGGAACTGAAAGCCAGGTCAGGAGGAATGTTCTTGAATAAACACATAGAAGTGAGGGTTTAAGAGATGTCAAATGAGAAGACCTGGCATAGATTAATCCTGGAGTCCCAGGAGGAGAGGAGGGAGAGAAAGGGGCAGAGGCCAACAGCTAAGGTGCAAAGCCCACTGTAGGAAGAAGCCCAGCGAAGCCCCAGGAAGATACGTGACAACAAACCCACAACTAGATGTAGCACAGGGAAACAGAAATGTGGACAAAGCAAAACCCCCAAACATCCAAAAGGAAAACCGAGAGGCCATCCCCAAGGAGGCAGCGGACGGACAGCTGACCTAGGAGGACTGACGCTCGGCCAGTAGTAATCTCAGAGCAGCTAGGGGAGGGGACAAGGAGCCTGTGGCCTCGCCGTGACTGGGGAAAGGTTTGCTGGGCAAGGCATCCCAGGCACACAGCACAACTCCCAGAAACCAGAAGGCCAAACGTCATCATCAAGCTCTGCAGAGTCACAGGCCTAGGACACCCATGTGACTAGGTGCAGCAGGGCTGGAGACACTAAGCCAAGCGCGGTGGCTTCTAACATGTCGAGAGAAGCTCTGCTCCACAGACGGCTCCTCCCGGCCTCCCCCAGCCTCCCCCAGCTCTAGCAGAAGGTCAAGGAACGAGGCCAACAGGAATCGCAGGCCACTACGGGAAACAGTGAAAGGAGCTACTGAAATTTATCAAGAGGAAAATCAATATTTAGACAGCCGCCATTCCATGTTCCTGAGTCGCAGGAGCCTATATCTTAAAGGTCCTCAAGGCGATTTAATAAACACCTCAATGATATTTATTTGGGGATTAGGTAGAAATTCTGAAGGTCGTATGAATAAAGAAATGGGGGAGGATAAGGCGGGAGGTCTGGATCTCCAGATGGTGCGGCGTTTGATGGACAGGTGCCTACTCTGGGCAGGGATCCACTGCCCCCCCACCCCTGTGGGCATCTGAAGCCACAAAGGGCACTGACCGGCACACACTATGCTTTTCCTCACACGCATGCCCCTGGCAAAATTTAATATGTAAATGAGGCAGCAAGAGTCTAACCACTGTAACCAAAGGTAAAAGGGACAATGACCAACTTCACGGCAAGGAAAGCAAGGTGAGCCGGTCTCCCTCCCTCTTCAAAGACTCAAGGCAAGTAGCGTTTTCAGACCCCGGTTGGCCACAGTGTGACCCTTTAGAGGGGGGACCTCAGGCAAGGGGCTGAATCGACGCGTGTGGAATCTGCGTGTGGACTCTCAACCTTGGGCATATCCAGACGCACAGGAGGCACACGGAGACGCGCTTCTCTGGGGGAAAAACCAAGTGAAATTCTCATCCCATAGATAACGATAAGTTCCAGAAGGACTGAAGAACTCAGTGTTCCTTAATCAGCTCTGAACCATACAAATCAGAAGGACAAGTAACCAATCACTAGATGGGGACATACTTTATAATCATAAAAGGAATCAAGCAAATACAATTAAAAATGCTAGACTTGTCTACGTAGTTTTTTTTTTTTTTAAAGCAACCACGTCAAAAGCATGAGGAATAAAGCAAAGAGATAAGGAAAACTTGCCGAATGTTTTCCATGACTGTGACAGGCCAGCGTTTAACATCCTGAGTGTCGCAGCTCAGCAAAGACGCCAGAGAAGGTCACGGAAGAGGAAAATGCAAATGTCCATGGTTATTTTTTTTAAACGATGATTTTAAATGAGAAAGTCTTTTAGAAAAATCAACTTGGCAAAACTTGCTCGATGCTATGAAATGGTCACTCTCAACCCAGCAGGGCGGCAGAGTAAGTGGGCAGCTTCTCCCATGGGGTCCAGCCGCCCTTCAAGTCCACACTTCATGCTGTGGAATGTGGAAGCCGCTGAGCATGACTTTGCATTTTAGGGCAAAGTTCAGACGTGGATCAGGTTTGGGGGCCATGAGCCAGCACGTGGTGAGCAGGAGCTCAGACTGACCCAGGGACTCGGAGTGACACTTATGGGATTCAGAATGCAGGAAGGGGTGGAGGGCTCTCCAGACAGGAGCGCAGGGCAAGGTTAAGCCAGCCGGGCGCATCCACCAGGAGCCAACAGACTGTGCCTGATGTAGTGACAAGGCCAGAAGGACATGCTCTGTCACTAACAGGAGCAGGAGGGACAGCCAGACCCACGGTACAGGGAACTGAAAAACCAGAAACCCAGGCACAGGAGCTGAGATCGGGGGACCCACTCACAGAGCAAGACCCCAAGCAAAGGGGTCTTTGGCAGCCCAGGCCAAGGTGGGCGGGTGGTCAGCCGGCCTAAAGGTTTCCATGTTTCTTCCTACAGGGGCAGGGCAGGGCTGGTGCGGCCTGGCCTCTGCCTCGCACCCTGGACTGGCATTGGGGGTGCCCTGCACTGGCCGTGGCTTGTGCCTAACTATAATCTCCACGCGTAACCTAGGAGTGCGCCCCGCAGGGCTTGGAAAATGCGGTGGGAAGAACCTGGTCTAGCGACGACCTAGACTCCAGCTTGTCCTTCCACCATGTGATTTGGGGGCAGTTACATAACTTCTGGGCCTCTGTCTTCTCATGCGTCAGCGCCCCGACACGGACCCTTCAGGCTTTGCTGAGAGCCAAACAGCCTGGTAAGACAGCAGTGGCCACCGTGCGGAACGGGGAGGGCCAGTGCTCAGCCTGTACCTCAGGTGTCAAGCATCCCTGGGTGAGGCCGTGGCTCCCACTGGAGAGCTGGCATGTGCAGGGGCAGAGGACACACAGCTGCCCCCTCCCAGCTCATCAGACAACCCGCGGGCTCTCGTGGTGCCCGCAGCAGAGCTGGATTTGATGGGACTCTGACTCCGGAGACAAAGGATGAACAAAGCATGTGTGTATGCGTGCGTGTGTGTGTGTGTGGGGGGCTGCCTGCCTGCCACAGGGCCTCCAGACATTCTGCTCTCTTGACCAGGTCACTGTGGGCTTTAGCTCTTGGTCCCAGACGTTGCCCTGGTCATGTGGACTTGGTTCTGCTGCCCTTTAGACAGACGCCTGGCTGTTTTCCGGCTGCTCACCTGGTATTTGCAGTCCCCCTGGGTCACACTCTGCTGTCTCCAACTCACAGACCCCCTCCCCCGTGCCTCCCTGGGCCCAGCCTCCACCCAAAGCTGTCCAAGTTCTGACCTCGCCTCCCACACACTGAGCTTCAGGTGTTGCAAAACGTGACTTTTCTCCTATGCTTACATAATTAAAGGAAAAAAAACAATCATGTTTTATTTGGGAATTATCTTTCTTCCCATTTAGACCCAATCACGGAGCCGAGAGTTTGGTCAAGGGTAGCTGCTTTCAATGCCAAGTGGAGACAGAACATAAATCAAAAAGTTAACATCGGAAGGCTTCTGTGGATCCTGGAGAAAGACCAAACCTAAAGGTGACCCCGCAATTTGGGCTGGAAGAGGAAGATAAAGATTGCTCTGCTTAATTTTCAAAGTTCACTGATTCAGGAGAAAAGCAGACATGTTGAAAGGACAGCGTGAGACGCAGGGAAACATCAGCAGCAGTGCAGGACGAGGCTGCCCAGAACCTCTCCTGCTGCTGCCTCGGGGCAGGAAGGCAGCACAGTCATGCCCTCCTCACTATGAAGGACGCGGGGCAGAAGCTCTTACAGGGCCCACCCACCCGGAGCTGGATAAGGGTGGGTGCGTCCCCCCAGTGTGCAGAGGCATTGCATGGGTTTTTTGATTTGGGCCAATCAAGGGGCTTGACCTTATGTCCAGGCACGTCTTTGAGGGGCCTGCTGGACCTTCTCTCTAGGGCATCCAGCTCCCCTCGGTGCCTGACTAGACAATCCCCAACAGCGTTTACTTGGCCTGTGATACAGGGGATCCAGGTTGCTATGGAGACCGCTGCCCTTGGGTGGAGTAGGGAAGAGCAGAAAGGGGCTCACTTGTCCCACAGCCTCACCCTGGGAGGCTCGGCTATTCCTGCTGCCCCCTGACCCCAAACTACCCTTCTCTTGTGCCTTTTTTTCTGAGCCTATTTCTTTAGCTTTCCATGAACCATGAGGGCTGCGCATATCCTCCTGATAGAGCCATTTACGGCCTGGCAAGAGGTGGCTTCTGATATCAGAAATTTCCCTAAACAGAAAACAAAGTGCATAAGCAGCAGGCGCAGCTGACAGGACCTCCTGGGGCCACGAGACAGGCACAGGTGGACACCGACAGGAGGACGGCCAAGAGACACCAAGTCCGAAGCCAGGGGCCAGGTTCCAGGCTGGCTCTGCCGTCTGTCTGGGGGCATGAACTTGAACAAGCCCCAAAGCTCATCTGTAAAATGAGGGTCTGGGATGACTTGACCATTGAAGTCCTTGCTGGGTCAGGGGACCATGACCGGGCCTTTCAGGGTTGCTATATTTGGACCTCATTGAAACCAATACCAGGCCCAGACTTTGATGAAGAACCTGCCAACTGGACCTGGTAACTGGGGGTCACAAGAGCCCAGGACATCCTGGATCCCTGGCAATTTATATTCCAAATGCTCTGAGATCCCGGTGTCTGCCTGAGGACCCACCATCCCCCAGGAACTGGTCGCAGTGGCAGGAGGGCCGTTCCATGCAAGTGGCCGTGCTGGCTGCTCACGTGGTCCCCATTTCTTGTGCAGTATGCCCATCAGTTCTGGAGGACTAGATGAGGTCCTCTACTTCTAGGGCAGCTTCACACCCAGGAGGCAGAAGGACCCAACGGTCCCAGAACATTGCGGTCCACTGACACAGATGATGAAGCTCGGCCGTCCGACGCTGGCGGGGACGGCTGCAGGAGCTGCCCAGAGAGAGTCCTCCGTGTTTCCAGCAGGCGGGCGCAGGGATGAAAAATGAGATGACTTTCCCTGTGAGTAAGTCTCACCGCTGATTAAAATTCTGCCTTGGTCGGAAGAATGATCTACCGCGATGGGAATGACTCACTAAATCAGGGGGCCTTCTCCACACACGACGTCTTCCTGCCTTCAGACGCGACAGACTTGCTCTTGAATTTATGAGAACGGAATTGGTAAAGGAATTTCACCTCCTGCCCTGATGAAGGGTGGGTAAGGTCTGGGCTCTCTGTGTGTCTTGGGCACACAAGAAGGGCCTCGCCCAACCCCGGAGCATCAGGTCAGCGGAGTCTCAGGGGCCTGGGGGTTCCAGGCTGCGGTCAGAGGGCAGCCTCTGGCTGTGATCCCTCTCCCATCTGCTCACTGGGTGGAAAGACTCCATCCTCAGACTGGGGCTCCTTCATCCAGTAATGGGCAAAAGAGGCCCATGTTTTAACCTGAGTCCTGGCACATGCCAGTCCTCCAGCTGAGCTGGGAAAGAAAGGCTCCTGGGGCCCACAAAGAGGACAGAGGTCCAGTCTCCCAGGGGTCCCAGAGGATCTGACTCATTGAGGCCCCTTGAGGGGGAATCAGGCTGTGCCGGGAGGGAGTCCTGTGCCAAAGCCTCAGTGGAAGCTCCCACCAACAGGTCCCAGCTGAGACGATGGACAGCAGGCCCCGTGCAGGAACCGAGTGCCCGGCCATGGGAGGGTGCAGCTCCGCCCTGGCCTCGTGGGTGTTTGCAGTGCAGTTTTTCTGGTTAGCACAGTTGTGACTCTTCCCTGGCAATAACTTAAAAAGAGGGCCAGCCCACACCAAACTGATGCTGTGTGGTTGACTCTGCTCCTGCTGACCTTGGTGTAGAGTGAAAACCTAGCAATTTTGCAAAAATGTAAAAAAATAAAATAACGTGTCTGCTCAGCGTAAGAAGCCGATGGGGTTGAGATTGTCCTCTGGATCCCGGGATTGGTGCCCAGTGATCCTCTTATGGCCTTGACTGTGGACCTGGCCCCTCTGAGTCTGATTTTGGTGATCAGTTCCAGGACATCAGCTGTGAAGACCGTCTCAGGTCCACAGGCTCAGCCCCACTGAGTGGGCGAGCTAGGCCGAGGCTGCCGTGCGGCCAGAGACCCTTGGAGCGACGGCTGGGTGCTGAGCTGGTGGCGAGCCAGCACCCACAGGGCAGGGGCCTGAGGGAGCGTCCAGCACAGACACTCGCAGTGATTCCTGCTTACTGACCACCCAAACCTCCGCACAGAGGAGTCCATGAAATGTCGCAATGATAGAAATGAGAGCAGATGAGGAAGAAAACTCTCCTTAATTGGGGGAGGGTTTCGAGTTCTCCCTGTGTCAGAGAGTGCACTTGCAAATATGTAAATATGAGATTACGTGTGCACACACCTAATGAGTGTGTCTACCTAGTTACAGGGGTGAGCCTCGGGTGTTTGTGTAGATACGCGTGTATACCTACCTGTACAGGGAAAGATGATCACACTCGTCATACAACAGCACCCCCAAAACACTTGACCACCTAATTTCCAGCCCCATGAAATGGGGGACTGTTGGCAGCCTTCCCCTTGGCCACTCCTGCCTGCTGTTTCCCAGGGGAGACAGTGGCTCTGTGGCAGCAGAAGCAGGAGATCAGAGCAGGGACAGAACAGGAGCCTCTAGGCCCAGTGCAGCAGGAGTCCCTAGGCTGTGTGAGCTCCGTCCCCAGGCTGTTGACAAGCTCATACCCACGTAAGGGTGTGGAATGCACCTACCATAGAGTCCCACCAACCCCCTGGCCTCGATGTGCCCCAAACTTGCTTGTGTTTAACAGTAAAAGCCCTGCAGCACTCGGGGCTCCGACTTTGGGGATTATCCCTCTGGGCCATGGCACCATTAATACAGTGTCACTCTCAGATCTCTGGGTCCTGACCCTCATTTCCTGCTACATTTCCCTAGTGGACGTCCCACCTCGCCATGTAGACACGACCCCATCTACACTTGCTGGCTCTCCCTGCCGTCCACGTCTGCACCCAAGCTCAGACGGCCACTGCGGTCTTTCACAGAGGCTTGGCTTCGTCTTGCTGCTGGGCCCCTCAGGCCCCTGAGCACACATGCTCAGAGGAAGGAGGCATGAAGGGGAAACAGAGGCTCCCCCATGCGCTGGTGATTAGAGGAGGAAGAAAACGTCTCAGCCAGGTGATCTCAAAGGTCTGTCGCCCAGGCAGGGCAGGACAGAAGCACCACTGCATGGCTCCGCTCCCACACCCTGCCAGGTCCACCTGCGGCCATGTGGCGCTGCCCTCCCCAGCTGCCCATCCAAACCTGGGTGGAGTCAGGAGCTCACTCAGTGTTTCCCCAGGGCCAAGCTCCGCCCCTGGGAGCACACAGCCTGGGAAGCCTGGTCTTTTTGCAGCAGCTTGACAAATCCTCCCCCCAACACCTGCTGTTACAGATGTGACTTGTATTTCCTTGGCAGAGGCGTGCAATCAAATCATCTCAAAACTTTAATATTTAATTTCAATCTTAAAATTTAACAGATGCAAAGGCATTTTATGTATCATCTGCAAACTATGAGGCATAATTAAGGATGCACGAAACCCATTACCCATCTCACAACCAGCCCACGCACAGTCCCCTGAACTGACCTGTGAGGTCTTCCTGTCCACACCCTATTTGCTACCTCAGGTACAGCAGGTACTTGAGGGCTGCATTTCTAATCTTTTGCTTCTAAATAGCTCTACCTTGCTTTCTGCACATTTCTTCTCCTTCCTGTCTGCATGCGGGGTTTCTCTTTCCTTTGGGCTTTCAGCAGTTTGACCAGGATGTGTCTACCATACAGCAAGCGATGGGAGGCGTCCCCTCGTCCTTTCCTCCCATCTCTTGTCCTTATTTGCACTAGATGAAGAGGCTCGTGGGGCCCAGGCCAAGGCGATGCAAGGGACTCCCTGGGGAAGGACTGGGATGAGGGCTGTGGCAGCTGGTCCTCCGCTGGCCAGGAGTCTGCCAGGGCTTGGACTTGGCTGGTCCCCAGAAGGCTCATGTCTTGGAAGCTTGGTCCCCAGCTGTGGTGGGCCTAGTGGGAGGTGATCTGGTCCCTGGGGGTGCTGCCCTCGGAAGGGACTAAGCCAGGCTGGAGGAGTGTTCCCACTGTCACAAGAGCGAGCCTGACCCCGAGTTCCCTGGCTCCTGTCTCCCAGGGATGACTCTCACGTGTGCTCCCAGCTTGTGAGGGCGTCCTCCAGGAGGCCCTCGGGGCAGTCGGGGAGGTCTCACAACTGGACCCACTGAGTCGTGGCCTGCAGGATGACACAGCTGACCAAACAGTGTGGGTCACACTCCCCACAGGGAGAATCCAGGTGTCCCAGAGTTGGGTGTGCTCCTCCCTGGGGTGGGGGCTGGGTGGGCTTCCTTGGGACCCTCCACCAAGAACGCTGAGCCTCGTCTAAGTCCAGAACCCTGGGGTCCACGCCCTGCCTGGGAAGAGGGGGTACCATGTGACCGGAGGCAGGCCCAGGGAAGGGCCAAGCAGCAGGGCTTCCAGGAGGCTCTGCTAGGAGGACCAGCCACGCCATGTGCCCCTGGGAGAAGGGGACACAGAGGCCTGAGGGGAGCACCCTGGGAGGAGATCTCTGAAGACAGAGGGGCAGGGGGCCGCAGCAGGCAGCAGGCTGCAGAAGCAAGACACAGCCCACATCGGCATGCAGCCATGCTTTCAGGATAAGGGGACCCAGGATGGACACATCTCACATGGGAGGAAAGAAAGGAGTATGGCAGGCCACCTAGACCTCCCACAGAGTCCTAGTAAAAGATACAAGGACAGAGTGAAGGCCGGGGTGAGAGGGCAGGGTGAAGGCCGGGTGTTACCCTTCTTGCTACACAATGACAGATGTAGCAAGTCGGTCAGGAGTTAATGACGCTGGTGATCTCCTGTGGATACCAGATACCAGATACTCCTGGCTCCGTGCAAGCCAGGTATGATCTGGATGCCCAGGATAGGTGACATCAAGGATTAGTGGATGCTCATAGATGATCGCCACCACATCTCCTTACAGGTTGGAGAAGCAGCCCAGGGGAGGATGTGGCTTGCCTGAGCCTCGCGGTGCAGAGTGGGGACTTGGACGGGGCCCACGTCCAGGCGTCTGGCTCCCCTCGCCATTCACTGTCCAGGGTGCCTGGCCACTGGCCCACCCCATCTGACTCTTCCTAGGTCTCTGAATGACATTTGCATCTGGGGGCATTTTTCACCTGCCCCCAAATCTCTCTCCGGTGTTTCTTTCAGGTCTGCTAGCAACCAACTCTGCTGTTGTTTGGCTTAAAATGTTTTTATTTTACCTTCATTTCTGAAGAATATTTTTTATGAGTATTGATTTTTATAATGGCACCATTTTCCCTTGAGTGCTTTAAATAGTCCACGAATAAGTGATGTCTACCACTCTCCACGGCAAAGTCAGCTGCTGGTCACTATGAGTTCTTCACATCGAATGTGTCTCCTTGTCTCTGGTTTTGTCTTAAAACAATACATACATGTATATATGTATGTATGTATGTATGTATGTATGTATGTGTATATATGTAGTTACGTATTATCATATATATTCATACACTGCCTGTACATACATATTCTAGGTCTTTGGTTTTCATCCGTCTTACATGATGGACTTGGTGTGATTTTCTTTGCAGGTGCTGAAATTAAGTTTCACAGAGTTTTCAGTCAATACTTCTTCAGATCCTGCTCTGCTCACTCTCGCCAACTCTTGGTTCTCCAAGTTACACAGGTCATAGACTTTTTTCCTAACTAGGTCCTTCTGTGTTTCCCATCATTTTTCTCTTGTTTTAATCTATTTGCTGGGTTTTCTTCCGATCCATTTATCCTGTCCTCTGCGGCGTCTGACTCACTGTTAAACCTTCTGCATTATTTATTTCAGTGATCCTATTTTTCATTTCCAGGACGTCAACTTGAATCTGTCTTTTAAAGGAAGATCTCAGGCCTGGAGTACATTTTTCTTTCTTTTTTTTTTTTTTTCATTGATTTTCCTGGACATACTGATCGTTGTTACTTTGAAGCTCGCGTCTGATAACTCGGTCCTCGTCCACTGTGGGGTCTGCTTCCTGCTCCATCCTTGTTATTTGTTTTGGTCTCTCGACCCGGCTTTCGGCTCGGGGAGTGGGTTCCGCTTCATAGAGCTTGTCTTCTGTGGGGCCCACGGAGCGGGGCTGATGTCTTAGTCCCACCAAACGCTCATTTCATGCTTATCTGCCGCCTTTCTTTCCTTCGAATGCCCACCCCTCCTAGGGCCTCAACATTCAGGTCTGCTAGCAACAAACATTCACCAGGACCCACCTCTGTGCTTGTCCCCAGCTCCACTTCTGTCTCCCCAAAGCTGTGAGACTGACCAAAATGTCTTCTTGCTTCTTGAAATTCCCTTAGCACCTAGAAGCACGGGGCCCTGAACAGGTGTCCTGACTTACAGGTGTGGCTGACGGACGTCTGGGGTGGACGTCGAGTGCTCTCTTCCAGGAGAAAGGCCTGCAAGTGCGCACTGCCCTCCTGGCCATCGGGCCCAGTGTTATAATCTCACAGCAGTGGACACCACGGTCTCGGTGGCCCTGCTCCCTCCTCCGCCTCTGTGCGCAGACTCCCTGGAGTGGAATGTTCTGGAAGTTCCGAGGCCGCCTTCAATGCACCACTGGCCTCTCAGTGTCTGGAGCATGGCTCTGGGGTTTTTCTCGGTCACTCTCTGACACCTTCAGGCTGCTGTTCTGTTGCTGTCACTCAGCGTCACAGGGTCAGTCGCACACAAGTCACACTGCATCCTACAGCCGAGGACGCTGCTTCTCACACCTCCAGAGGGCAAATGTCAAGAGCAAACCAGCATCAGTGGACTTAATTATCACATGGATGTTGGGAGTTTCCATTCATGGAGGACGCCACAGGCGAAGTCTCTGAGCTGTGGAAAGCGGGAGGCAGAGCTGGACTCTGCACGACGGCACGTGATGGGTGACGTCCAGACGGTGCTGGGTTAGATGTGGTGTGTCCCACGCCCGAGGTTCATGGGCAGGAAGTGTGCTCCCCAGTGTGGGGTGCTGAGGGGGGGCCGCGGAGGTGACCAGGTCACCTTCTCTCAGAGGTGGATCGGGTCCTCTGGCTCGAGGCCATTTCCCATGGAGAGTGAGCCTGGCCTCCCATGGCGGGCCTCCCACCCTCCTGCCCTGTCCTTGTG
Organism: Ictidomys tridecemlineatus; assembly: GCF_052094955.1. Taxonomy (NCBI): domain Eukaryota; kingdom Metazoa; phylum Chordata; class Mammalia; order Rodentia; family Sciuridae; genus Ictidomys; species Ictidomys tridecemlineatus. The sequence goes on from NC_135486.1 coordinate 121,939,619, forward strand.
GCCATTCCCTTTCTCTTCTCCGCTGTGTTGTGAAACAGCCCCACGGTGACACCAGGTGATGGACTTCCCAGCCACTAGAGTCGTGAGCCCAACTGAGCTCTTCTCTTTATAGGTCACCCACACCAGGCCTGGCTGCAGTGTCACAGAAGGGACCAAGCCAGCAGCAGCCTCAGGAGTCGAGAAGTGGGCAAGCGTCAGGGACAGACAGCAGGAGGGCAGGCCCACGGCTGCCCAAGAGGGCGGGTTTCACGAGTGAATCAAAAAATGCAGCCGAGGACAGCACTGGACACTGCAGGTGGGCGGGATCGGAACGCCAGGTGAATGCAGATTGAGTGCAGGGGAAGGACTTCCACGCTCAAGGACATGTACTGAACCTCGCTGAGTGGGCACGGGAGGATGGAAATGACAGCGAGGATCCAGGGAAGGACAGTGCAGTCCATCGACAGGGTTCCGAGTGGCTGGCAGCCAGGGGGGGAGCTGCACAGCCAGGGAGGATCTCCTCCACGTTCTGAACCCCAGATGCCCCGGGTCAAAGCTGAAGACCAAAGCCATCACAGCAAAGTGGGGACAGGTCAGAGGGCGGACCTCTGCCATCTCCCAGCAGGCGCTCGGTGCTCCAGGGCAGAGAGTGCCTTAGACGGTCCCGCTGAGTAAATTCACACCATCATCTACCCATTGTGTCTGATTAGGTTCTTTTAAAAACTTACTTCTGTTCAGTTAGTGAATTACTAATTATGAATTAATTACTGGTCAGCCCCAAGTGGAGGGTCTGCCGTATCCACAGACGACTCCTCTTCTCGCTGACCTCTGAACAGTGCTCATGCAGAAGGCCATGTGGTACCTGCCTCCCAGCATCCGTGGAAGAGGTGGAGACAGGGGACCACAGGACGTCCTTCTGTAGGTGACCGCCCTGAAACCCAGCTGAGTCAACGCAGAGGACAAGAGGCAGGGGACGGTGGTGTGGAAACCAGCAGCGCAGACCCAGAGTTCAGAGCGGAGGCAGGGAGCCTGGCAGCCTCCTGGGAGGGGCAGGGTGGAGGCTGCCCTGGGGCCACCCCTGGCAGAAGCCTCCTGCCAGCCCTGGAGGTGAGTTAGCAGCCCAGGCTCCAGGGCATCTTCAGAGCCAGCCGACTCCAGGGAAATGGCTCGTTGCCTTTTAATTAGCTGAGCAACCTCGCAAGAAAAATCTCCTCCAAAGGCGGGAGTCGGGGTCCCTTCACATTTCTATTTCTGTTCCCAAAGACCTTGAACAATAAAATCCAACTCAAATGAAAACAGCCGTGATGGTGGAGGGAGCCTGAACCCGGGGCTCCAGCCACCTTTGACACCAACACCTCTGCGCACACCTGTCTTGAGCACACGCGTGCAGTCCAGGCTGCACCGCCAGGGGGGGATCCTTCCCCACACCAAACCCAGCTCACCTGAGGGCCAGGGCCGCTTGGCCTTCCCAGCTTCAGCAGGAGCGGCCCCTGCCCGGCGTCCTGGGCATCAGTCCTCTGCCGGTGGCTTTATGTACATTAGCTCTGCCAACGTGACCATATCATGACCGAAAGCAAGCTTATCAGAACGCCACCGTTAAGCCACAGGAGGAGGGTCAGTCGTGACGCTGACCTAAGAATCACATAAGGAATTTACCCCAAGACCCTCAACACACTCTGCCTGCCGAGGTCGGCTGTGGGACCTTTCTGAAAATGTATCTGGACTTCAAAATGAAGAAACTTGGACCAGAGATGTTTTTTTTTTCTTCTAAAAATCTCCATACAGAGAGAAAAAGGGTGGGGAAAGGTGGGGAACCCCATGAACATGGAAGGGAAAGTAAAAGAGTAGAGAAAGGGGGAGGGGAGAGAAGTGGGGTTCTAAAACAGAAACCTCCACGTGAACTGGGGTGCCTGGTCCCACGGTCCTCACACTGCGGTCAGATCAGGAACACGGCCAGGTGTGAACGGCCTGCCCATCGAGGTTCGCTCTGCTGCAGCTCTTGGTGCCCGTGACTCAGTCCTGCAGAAACGTCGCTTGTTCAAGACCAGATGCAGACAGACCCAGCGGGCCTTCTCCAGGGACAGAGGCAGCCTCTAGAACCCACCTGAGCACCCCTGCGCTCACCACCCCTGGGTCTGGGGTGGGCAGCCCCCTGCTAGGGAAACACGCTGGATGCCCACAGAATTCTGCCCTCCTCCGTGGGCCAGTGTGCAAGGAGGAGAGAGGGGCAGGGGGCTCCTCATCAAAGCTGAACAGAGTTGAGGGGGCTGTGTACTGATAGCTCAGTCCCAGATGTGGAGCAGGGGCACTGGGACATCCAGAGCCAGCCCCTGGTGCCCCTGGTGCCAGGTGAGGAGGTCGTGGGCACTGCCCTTGGGCAGGGTCAATGCTGGTCTCGTGGACTGAGTGATTCCTCAGGAGGGCAGGTTGTCACAGAGGGAGGCCACCCACACGCTTGGCCCTTCTGCACGAGGCCAGTTCCCTGGATGCTTCCCCGCCAGGCTGTGACACAGCCTGGACCCTCACCACAGCAGCGTGCCAAGCCGCTTGGACCTCCCGCCACCATAAGTGGAGCCAAGGGAGCGTCTTAGTTCACGGAGTCCCCAGCGCAGCCTCCTGTACGCAAGGCACATGGCTGAATCAAGTCCCCAAGCAAAAAGACCCCGGAGCTCAGAGGACAGGCCAAGGGGCTGGATGGAGCACGGCACCAAGGCCCTTTTGCAGCTGGCCCCTCAGGAAGGCTGAGCTGCACCCTCCGAGGGATAGGGAGCAGGCAGAGCCAGCGGGGCTACTCCCACTGGGGGGCTGGCACCCCGGCTGTGTTCAGGTGGGAATATGCTGACCCCCATAGGGCGAGGGATGCAGGCCAGGAAGGGGCCACTGAGCTGGCACAACACAGGGTCAGCAGCAGGTCTAGGGACACTATGAATGTCACAGTCCTCTCACAGGACTGTGCTCTGGATTTGGGGCAGGTGCTGGGTCCCTTGCTGTACCTTCTGCTCAGATGCCATCCTGCTTGGTCAGGGGCAAGGTCTCTCGGTGGCTCTGGTGGCAAATGAAAGCTGAGTACAAGGCCTTCCAAATGCTGCGTCTCCGCATTGCTCCTGTCTGGCGGGGAGCGGCGGTGGCCCGGGGAGCTGTCATGCCCACGAGTGTCATTATGACAGTGGCCTGGACTGAAGGACGAGCCATAAATACCACGGACAGTCAGAGGACAGAGGCCTCCCTGGCCACCTGGAAAGCAAGCCCCACAGGGAGACCTGCTCATCTGCCACCCCACAGGTGACCCAGGCAGGGTGGGAGGGGACCTTGGACATGACATGTCCGACTCCATCATGTGACAGATAAGAAAACAAGGACAAGCGGCTCGTCCAGGGTCACACCCGGCCATGTAGAGGGCAGAGAGCAGGATCCAGGTTTCCAGGCGCTACCCCCCACCCCCCCCCCTCAGTGATTTCCTTGATATTACAGACTAATTCCTGCTAAAAACCTAGATGTCACCTTGGATTCCTCTCCTTTCCCCAACACCCCTCCCCCACAGCCTATAGTCACCAGGGTCTCCTTAGGGACTTCCAAGCACACCCCCAACTGGGCTGCTCCTCCCCACACCCTGCTGCCTCTCAGGCCCACCTCAGCTCATGCCAGGCTGGCCTCCAACCTGGAAGAGTTGAGTCCAGACCTTCACTTACCCCAGAACCTCCAGTCCACAGAGCTACCAAGTGAGCTCTGACTTCCTGAGCAGCAGGGGACGCCCCCATCCACAGGGACACTCATGCCCAGACTCCTAGCCCAGGCCACCCGACTTCACTGCCTGCCGTCCACCTCCCCGCTGTCCACAGGCTCACGATGCTCCCGTCAGATCAGCGTTCTTTCTGTGGGAACCTGGCCTCGTCCACCCGCCCGTGTACCAGACGCTGGCAGGTCCTGCATACGGATTCCATTCCCGTGGATCCCCACGTAGCGCCCCCACGGCTCCCGTCCCAGCGGCACCCTCTCCCCCAAAGAGCCGGCCTGGCCTGCCATTCCCAAGCAGCCGCTGTCCCCACCTGTGGCCCCGCTAACCCCATGGTGGCAGTGCTAAGCCACGGCATGTGTCCCCTCCCTGTCCTCAGGGCCTGTGCCTGGAATCCGCCTGGTGCGCAGGAGCTCTCAGCAGACACCAGGTCAGTCACCTGGGGACGACGGCGACAGCGCTGCTCTCTGTCCCCACACACGTTCTTTTTAATTCACCTGGAATGTGACAGAGAGCCCCGCTCCATGCTCGGGAGAAGAGTTCACTTCTGATAACCAGAGAGAAGCGGGAACAAGGCCCTCAGCTCCTGCAGGATCTCGGTGAGGACTCTGATGCGGCCTCTCCAGTGTCACGGCCACACTAACACCAAACAGATGACAACTAGGAGAGCCAGCAGCTTCCTGCTCTGTGCTCCCCCTGAGTCCACCTGGAAACCAAAGCCCTGGGCACGGGCGCTGAGGAGGCCTAGTCCTCTGCGGGGGTCTCCTCTGCTGGGAGCCACGACTCTCACATCCACAGGGAAACGAGGTGGAAGAGGACAGGAGCCTGTGGCTCTGCACCCTGGACGCACCCCCGTCCCTCTGGGGAGACCCCATGGGACCCGCAGGTCCAGTCCCAGCTCACCAGGGTGACCTGAGCAGCCTCCATCCTCTCTCACCTGACACTCCTGGAGCCTTCTGACTTCTATCAGATTGTCCTGAGACAGTTGTCAAAGGACCAAAGAATTCTGACAGACGGGGGGAAGTCCTTGTGTGAGTCAGGCTTTGATCACTAGTTAAATCCTGTTGGAATGCTCTCAGCGGGCAGCAGGGTCAGCTCCCCATCTCCTCCCTGCTCTGCAAGGCTCGGGTTGAACAGGGCACATGACAATGTGACACCAACGGCCGGGTGTGCAGGGGCGGGGCTCTTGTGGGTACCAGGAGCAGCTTGATGGCAGCAAAGATGAGCCATATCTACTGGGACGGCCAGACGCGGCTCGGGGCTCTCTGCAGTTAATCTGCGCTGCACCCCAAGAGAGGACCGTCACCCTGTGTGGTACCAGAGGAAGTGGCACAGAGCAGGAGGGCCACTCGCCTCTGTCCTGCTGCTGCATCTCGCATGGGCCCAGCCCTGGCTGGTCTGCTGCTCCCACGGTGTTGCCACCTGCCCGGGCCGAGGGGTGGTGTCACTACCATGGTGTCTGCGTGTTCTGGGAATCGAGGCTCCGAAAGCCTGTCCACGGCCCCTCCCAGGTCCTCTGTCTGCACGGCCCTCAGCAAGGCCTTCTGTTGGCTGCAAGAAGAGGTTTGGGCGTCCTCCCTGAGCACAAGGAGTTAGGGCCTGGGACACCTGGGACCTTCCTCATTAAGATGACGAGGACAGAAATGGTGCTGGCATCTGGGGGCACTTCTCACTGGTCTGTGAGGGGTGGTTGGAAGACGGGCTGTGGCTCCTGCCATTGGCTTAGGGGACCGCAACGCAGGTGTCCTGACCCGCTGATGGGCTCCCCTTTCAGTGAGGGGACACGGCCACCTACTAATGGAAGCCATGGAAGGTGCCTGGGAGGAGAGGAGCCCGGGCTCTCGGGGTGTCGGGTCCTCCGCAGCGGAGGCAGGAGGAGCTGGCGGAGCACACGTGGCCCAGGGTAGAAAGGAGAACGTGAGGGAGCCCGAGGGCCACCGAGATCTTAGGAAGACAGGCGCCTTAGTCCACGTTCCTCACCGTGGCCAAAAGACCTTTGGCGACGGGCGGGGTGGGGGGCCCTGCATGCCTGGGCAGGGCCTGGAGCGAGGGAGAGATGGCGGGCAGGGTGGGCAGGGCCGCAGTCTCTGAGCCTGAAACGCTACCCCGGTGACACTGGGCGAGGGACACACAGCCAGCCAGGGGCGTTCCTGCTTCATTTGTGACAGTTGGGCCCTTCATCACCCTTCACGGAGCTTTCTGAATTGGTGGAGAACAGCAGGAGCGAAATGAGACACCGAGAGAGAGACTCTGAAATTAATCATCTTGTTTTCATCCGGCGAAGGCCGTGGTCTGGAAACGGGGCCTGGCAGCCGCTTCCCCAGCTCTGACGGACGATTCTCTTTCATTTTCTGAGAAAGAATTTTGATTTACTTCTCTCTGTAAGGTTGAGAGGAGGTGGGGGGGACCGTGCCTCTCGGACTCGCGGTTAGACCTAATATTTTTCTTGACTGTAAGAATCTATCATTATTGGCTCTGGAAAGGTGGAAACACGAAGAAATATGGCACAGGAGCATCCAAAGGGAAGCGAGAAGGTTTAGAAAACAAAGCAAGGACATCCTTTTTGTACTCGGAAACTTAATGCTGAAATATTTCACACTCCAAAAAAAATTCAAACCCCAGAAAGACGGCTCCGACCTTCACGTTCCCCCTCCACGGTCCATCCCTGGGCTGACCCCGGGACCCAGGAGGCCTTTCTCAGCTTCCAAGCCACAAGTAACTTCATCTCTCAGATATATGCGTACAATTTTCAGGGTTAGAAATGAAGCTATTTGATACTCTGCATTTTTGGCTGGTGGTGACTTTTCAAACGAGGAGAAAAAACACAGACGCGTTCTCATTTTCAGAGCAGGAATTTTCTCCAATGGGCTACTCTGGAGTTTGCTAAGGTTACATCAACTTCTGTTTGTGCCACTGTACATGGGTCCCTGATGTAGCATGCTCCTTTTCGTTGCTATATAATATTCCAGAGCATGAATGCACCAGGATTTATCTCTTCACTCTGTTTCTGATGGCTCTCTGGGTTGTTTCCAGTTTAGGTCTCCTACCCAGCTCTCCTACCTGGCTCTAGGCCAGTCTCCTCCCTTCCCCCACTCGGCTGTCTCTTTCCTAAAAACTCGGTTAAGAATTCACAGTCCCTGTGACCTGGAAGGGGGGTTGGCTCCCTGCAGGCCACCGATGGCTTCTCCTGGAGGTGACACATCTCCCCTGATGTGCCGGGGCCCCCTCCAGTCCCTCCCCTCGCTCCAGAGCTGCTGTTTTAGAGTCTGTGGCTTCTGAGGCCGGGATCCTGGGACTCAGGCAGACTCTTCTCTGGCCATTGGCTGGGTGCAGGGCGAGACCACACCCAGACGGGCCCCACACCTCGGTGGGCGCCAGTCCAGCCCCACCACCTGTTCCGCGGGGTGCAGTGAAGGGGGCTCGCTGTCAGTGTGGCCCACACCCCATCTCGAGGGGCTCCGGTGCCCTTTCCATGCTACAGAGACCCGGCAAGCAGCTTAGCGGCCCTTCCGGCAGGTGCCCCGCCTACATGTTGGTTCCGGGGACACATGGGCTCTGGAGGAGGGGGCCAGACTGCCCCTCTCCCACCCTCCTGGGAAAGTCCTAACCTATGCAGACGTTCTGAGCTTCCCAAGAGTGGATGAGACACACAGCCCCCTCAACCTTGGGAGCTGACCACAGTGCAAGGCCCACCCTGGGTACAGCCTCCCCTCGGCCGGCCTCGCGTTGCCTACCCTCCAAGCCCCGCACAGAGCCCCTCCTTCCCCACCAGAAGGCCAGACCGTCGCCTACAGCCACCGGCTGATGCCGGGACCTCACCATGGACACTGCCCTGGTGCCTTCTGGTCAGGAGTCCTGCAGCCTCTGATGTTCACCCATCCCCGGCCGACTCCCCAGTTGGCTGACGGGTGACATGCAGTATCAAGCCCTTGGGGGGCCGGTAGTTGCGGGGCCAAGCCCCGACTGCTCCATGGGAAGCAAGCGCACATGGAGGCTGCGGCCTCATCAGTCAGGAGAGAGTAGGCGGGGCCTTGTCCCTCCTGTCTGTGAGGTCTATCCACAGCTTCAGAGTGTCCCCCTGACTGCCCAGGAGACCCCAGAGCACACAGAACAGGAGTAGGGCTTTTTCTGGTGGGTTCTGTATCATGGATGGGCTGAGGCTTGGCACCGAGGACTCTCTGCACAACCCAGGGTGTGGCTTTTCACCTGCCCGGGCCTTTCAGAGAGCACGGGTCTGGCGGAGACCTTGGGCAAAGGAAGCAGGACAGCGTCCCCCGCCATCAGCACAAGTGTGCCAGCCAAGCCCAGGGCTCGGGGACAGCACTCGTCCTGGTCCTGGTTTCTTTCCACTCCTTGGCGAGCCGAAAGCTCAGCCTCTGAGTTACATTCATCCACTATCCCTCCTTCCAGGTGCTAGTCCCCACACCTCGACAGGTCTGTTTTAAGTGAATGTCACATTGTCATCAAGGTCACTGTCATCATCCCAGGACTGGATGTCGGCCCCGTGTGTCTGTGGCTGGACTTCTGTAGGCACCTCAAAGACAGCATCTGTCCATTCCTCCCCAGGGCCAGGGACGGGCCAGAAGCTGGGTCTAGCGTGGTGAGCAGGACACCCGGCATTCGGAAACGGAGCTTGCGTTCTCTCTTGAAAGGACAGATACGCCTGCGCTCCCGGGCCTGGGGGGGCTGAAGCAGGAGGACCCCGAGTTCAAAGCCAGCCTCAGCAAGACCCCAAGAAACTCAGTGAGACGCTGTCTCTAAATAAAACACAGGGCTGGGGATGTGGCTCAGTAGTCGAGTGCCCACGAGTTCAGTCCCCAGTACCAGAAAAAAAAAAAAAAAAAAAAGAAAAAAAAAGGACGGTCGGATATTTAGATCTTATTGGAAATCTGCTTCCCGAAAGCGTCTTAGATAGGACCCAGGTGTGCTCAGTGTTCGCACCTGAGGAAACGCTGCAGGAACAGTCCGGAAGTCTTGCCTGCGCTCAAACGCTAATGTCAGAGAAGCAGGTGGCCCGAGGCACAGCTCAGGAGCAACACCGACTCCCCGCTGGGAATCGCGAGCAAAACCTGGGTCCTCTTGGGCCCTCTGTGCTTGCCACCAGCATCTGGAAGGGCACTCTGGGCATGCACAGAAACGATGCCCCTTTACTTCAACCCGCCGCACTGGTGAATGAGGTCAGGGGCTTGGAGACTGAGGCTGGCGGGGAGATTTCAGATTCCACCAGAAACGGGTCACTACCCGATGACCTTTAAAATTCTACTTTGGGTGTCCTGGGGAAAAGGTTTCCTTTCCACATGTTATTTAAGATTAAAAAAATAATAAAACAAACAACAAAAGACCCCCAAACTCCGATGAGGCCAGCTAAGTGGGAAGAGTGAGCCACAAGAAGCTGTGGGCAGCTCACCCGTTGGACACCGACTCAACCTCGGGGACAAAGTATTCTCCCGTGAGGTCCAGGTTTGGCTCTCCTCAGCTCTCAGAGGACAGATCTAAGCACAGGCATCCAGGGTTCGAAACTGGAGGGCGTGGGGGGGTGTCTCCCAGACTCCAGGTGTGCTGGAGGTATGGGGTATTCCCAGGCGCTCCCTGGGAGGTGTGCAGGAGGGTTCAGAGGGCAGGTGATTGGGTTAGGAGGGTCTTGAGGTCACTCCCTGGCAGGGACCAGCTGGATGTAGCTGCAGGTGGATGACTGACTGTGGCTGGAGGAGGTGGGTCCCTGGGGTCTGGCTGGAGGAGGTAGGTCTCTGGGGTGTGGCTGGAGGAAGTAGGTCTCTGGGGTGTGGCTGGAGGAGGTGGTCCCTGGGGCTTGCCTACGGGGTGACATTTCGTCCCTGCTGAGCAGAAGCCCCTCTGCTTCCTGTGGCCCTGAGCTGAGCTGCCTTCCTCCTCCACTCCTGTCCGCCATGATGCTCTGCCCCACTCGCGCCAGAGCTGTGGAGTCGCCATCCATAGACTGAGACCTTGGAAGCTGCGAGCCCCAAGCAAAACTCTCCCTCCTCTGCGCTGTCCTCGAGGGGTCTTTTGGTCACAGTGGTGAAGAAGTGTCTAAACCCCAGGTAAACCTGGAGAGATCCTTGTTCCAGGGTCACAGATCCGTCTCCTGAGCCATCTCCCTCTGTCCTGTCCTCCCAACAGTCCCCCCTACGCCGCACCCTTGACCCCCAGGCTCACTGCCACTTGAAGGAGCTCGTGGTCTTTCAATGTGCACTTTGTAGGAACGACACCAGATGATCCACAGAGGACGTCTGTGTCCTAACGCTTCACACGTGTCCACCCAAGAGAAAGAGATGGTATCACGCTAGGCCAGGGAGGGGGCTGAGGTGCGGGGAAATTAGGAGACTCGCCTGAAACACGAGGTCAGCACTGGAACCGGGGCTGGATCCAAGGGGCGGGTTCCGATCCCCACTTGTGTGTTGTCTGGAAGTGCCTGGACCTTGCAGGGATGTGCCAGGTGGCCCAGCTCATCATTCTTCTTCTTCTTCTTCTTTTTTTTTTTAACTAAACCCTGTATTTTAAAGACTTCTCTGCGTTGCCACCTATGTACATATGGACTGCTGGGAAGTAGTCCACAGATTGCCTCCAACGCACAGGGACACAGGGGACGAATCAGCATCTCCCTGCACGCCCTTGTTCAGTTCTGTGCAGGAAAGTCTCCAAGAATACCCACTGGCACGTGGGCTCATGCCAACCAGGGCACCATTCAGCACCCGCAGACGCCTAGGCAACTTCGTAATGCTGTCTGGGAAACACACACTCATTCACTCACTCACTCACTCATGCACTCACTCACTCACTCACTCATGCACTCACTCACTCACTCATGCACTCACTCACTCATGCACTCACTCACTCACTCACTCATGCATTCACTCACTCACTCATGCACTCACTCACTCATGCACTCACTCATACACTCACGCACTCGTGTACTCACGCACACACTCATGCACTCACACATGCACTCACACACTCACACACACACACACACTCACTCTTGCACTCACTCGCACACACTCATTGCCCACATGTGACAGGCTCGGTGTTAGGACCTGGGATGTGGATAAGAATCATGGAGATGCGGAGCCTCATCACTCACTGCTCAGCCCTTGCCAGCTTGGAAGTGCCCCATCAGCTCCGTGGGGAAGGAAGGTCCCATCTCATTTTATTTCCCCTGTGATTGTTCACCTCATTTTCAAAATCACAACCCTTTATTCCATTCTGAAATATAAACACATTTAACTGAATGAAAACGTCACTAAAATCCTGTTTTCCTCTATATAACTGTGAGCCGGGGCTTCTCGGGCAGTATTCTCAGTGAGGTGGACCACGTGCATCTTTCCAACAGTGGCCGATGAGTGTTTCATGCCCTGCAGAGGAGTCTGCAGAGACTGGTTTTGTTGAGTTGGGCTCAAAAGCAGAGGCACTGGCCTGAGGGGAAACCGTGTTTGAGGATTCAGGGGAAACGGAGTGCTTTCTGACTTGCAGTTTCCAAAGAGCATGCTTTTAATTGCTTGGATGCTATTTTTGAAAAAGCTCAGTCCTTTGTGTTCTTTGGGCCAACGTTCTGTAACAAAACTTCAGACTTCCTCTGGTTTGCCGATGAAAGGTTTTTGCCATCAGAGGTCAGGAGTAGCTTTAAGAGACATCTAATTCATTCTAGAAAGAAGGGCTTCAGAATGCCACTATTAAAAACCAATAACCACAAACAAACATCAATGGCTTATAGTTAACTTTCTATGTAGAGGGTCCCCTCATTTACTCCCCAGAGAGTCACTTTTCAACAATATCCACCACCTGAACACACTGTTCAACCCTAGGCAGAGTAATGTCCACTTAAAATACTTCCTGATTGAAAATGAATGCAAGGGTGTTCTGGGACATGAAGGGGCATGTCAGGATGATGGAGTGACCACTAATTTGTGAAGATACTTTAGTATTTACAAGGCTAGAGGATCTTTATTCCATAATGTACTGAGCCAACAGCTCAAAACGGACACAACTCAAACTTAACCCTACAACTACACCAGGCATAGAAGAAAACCTAGGAGGCCTGGTGTTAGACAAAGATTTCCTAGGACCCAAAGTGTGAATTGCAAAGGAAAAAAAAACTGGACTGCATAAAAATGGAAAACATTTGCAAAAGACAATTAAAACACAAGACAGACCCTAGCCCAAAACACTTGCAAATCATTATTAAAGAGTTTTCCCCCAGACCATACAAAGAAATCTCAAACTCAATCAGAAAGCAATCAGTACAATAAAACACGAACACGCCTATCGCTAAAGAATACTAAGCAAATTCCAAAAACAGCAACCTCAATGGGATGCCACTGCATACCTATTAGAGGAGAAAAATTTTAAAAGAAAATGAAAAGTTGAGGACAACAAGTGCTGGTGAGGACACAGCACCTGGATGGCTCACGTGGCGTGCGTGGGAGTTGGAAGGGCACAGCCACTTTGGAAAACGTCTTTGCAATTTTTTTTTTAAATAAAGTGAAACATATGGACCAGCAATCCCGCACACCCAGGTGTTTGCTCAAGAGAAATGGAGGTTAGTGGCCACACACACACCTGAACTGTCCACAGTGGCTTTATGCATCACCAGTCCAACCTGGGAGTAATTCAAACACCTTCACTAGAGAGAAGCTGGGTGCAGGCTCAAGAGGCCCTGGGGAGCCCCGAGGAGGAGCAGTGCACCAGCCACCCACCGCAGGGAGGAGCCCAGACATGGCGCTGCGGGAAGCAGCCAGACCAGGGGCGCCACACGCCTGCTTCTCCTCACAGGACACTGTGGAGAAGGCAGAGGCACAGGAAGGGACCAGCACCGCGGTGGCTGGGGCTGGGGCTGGGGGTACCAATTCCCGAGGGACACGGGGAACTCTAGGGATGATGCAGGTATTTGTCTTTGTCACAGTGGAGGTTTCATGAGCAGATAAGTTATCAAAACTCACAGAACGGCACGAGTACAAAGGGCATGTTGGAAAAGCTCTAATTAACATGGCCATTGTACATTATTTATGAGAAACAGTGAATCTCAATATAGGATCACAATGTGTGTGGATCAGATCGGGGGATTAGCATCTCCGTCTCTTATCTTTCCATTATGTTCAAAGCCCTGGAGTGCCTCTCCTTCCTCCTAGAATGTGACAGTCACAGTGAGCAACTGTCATCTGCCGTGCCATACAACACTGGGACTTGTTCCTCCTCTCTGGCCATGTTTGGTGCCTGGTACCCACCTTCTGTCTCCCCTTCCCACCGGCCTGCCTTCCAGCAAGGACAATCCTACTCTCTTGCACTTTGAGATGGACGTTCTTTAGCCTCCACAGAAGAGAGAGGACCGTGTGCTGTTCTGCGACTGGCTCATTTCACATCACACAATGTCCTCCAGCACCATTGATGTTGCTGCAAACCACAGAATTTCATTCTTTGTAATGGCCGAAGAGCATTCGTTGTGCACACACACGTCCCATTCATCCGTGCATCTGTGATGGGCCCTGAGGTTTGAGCCCGTGTCTTAGCTGCTGCGAGTGCCGTGGCGATGAACTTGGTGGGAGGGATCTGAGGTGCCCATTCCACCTCCTCTGGCTGTGCAGCCACTGGTGGGATCGCGGGGTCATGGGTGGATCTAATCTCAGTTTTTTGGGAGACTGCACAGTGTTCCCTGTGAGGGCTGCACTGTGGCGTACGCTCCCACTCGCGGCGTGCAAGAGTCCCCTTTGCTCCCCGTCCACCGGCACTTGCTCCGGACTTACTCATTATTTTTCATAGCCATCTGGCTGGGCTGAGACGGTACCTCGTTGTGGATTAGATTGCCATTTCCCTGATGCCCCAGATTTCTTCTTCTTCTTTTAAGATGCATCTATTCAGATCATTTGCTCATCCCCAAACTGATTTTTCAATTGCAGTTGAGCTTTCTGAGTTCTGACCACTGGATACACAGCCAGAGAAAATCAGGGATCCCAGCCCTGGTCAGACAGTTTGCAGACACTTTCTCCCATTCAGAATGAGGCTTGCCTCTCCGCTGTGCTGACGGCTCCCTTTTCTGTGCAGAAGCATCCCAGTTTATTATGATCCTTTTATTTATTTGTGCTTCTGTTTCTTGTTTCCAAAACTGCATGGCCTCCGCTGGGTCCTGAAGCATTTCCCGGGATTTTCTTGCTGTGGTTCTTTAGCTTCAGGGTTTGCATTTGTTGGTGACCCATTTGGGACTGATTCTTTTGCATGGAGAGGGAGCCAAACCTCATCCTCCTGCACACGGCCCCCGGCCCCCCAGCACCACTCCTGGGGAGCCATCCTTCTGGTGCCCCTGGCAACGTCGGGTGGCTGTAGGTGCCTGGTTTGTCCCGGGTTTCTGTTCTGCCTTTGGTCTCCCTGGTCTCCAGGTCTCTACCAGGCTGCCCGGGTCACTGCCCCTGCCCTCGTCGTCACTGCTCTAGAAGGGACAGCTTTCGCAACCTCTATTTTAGCAAATCTGTTCTTGGCATATGAAGGTGCTGCTGTTTGCATGTGGACTCTGCACCCATGACTTTCCTGAGGTTATTGGTCAGCTCTTAACCTCCTGGTGGGGTCAGGCAGATGGGAAGTACGCTAATCCCGCCTTCTCCCTGGGTCAGGGTGGGCAGTGGGTGCGGCTGCTGTGGAATCTCTGATACACAGCGTCATTGCAGCCAGACGGGGCTCAGGGCAGCGGAGGTGACGATAGAGCGCATGGTGAGGAGGTCTTTGATAAGGGTCTCACATACGGATTCATTCAGACACGCGGTTGCTTTCTCCTCATCCCAAGATTTGAGGGTGCTTTACTCCTAGGAGGAGGCAGTAGGTACCTTCCCAACAGGAGCTGGTTCACCTGAGCCCCGCCACCATCTTTCTCTGCACCCACGGGTTTGTCCCAATCTCAGCATGTTAGGGGCAGAGGCCAGAGCTGTACTCTGACACCTACAATAGAACCAGGCCCTTAAGAAATGAAATGTAAAATTGCAACTAGAGATTTAAGGCCTCGTGTTTGCAAAACGCACGCTGCTCTCGTGCAGTGGCTGCCCTTGGGTGCCCTCCGGGAGCGGGCAGGCGGCAGACGCTCCGAATGGAAGGTGCAGTGGTCGCCCACCTTGCCAATGGGCCTGAACACCTGGGCAGTCAACCCGTGGCCTTCTCAACAGCCAGAGAGAAAGGGAGTGCTCCTATCTGTGAAGGGCTCCAGCCAGCACCACCCGGGCACACTCCTGTGTGACAAAGCCCAGTTACTACCCAGCAGCAAGACCCACGATCGGAAAACCACTTCCATCAGCGCCAGGGGCCTGCGGTTGGCTGGTCCTGCAAAACCGAGAGCCCACTTCAGGCTGCGCGGAGGCCCAGGTGCCCGGGCTGAGTGGCTTGGCTCAGCGCTCCCAGCAGATGCGAGGGAGACCCCGATGACGGCGTCTCAGGAGCTGAGCAGAGGAAGGGATAAAGCAATACTGATGGATGGCTGAGCACCACCGCAGGGCACTGCCCAACAGGAAAAGACCAGCAAGCAGGATGGCACCGAACAAACAGGCCTGGAAGAGGGGACAACTGAGACCCACTGACTGCTGGCACCCTCCCCGACCCCAAGGACCACCTTCTGTAGCAAAACTATTGTTTGCCTTGGTCTGAGGGACCCCCCAGTGCTCCTGGGAGAGACGGGCAGGAGGGCTGGGGTGAATGACCGATGAGGAGTGTGCGGATCCCTGGGTAGGGAGTCCCCGGGTGGTGACCCGTGGGCAGGTGGCTCCCTGGGGATGTGCCCTGTGATTCACTTTGTCCCTGTGGAGCTCGCTGTCTGCTTCCTGGTGCCAGGTCCTCAGCTGCTCTCCTCCTCCACGCCCTTCAGCCATGAAGTTCTGCATCCACTCCAGCCCCGAGCTACGGAGTCGGCCGTCTGTGGACTGAGACCTCTGAAACTGTGAGCCCCCAAATGAAGTTTTCCTCCTTAAAACTGTTCTTGTCAGGCCTTTTGGTCATAGCAGGAAAAAAAAAATCTGACTGAAACACATATTTACATCCGTAATTTCTAAACATTAAGTCAGGCCTAGGAATTCAGAGTGGAAATGAGGACAACTCAAACCCAGTGAATGTTTCCTGGGCACCTACTATGTGCTAAGTACCAAACCAGAGAGTTCACACACATTATCTCCCTGGACCCTCTTGGCAAACCCAAGGAGCAGGGTGGTATCGTCCTCTCCACGTAGAGTGCAGGATGGCGGTCCTGAGAATTCAGTCCGTCCACCTTCAACCCAAGTGAAAAGCAGGGAAACGGCTCAACGTCACAAATGGACCCAACAAAGGACACCCAAAGCCTCCAGGCATCTGGACCTGGATGTGCTTGGATTTTCATATCCTTCAAAACCCGCAGCCCAGGGGTCCTCAGGCCCAGAGCTTAAAGCTGACGTTCACCGGCTCTGGACGCCCACAGATGTTGAGTTGTTCCTTTTGATGCTTTGATGCACAGCTGACTGGAAGGTTGTTCTGCCACAAAGACGTCAAGTTATCACGGGTCTGATTTATCTTTTAAGAGAACAATTTTACCTTCTCTTCTGTTTTCATCTGTGAGGAGAGAGTCCAGCTCTTGCACACACACAGAAGAGGAGCCGTAAAGTGTGATGATTCGGTCAAAGGTGCGGCCACTTCTCCAAGGGTATTCTGCCACGAGTGACCATGTCAGGCAAAGCTGAGGGACCTCACCAAGAGTGTTTGCGGGACGAGAGCAGTGATTCCCACTTAGGGAGCCAATGGGTCTGAATGCTCCTCTCTGTGGATGACCATGCAGCTCTGACCTGGTACCTCGCCTGCATGGGTGCCTGCCAATGATTGAGGGTGTTTAGCTTCCCCGATTTGATCCCTGTCCAGTAGCCAAGCACCGGCAGGCTCAGCTGCAACCAGGAGCAGCTGATGGGCAGACCTGTGTGCACAGAGCCGTCTCTTCGGACCTTCTGTTTGTTCCCCAGATTCTGCAGCTCATAGCAGTCATATGGTAGCAAGGGGACAGAGGGTCAGGACCACCGCACTGAGCCCCAGGGGTTGTCCAGCAAGTCAGGAGAGGCTTCTGCAAAACCCAACCCCACCCCTAGCCGGTGAGCAGAGGCTGACGTATTCCAATCGATGGTCTCTGAGCAACCCAGCACAAGAAGGTGCTCCGTATACTTCACAAAAACCGCCCGCCCCGCTTGGCCGGTGCATCTCCTGAAAACAGAGCCCTGCTTCCAGTGTTCCTGGCTTTCGTTGCTGACGGCATAGAAACAACAGATAAGGCAGCAGCAGACCCAGGGCCGTGAGCCAATGTCCACGGCACCCACTGCACAGTTACAACAGGAATAGTGTGTCCCCTGCTTGCTGGAGACGTGGGCCTTTGAAACCAGAGCTGCATTTACAAACTACACATTCTCATTAAGAATTTTGGCAAAGTGAAAATTTATGATAATTTCATGTGACGAGGGCCCAAGACTTCATCTTCATTATCACTGGGGGAAAAAAAAAAAAAAGAGCTGGCTGGGCAAACAAATAGGGTAAACAGAATTACACAGCTATGTTTAAGTAACTGCAGGAAAAAGAAAACTGCAAGGGACTTTGGCAGCTTAATTGAGGGTATAAAAGGATGCTAATTACCCATGTGTCTCAGAGCTTCCATTTAAAAACACTTTGCAAAAGTAGCAGTTAGTTCCAATTACCTTAGACATGCGAGAACGGGGGGACCGTGTGCTCAGACCCCACTTCTTGAAAATGCCTGAATCATGCCACGTTCCTAACCAGCCCAGGCTGGCCTGGCTTACGGGGTCTGAATTGATGTGGTTCTGTGAAAGACACAGTGAACGGGAAGCTGATCCTGGTCAATGTGGCTCAGGCTGGGGTGAGCCTTGTGGAACAGACAGAGCCACCCTGGGTCTCACTCCCAGGGGGACAGAGCACGCAGCCAGGTCTCCCTGGCTCTCACAGCCCCAGGAGCTTGTTCTGCTATGGTGCTAATGACCCTCTGTCCCGAGCGACTCTAGGTGAAACGGTAGATGGGACTGGTCTTTGTGGTTCTCTGTGACCTGGGGGGCTGAGGAGAACAGAGGGGCACGTGCAGAGGAGGTCTTGGGGCCACGAGGTCAGCGGGGACAGCTGTGAGCTGTGGACAGAGCAGATGGTCCTCCTCCCCAGCCTGCTGTCAGCTGAAAGGAGTGTCCTGGTGCTGTGGGAGAAGGGACGGTAACACCCTGGTCCAAAGCTCTGCTCCAGCTGGGCACCCGCCCCCCTGGAAGGCGGCATAGATTGCTCAGGCCAGCACTGGGCTGGAAGCCCACAGGGCTGCACTGGGCAGCGGCTCAGCAGGTGGGATGGAAGCTCCCATGCAGCCTGCTCGCTGCTCATTAACCTTCCTATCTGGGAGGAGGGCCCTGTCCTGGAGCTGGAGCCACAGCGGGCCTCCCCTGGCTGCCAAAGCCACCCCTCCAGCTGTGGCTTCCACCAGATCCAACGCGCCAGGCTCGAGTCCCCAGCAGAAAGGAAGGTGCCTGGGCACACAGGTGCCAGCCTCCAAGCAAAACCACCCCAGCACGCTGCCTAGAGGGAGGCCAAGGACAAGGCACTCGAGGCTGTTCTGGTTGGTGGCATCTCTGCTCTCAGAGTTAAAAAGAATGAAGTTTAAATCCAACGTCAGCTTCGACCAGAGTATCCCTGCTCCCATCCACCACCCTCACCAGTTCTCCTGTCGGGATCCACAGCCAACGTGTCCCCTGGGCCTCTGAGGCACCCGTGTATTCCGAAAGGTTCCGGGCCTGGCCCTCTGCCAGGCTGACTCTCCCCCTCTTGCTCCGTTGCTTCTCTGTGGCACCCGTTGCGGACACAGGAAGGGTCCCCTGCGAGCTCCCGAGTGCAGCCTAATTGCCCCGGACTCCAGGCTCATGGAGATCATTCCTAACCGCACCACGGAGTCAGAGCGTCCTCAGGACAAACTCCTGCTTTTTCCTGGTAACTGGGCCTGGGTCAGCCTCTGACTTTGTTGGGTTGATGTTTTCAGTTAAGAACAAAAGTGCTTTGTAGGGTAAACCACTAAGGAATGTGAGGACAGGGTCATGGACACCACAAAGTCCCTGAGCAGGGCGGACTGAGGACTAGAGAGAAGGCCACTTTTCCAGGTCAGGTATGTCATGAGGGTGGTTTGGGCCATGCTGTTCAGGGCTGGGCTCTGCAGTTCTCCCGGAGGCAGCAGAGGCCTCCGTCCCTGGGCGAGGGCTGCCTCCACAGCCTCCCGCAGGAGGTTCTGTGCAGAGGAGGGAGGGCTGTGGGAAGGGCCGAGTCGCTCCCGAGAGGGCAGGAGAACGGGGACTGGACGGGCACTTGACCCATCTGAATGCACGTGAGCTTGATAAGGACGACACCTGGGGTGGGACCCCTGCTTCCTCCCAGGACTCAACAGTCAGACGGCTGGCATGTGATGTTCAGCCTGACCGGTCCGCCCCACAGGTGGTGGGACACACGTTGCCACAGTGCTGCCAAAGCAAAGCAAGGAAAAGCCACACCACCGTCCTCATGTCCTCATGCCACCAGCTCCTGAGCCGGAGCCAGCAAACACCTGCGTGAGCTGCTGCCAAAGGAGCGCCCAGCGATCAGTGTTCCCTCTGCACGGCTGAGACTGGCCTGAGTCTCGGGGACCTGAGCCACTAACACACCCTCACAAGGCAGTGCCTCAGCGGGGGTCACCCTTCACGGGCATCCCTGGTGCTGAGGTCACCCTCCACGGGCATCCCTGTGGAGCTGCCCTGGGGGAGGGCCAGCCGAGCAGGCTCAGGGTGCCCACACACAGAGAAGGCCACACAGTTCTCTCCACCCCTGTGGGGGACACAGAGCTGTCCACAGAGCCGGCCGGAGGGAGGCCAAAGGAAGCAGGCGAAGCTCCGGCAGGCCCTGGCCCAGCCGCCCGGCCATCTCACTGCACCCCTGGTCCTGTCAGGGTCACCAAGACTCTGGACACCAGTACCCAAGAACACAAGGGTGGCTGCTGGTGGTCACAGACACGCTGAAGGATTCTGAACTGCTCAGAAGAGTTAAAACAAGTGTATTCAACAGAAATGTGATTTATAGCTTGCAACCCCAGAAAGAGAAAGGGTCTGGGGACAGCTCATGTGTTCAGTGGATAAGAGCATCCACCCAGTGGAAACCGGACACACAACATGAGGAGAGTACAGGTGCGTCCCCAGTGTCTGCAGCCCCCACACAGAGGGGGACGCGGGTTAAACTTCACCTCATCTATTCTAAGACAAAGCCTGTTGGGTTGGATGTCTTAAAATCCAGCTATAGGCTGCTTATCAAGAAAATCCAGGTGAAAATACACAGAAATGTAGAAAATAGAACTGTGAAAGAGAAAGCATTAATAAAATGGTCTAAAAATAGTGGGATGATAACCAAACCAGAAGATTTAAAAAGCAGATTAATCTCTAGCTAACCTAAGAAAAGCCTATAAGTTATTAAGTATAAAAAAATCACTCAAAGGAACCGTTTCTTGCAAAGAATTTAAAAAGCACCATGGCTGCCTCACTAGAGAAGGGAATTCAGCCTAAACGCCCCGGGAGGGCGCGGGGCTCAGCCTGGGCCGCAGGAGAGCAGAGAGCCCGCAGAGTGTAACCCCCGGGGCATTTCTAGACCCTGTGAAGGAGAAGGCTGAGGAAATCCTGGGAATGCAGCCCAGAAGAGTTAAAGGCTTGGTCAGGGTCCAAGGGTGCTGTGGCTTAGGACCCACTCACCCAGAAAATAAACGATAATCCAAAGGGAGATTCAGTGAGAGCTCTGTAGGGTCCCAGTGCAAAAGAGCAGAAATCAAGTGTGACGGACGGTGTGTTCCTCTGCCTCTCCCCACAGAGTGCCTGAGACGGGCCCCCCAGGAAGAAAGAAAAGGGAGTTGTTAGCTTACAGTTTGGGGGAGCCCAAGAATGGGTGGCCCAATGGTTTGGCCCCTGTGAGGGCCACAGCAGGTGGCAGAGGTGGGGAGCACTGGGAGAGGTGGGAGAGGGAGCCAGAGAGGGACCTACCCAGAGAGGAAGCCAGAGAGAGGGAGGGACCCATCCCCAGGGAGGAAGCCAGTCATTCCTTTAGGACACTGTCTGGAGAGAACTAACCCTGGAGTCCCAGGGAAATCACCTTAACCCTACCCCAGGACAGGGCCTCAGGAGCTAAGGACACCACCCCACCCCACCCCCGGGCCCCACTCATTAAGGGTCCACCACCTCCCTGCACTGCCAAGGGATGGACTTCCTGATACTCGAGCCCTTAGGGGCACACTCAACCCACAGCTGACCGCCAGCACTGGGGGAGTATCTGAGGTCTGGGTAGAGGGTTAATTTGACTCTCGTATTAGGGACATCATCAGGATGGTGCTGACCAACCCCAGGGACGCCGGCTAAGCCAGTGCCGGGTCTCGGCCACAGGTTTACGTGGCCACGCGGCTGCAGTCCTTGCTCTCTGGGCTTCTCTGCCCCTTCCCTCACTGCCGGGTCTTCCACTGGGGATGTGCAGGAGGCCTCTCTCTCCTGGGGATGCCATGATGGCTGTGTCTCCAGCCATCCAGGCCGACTTCGGCTGGAACCTTCTCCCTACCTTTGCTGCTGCCCAGGACACCAGAGTCACCAGAGGTAGGACACTAAGTCAGAACAGATCAACAGGAGGCAAGCGCAGCACCAAGCCGCAAATTGACAGAGGCCCCGGAAGGGGTCAGGAGCGAGAAAGCCCTGCAGGACAGGCAGGGCAGGCAGAGCGCCCTGAGGTCAGCCTCCGGGCAGAGGTGAGGCCACCACAGAGGTGGGCAAACGGGAGCTCTCGGAAGGCACAGGGGAGACTGTGGTGGCAGCAAAGCTCTGGGAAACAAGTCGGCTGTCCTTCCTGGAGCTGGAGCTGGGCGGGGCCTACAGGGGCTGCCCCACCTGCCGCAGGGCCTGGGAGTCACAGGGCAGCAAAAAGGCGGTCAGCCCAGAGCCTGGAAACAGAACCAGGTGGAGGATATGAAAACGCAACCCTGACACAGGGTGGCCTGGGAGAAGGAGGAGGGAGATGGAGGGAGGAGGAGGGAGAGAGGGAGGGAGGAGGAGGGTAGGAGAGAGGGGGCAACACACTGGTAACACCCGTCCTTTCCCAGCACGTCCCTCCCCAGGGCAGGACAGTCCCTGGGAAGGAGATATCCATCCAGCCTACAATGGCAGTCTCTGGGAAGGACCCGAAACATCGATGCCCAAAATAAATCCTTTCCCAGGGACAGTGCAGCGGGCCCTGGAGGGAAAGAGATAAGCACTGAATGCTGAGCGCTGGACCCGCCATCCTCGCTGATGTGTTGTGTCCAGGTCTTGCATGGTCCAGTGGTCCCCTTGTGTGACCTACATAAGCACAGATTCCTCTTGCAATCGGGGCCATTTTCTACCCAGAAAGTGACCCTCTGACTGACTGTGCCACTGCATAAAAGGCAGAGCTGGTCTGTGGAGGCTGCCTCCGTCCGGGTTGCTTGTCCTCCACGATGGTGCTGAGAGGCTTTGGTTCTTTCTGCTTACACAAGTGACCAGTGATGCAAGACTGGACACATCAATGAAGGTGCACTGGAGCGCTGGTGGCCCTGTGGGTCTATGGGGTCTGGCGTGAGGCCGGAGGTAGACTGCCTCTAGGCTGATGGAGACAGGACCTTGCAGAGTGGACCCCACCTCCCCAGGTCAAGAGCCTGGGCTAGAGCCTGTTTTCTGTGTCTGACCGTCTGACCGGAGGCCCACACATTCTGTGCCACCCCAGGCGTCATCAACTACCCTGACATCAGTCACCCACAGAGCCATTCTGACCCAAGCAGTTCTTTTGTTTTAAGGACAAGTACAGGACAGACGTGGACAGTACACTAAGTCATCCCCGCATAGGAAAAAGAAGTTAAAATACCCTTTCAGCGGAGTCAGAGTCAAGGCGCCGTTGGGGGCGCTCCAGGGAAAGGTGGCTCTTCCCTGGAGCAGCACGGTTCCCTGGACAGAGACCCCCAGAGCTGCCCTCCTGGGCCACACCCTGCTGGGAATCTGGCCTCACTGTTTGGACAATCTGCTGCTGAGCTCTCACCCTTTGCACTCATTCTTGGGGTGCGTGAGACCAGAACCCTCAGGACTCACACAGCCCTGGGCCATAGTTATGGAATCGACCAACTTTTATTTTATGCAGAGAAATGTATTTACAGAAATAAATACTAATAAATGGAAATTCGTATTTCATAAACAAATATAAAGACGATATTTTTTAATTGTGCCAATTCTCAACTCATAGATTCTCCGGCTGACAACTCCCTCTACAGAGCAGCAGAGCACGCTGACTCGGCACTCGTGGTGCTCCGGCCTCTGGAGGTGACTCAGAGGACACAGAAGATGGGGCAGGGTGCACGCAGCACCACGCCACCCAAGGTGAGCCACCGTATGTCCATGGATTGGCGTCCTTGTGGGGTCCCGGAGCTGTGCTCTGTAGAGACCAAGTCATCAGACGTACGCATGGCCGCAAGGACAGGTCTTACCCAGTCTTTGGGGAAACCAAAGCAGCTAGCTGCAGTCTGGTGCCACCTGAGTGGGTTTTGGTGTCAGACCTACACAGCGTGGGGATCCCCTGCGGGGAGGGAGGGCTCTCACGGGGCTGCCGGCTACCTCTGGCCGCTGCCCGCTGTGCACAGTTGTGAGCTCACTATTGTCTGCCGTGCACACACCTGCAGCAGAAGTACAACCAGCGAACAGCAGTCAGACCCAAGGCTGGCGCCCCCATCGGGGCGGGAAACCTGGGCCACTGGCCTAGAAATACAAAGGCCGAGGCCAAGGCCGCAGCTCTGGGCCCTTGCTGCACACGGATGTGACGTCAAGCACAGTTCCTCCAGTTTGCTCAGGACTCCTCTGTGATGAGCAAAATAGTTAATTTGTAAAATTCTTTTGGACCAAAAGTCATAGGCCTGCCAGCTCTGCCATCCAGGGGCAGAGTGACGTCACTTGGCTGGACACACTTCAGAGGGGCGGCCGAGGACAGAGGGGAAGTGGTGCGACCATGACCTCATCAGCTGCACCTACACAGCGTCCTGGGAGACCACGAGGCTGCTGGCTTCAGGACGTGGCCCAGTGCTGTTATGCATGCCTGCACAGGACCCCGGGGTCAGAAGTAGCCCAGGGGTGGCCAGGCGCCTGCTTCCCTGAGCAGCCCAGGAGCAGGGGTGGGTGCTTGCCCTGAGGGGAGGCCCTGGGAGTACAGGTGCAGGCCTGGGCAAGGCCGGGACCACAGGCACCCTGGAGATTAGTGGGGTGCCTATGAGGTGCTGCTGGGGGCAGGACAAAGCGGCAGATCATAAGGGTCTGGATCTGGACTCAGTCCTGCAGGAGTGAGGTGCCCTGAAGGATCGCCAGCGGAGGCTGGAGCTGGAGGACACAGCCGCTCCTTGCCTGTGGGCAGATGACGCCTGCTCTTCCCAGATGGCAGCTTGTCTTTCCCTCCCCTCCAAGGACACCGTGTCTGTCCTCTACCTCTTCAGTGCCGGGCGTCTGCAGTGCAGAGTGCAGAAGGTGACTCCTCAGGGCAAGATGAAGGGAGATGAATGAGGCCTCGCCTTGGGGCTGGGCGCAGGCTGCAGGCTCAGGGAGGCTGGCGGGCAGACGGGGCCACAGGGAGGGCAGCCCTGACAGGCAGGCAGAACTCAGTGTCCTGCTGGGGCAGCAGACGACCACCACGGTCTGCAGCAGGAGGGCTGGCGATGGCGACGGTGACGGCTGCCGTTCTCGTCACCAGGTCCTCATCCTGCAGCAGAGACCAGCAGTGCTCACCGTGGGTCAGGAAGTAGTCCAAGGCCTCCTGCAGGCCCCCGACCCCTGGGGCAGGTGGATCACAGTCCCCATCTCAGAAATGGTGGCAGAGGGCAGGAGGAGTCTGAAGGCGCCCGGGAGGCAGACCTGGAGCTAGAGGCCCGGAGCCTGTGACCCCAGCCTTGGCCCCACCTCTCAGAGAGGAATGGGTCTGTCCTGCTTCAGGGGACATGCTGCGGAGGAGCTCCTGGCCTCCCTGGCTCTCCACCCTGTGTCCACGGTCCCAGGGTGAGGCCCCGCCCTTTCCCCTTCCGCCTTCCCCAGGGAGTCCCCTGCACTCTGAGCTACAGGTGCCCAGCACTGAAGAAGTGGAGGATGGACACTGTAGCGCCTCTGCCTTTGGAGGCCATGGAAACAAGACAAGCCGAAATCAGGGAAGAGTGGACCTCTATCTGCCCACAGGCAAGGAACTGCCCATGTGATCCCTCTGGTCCTGCCTCTGCTGGAATTCGGGACTCGGAGTCATGGCTGTGAGGAGGGGCTCAGATGCGGCCCTGGTCTGGGCCAGGACATCAGCTCTGATTGAGAAGTTCAAGGTCCTCTGCTTCTGTGCAGCACATTGGGTACAGGAGGGGGAGAAATGGGCACAGCGTGACAGTGTGCCAAGCCTCTCTCCTGGGACACCCTGTCCCTGCCCACAAGGACCCCATCATGTGGACTTCCCTATCAGACCAGGAGAATCCGAGGCTCAGAGGGGCCCAGCAGGGCTCATGGTCACACAGCCCAAAGGAGGCAGCACTGGGGGTTGAGGCCATCTCCCCTGAAAGCCCTGCTCTTCTCTGGCGCCCCACACAGCCTCTCCTGGGATGGGTGCTGGCCACCGTCAGAGGAGGATCCCTGGTTATTTCCCAGAATGCACACAGAAACAGTCTTAAGCATAGCACCATCTGTGAGCAGAAGATAAAGGGAACCACAGGCCAAACTCTGGGAAGAGTTTCCACTGAGGGTCACGTTCCTGGGGACGGAGATAGTTGCAGCCACCAAGTGGGACCTCTAAAACACAGGAAGGAAACACAGCCCCTCGAGAAGCAGGCCCAACAGCAGCCTCTGTGCCTTATCGAGTCCCAGGCTGCTGGGAGGAGGGATGCGTCAGCCCGGCCCTCGGACGTGACAGGGAAGAGGGTGGAGAGTCTACCTCTCCCTGATGGAGGAGGAAGGGCTCTGATAAGCCCCAGCCCAGCTGCCTGCAGTCACCACGCAGCACGTCCCCACCAGGGGACAGTGCTCTGATTAGGTCAGGGATCTCCCAACCCCCCAGGTTACCCCAGGACGTTCTCGCACTGTCGCACACACCAGCTTCTGGGGACACTGTACACGTAAACCACCACACGCACTGAAGGCCAGGTGAGTGGAGCGCACACCCCGCGAGCCGACCATGATGCGGAGGACATGAGCTTGGACTCCCCAGAACTGGTGGAGGGGGGCTGAAAGGAGGGAGAAAACGGGGCAAGACCTGAAAGAAAAGAAAGAAGCGCAGCCTGGAAGTCGTCCCTGTCACACAGGAGGCGAACGGAGCGAAATAAGAGAAGACTGAAGCAGGAAGACACCTGCAAAGGAAGATGACAGACAATTCCCGAGGGCGGTGGGGACTGGAGCTGAGCAGTGAAGGGCTGCTCCGGGCAGGGCAATGGGGTGGGGGGGCTGTGCGCCCTGCATCTGACCTAAGTGCACAGGAAGCCCAGTGCCAGGCTCGGGGCAGGAAATGAGTGCTCCACGTGGCAGGAAGCGAGTGCTCCACGTGGCCGGAAGTGAGTGCTCCACATGGCCGTAAGTGAGTGCTCCATGTGGCCGTAAGTGAGTGCTCCACGTGGCAAGAAGTGAGTGCTCCATGGGAAACAGAGCAGAGCTGCCCTCCAACCTGTCCCTAGGGAGGAGGACAGGATGCCGACGCTCACCCGAAAGCCTTCCCAGGGGCATCTCTGCTCCCTCCTTCGCCGGGAGGAAGGCGTGGCTGGGGCCATCTGCCCTGTCCGTTTAAAGAACTGGTGTGGCAGCTCCACAGAGGACCCACAGACCTGGGCCCAGCAAGCTGCGGGTTCCACTCGTCCCCTACTCCCAGCTCCCTTGCAGCGAGGGACAGGCGCATGGCTCTGCCTTGGCCAGTGAGAGGCTGCGGAGGCCTCTCCTGTGGTGTGAGAAGAGGATCACCCACCATATGAACCCCATCCCTGGGTACCCACAGAGAAGGGTTCCACGCTGCTGCGCCCGCCCCCTGCTCTGGTGTCTACCCTGCACCAGCCTTGGTGTGGCCGGCAGGTAACCGAGATGCAGAGAGCTAACCACAGACTAAGGACGGCGAGATGGGAGGTGACCGGAGGGGCCTGGGAAGATGTCTCCAAGCCTTTGTCTTTGCCCGTGAAGTCAGATCTACAGCTTTATTACTGAAGCCACCATTAGGTTGTCCTTTATTAGTAACTGGAAGCAGAAGGGACACAGTCACCAGCAGTCTCCCCAGGGTCGGCTCCAAGAGGCCCTGGATGCCCAGCCACGATGCTCAGGCCCTGCACACGCAGAGGAAGTGGTCCCTGCATATGATGGACACAAATGCTCCTGTTCTCTGAACCTTCTCTAGATGAGGTACATGCGGTACAGTGTCACCGTATGCAGGGAGCTGCTGTGGTGTGTCGTTAGGAGGTAAGGAGAAGACAATCTGCACGTCTGGTTTGCTGTTGGCTGACTCCACGGATCCGAGGCTATGGCCTCAGAGGGCCAACTGCAGTTATGGGAAAAGCACAGCAAAGATGCACGTCATCATCCCATCATCACGGGGAAAAATGGCATTCTAAACAGAACAAAGCAAGTTTTAAAGTGAAGGCTTTCACTAAAGTGCACTGTGAACATCTAGAAGATGAATTAAGATGAAGCATTTCTACCGTGGAGAACGTGGGATCCAACATGTGAATCGGCTACCCCATTCCTGGGTACCCTTCCAAAGGAAATGAAGTGGGCGTGCAAGAAGCACACACGGGCCTGGTATGCACCACTCATAAGAGCTGGGATGAAGAAGGTGGCCAACGCACAGGGAGCAGGACTCAGCCAGGAAGAAAGCATGCAATCCTGCCCTGGCAGCCCGATGACGGAACTGGACATCAGGGTAAGTGGCCCAAGCGACACCAAAGGAAAAGTCCATGCTCTTTTCACATATGGAAGCTAAAAACGTTCTCCTGAAAGCAGGATAGTACTTACTAAGTAATGGGAAGGGGCTGGGGAGGGAGAGTGGAAAGAGAGGCTGGGTTTGATCAGTGCACGCTGACATATGTATGCAAACACCACACGGAGCCCCAGTAATATGCACAATTACTGTGTGTTAATAAAAATGAAAAAAAGAACATTGGATCGTAAGGTACTGAAATTAAAATTCTCTGACCCAAGAACTCTGTATTCAACCACACTTTAATGTTATTAGCAAAGTTAACAGAATCATATTTTCAAATTTGCAAAGGACTTTGTATCATTTTGTTTTCCAGCCAAATAATAGCAAAATACCTGAGGGTAGTTTCTTTGTAAAGAAAAAAAGGTTTACTTAGGTCACCATTTTGGAGGGTAGATGTCCAAGATCAAGTGTCCTCTTCAGCCTGGCCTCTGGTGAAAGCACCATTAGCTGCCCTCACAACCTGAAGGAGGATCCCACAGGGGGATGGCCAATGCAGAAGGCAACATTGGAGGGTAGAGAGGTTCAGGGGCAGGCCTGCTCTTCCGTGACAAAGAGCACCAGGCTCCGAAAGCCCAGTGTGGATCCCTTGTGAGGGCCATGCCCTTGGTGACGTCATCACCTCCTGCTCTGTTCTGAAAGGCCCCGCCCTCTTGCAGCGTCACCACACTGGGCGGAGCTTCCAGCAGGTGGTGCTTTGAGGGACAGATGTACCCAGGCCAGCTCCAGACCCAGGTAGTGTGTAAAAAGAAACCCCAATCCACCACGAAAAAGTAAAAAGCTCTGCCGCTCCCTGGGAGATGGACAGAGTTCCAATATAAGTGTGCAGAAACAACGACGTGGACAAACATAGGCTGGGGACAAGCAGGTGGAACTG
The DNA here is from genome assembly GCF_052094955.1 of Ictidomys tridecemlineatus. NCBI lineage: Eukaryota > Metazoa > Chordata > Mammalia > Rodentia > Sciuridae > Ictidomys > Ictidomys tridecemlineatus. Next base: position 121,968,193 of record NC_135486.1, read on the forward strand.
GCTTGAGTGTGAACCCAAAACTAAACACAAAGACCAAACTGTCCTGGAAACCGTGCGGTCAGCTTCAGGCCCAGGACAAGGCGGCGAGATCAACCTCTTCCACTTGCTCCCCCTCCATCCTGAGAGCTGGAAATGACGAAGCAATGCTGGAGGATCTCAAGGGGAGCAGGCTTGGGACCCAGCCCTGGGGGACACAGGGGCAGGCTGTCTTCCGCCCACCCCCCAGTAAAAGAGGACAGGCACTGTCCAGCATCCCCTGTCCTCCAAAACCCTGAAACAGGAGGCTCATCTTCCCCCAGATGGGATGGGGAGCCCTCAGGAAACACCAGGCGTGCCCACCGATGGGCCAGGGCTCCAGTGCACCCCACTCTCCCTCCCTGGCAGGCCAGGAAAGCTGACCCACCAGGTGAAACACCAGGACCCAGCAGGATGGACCCCCTCTGGGCACACAGCCTGGCTGGAAGCCTCCGTCCCCACTGGTGGAAGGTGCTCCACCCAGAGACCACTCAGTGGTCCTCACAGTGTCTGGCCGGGAAGCTCGCTCTGGACCTGCGAGCAGAAGAGCCCTGAGCCAAGAGTCCCCTCTCAAGGGACATGCCTGGCACCTTGACCTAAGGAAACCCTTTCTGCCCCTTGAGGCAGCATCAGGAGGACCAGTGGGGCCCCAGAGGTACCAGGTAAACCAAGCTGACTCCAGTGTCACCCCAGAGGCTCTGCAGTGACACTGTCACTGAAACCAGGGTGCCCAAGCCCCAGCCCAGGACCAGCACTCTGAGCCTGAACAGGGCAGCTGTCTACCAGGGGAAGCACTGATGCAGAGACTCCCAGCCAGCACCACCATGGGGGGTTCACCATCAGGGGTCACCATGGGGGGGATCGGGCTGCAGAAAGAAGCCATCGCAAAAGTGCTTCCACAGTCACCAATTCTTCTGAATGAAAGATAAGGGACATCTCAACAAATAACATAAGCCATGAAAAGAACCAGACGGAAGTTAGGGAGCTGAAGAATGCAACAGCAGAAATCAGAAACTCGCCGGATAGGACAGCAGAGATGACAGAGGTTAGACTCGATCACTGTGGTGACGGATCAGTTTCAACAGAATTCACTCCATACGAGTGACGAAGGAAAACAGAGAACGAGAAAATGGCACTTCAGGGGCCTGTCACTCACACACACACACACACACATACACACACACACACACACACACACACACACACACACACACACACATTCACTGCAATCCCAGAAGGACAGGCAGCACAAGGCTGAGGCAGGAGGATCTCGACTTCAAGGCCAGCCTCAGCAACTTAGTGAAGCCCTAGGTAACTTAGTAAGACCCAGTCTCAAAATAAAACCAAGAGGTCTGGGGATGTGGCTCGGTGGTTAAGCGCCCCTGGGTTCAATCCCCAGTACCAGAATACACAATAAGTAAAGTATATTAAAGGAGCACTCAAAGACATAATGGCTGAAAATTTCCAAATTTGTTGAAAAGCACAAACCTGTAGATTCAAGAAGCTGTTCCAATGCTCAAACAGGAAAAATTCAAATGAACCCATCCTAAGACACAGCATAATTAAACTTCTGAAGACTAAAAACTCAGAGAAACTCTGGAAAGCAGCCAGAGTGAAGTGATGCGTCCCTCAGAGTGGAAAGGAATTCAGATGACAGCCAAGTCCTCATTTAGAAATCACAGAGGCCAGAAGTAGTACAAAAGTTCTCAAGTTCTGGAGGATAAAAGAACTGTCAACTGTGGGTTTATATCTGGCAAAATTATCCTCTAGGAATGAGGGGAAATCAAAACGTCCTCGGAGGAGAAAAGCAAAAGGCATTTGTCACCCTCAGACTCCCCACTAAGGGCTGCCTGAAGGACGCGCTTCCAACAGAAAGCAAGGCCCCAGCTCAGTGGAAATGCAGGCACCACTAGCCCTTTCCTGGGCTTCATGAGTCACGGAAAGCCATCCAGGCAGAAGTCACAGCCCTGCCTGAGGCTCAAGACGGTGCTGCTGAGAAGGAGGCCTCTGGGTGCGTTTCCTGCTGCCATCACTGGATCCCTGAGATGGTAATTTATAAAGAATGGAGGATTATTTCTTACAGTTCTGAGGCTATAAGTCCAAGAGCACGGCTGGAATGTGGCCAAGACCTCTTGCTGCGCCGCAAGGGCAGCCACATGGCGGGGAGCGCGGGGAGTGGTGAGAAGAAGCTGGCCAACCTCGCCCTTTCACCATTAGCCCACTCCTGCCATCGACAGCCCACTCAAGATGGTGGCCTGTGTCTACCCATGACCTTGGTCTCCTAGAGGCCACCTCTAGCCCTGCTGCAATGGCAACTGAACGTCACATGGGCCTGGGAGGGGAGGTCCAGACCACAGAGGGACGGCAAATCGACCAGGAAGACGTGTCCTGAGGTCAAGAGCTGCTGTCACAGAGCAGCCTCTCCATAAACTGCCCACAGACAGATCTAGTGCACCCCCGATCCTGACGCCCACTCAGGTCACAAGGAAACAAGAGAACAGGACCCAGAGGGGCCAAGCTGAAAGCCGGCAGGAAAACTGCCCCAAAGAATTAGCGTAAACACAAATGAACTAAGTAGGCAGGTATCGGCAGAAAGCAGCAAGTACACGCTGTTGAGAGGAGACTCACGTCAAATTCCACAGCACAGGTGAGATAGGGGACGACATGCCCTCCAGGTAGCATTTTGGTTTGGGGGCAGGGGTGCTTGGGAGGGCAGGGAGGTACCAGGGATTGAACCCAGGGACGCTTAGCCACTGAGCCACATCCCCAGCCCTTTGGGTATATGTTTTATTTTGAGACAGGGCCTCTTTCAGTTGCTGAGACTAGTGCTGAACTCATGATCCTCCTGCCTCAGCCTCCTGAGCTGCTGGGATTACAGGTGTGGCCACCGCACCCAGCACAGATATCAACTTTAAAAAGCGGCAGTGGCCATATTAATAACCAATAAAGCAGACTTTGAAACAAAGAAAATTATTAGACGTGAAGAGAGAGATTATGCAATGATAAAAAGGATCCATCCACCAGAAAGACCACCGGTGACCTTAAGTGTGGACTGGCCAAAAATATACGTGAAACCACAAAGGACAGAGTTAGCGGGACAGCAGAGGAACTTTCAGTTATGGTTGAGAACTTTAACCCCCTCCATCCAGCAAAGGACAGGACTAGCAGAGAGTCAGCAAGGCCTAGGGCCTCAAAGCCTAGTCCACAGGCTTCCGACACATGCACCCCCTCCCAGCAGCCACGGAATGTGCGTGATTTAGACGCCTGTGGGAAACTCACCAAGACAGGCCACCCTGGAAAACCAGCTGCAGATGTCCTTTGAAATGGCAGAGTGTGTCCTCTGACCATAGTGGAGTCTCCTGAGAAGCCACAGTGGGAGACACCCGGGAGGTGGCTGGGTACAGGGAGACAACCTGCCCTTTGAACCCACGGTTCACAGGAAAAACCTCAGTCCACAGAGAATAGAACCAAAGTGGAAATACAGCACCAACTGATATCCAAGTCTCCAGGAACCAGAGGAGGGCGGGAGATAAGAACCCTAAGCCGGCGGAGGAAAGAACCAACAGAGAGCAGGAAACAAGGAGACAGGAGGTAGGAGATGACAGGGAAAGGCAATGAGAGAAAACCAGCTCCTATGGAAAAAGGAAACCAACAGACGTCTAATAAAAGCATCAGCAGTCAGGAGAGGACAGATCTCCAAGGCCAGGAGGGGAACAGGGAGGTCCCTGTGGACCCCAGCCACCAGGAAGGTAATAAGGGGAAGCTGCAGAGGATCCTACATTCAGAAATCCAGCGACTCAGCAGAATTGGTTCCTGGGCCATCAAAGCTAGTTCCTGGGAGGGGCTGCAGATGCCAAAACAGACAAAAGGCACAATCGGAATACTCCCATAATCACTAAAGAATTAAATTAATCATTTAAAGGCTCCTAAAACCTAAAGGAAATCTCCAGGCCCAGATAGTTCAGAGGGGAATTCTACCACTTAAATATGAATTAACACCAGCTTGGTATAATTTCTCTGATGCACAATTTTAGACAATCTTTCTCATAAAATAGGAGAAATAGGAATCCCTCCTAATTTATTTTGTGAGACCCGATAATGAAAACAGACAGATAATGCAAAAAAGAAAAGAAAAAGAAATTAGAGACCACATCTCTTATGAATTTGGATGTAAGAATCCTGACAGAATACTCACAGAATAAATCCATCAATAAACAAAAAGAATCAGACACCATGACCAAGCCATGCTCGATTCAGCAAGCAGGGCTGGTTAAGTCCCAGGCAGTGAGGGGCTGGGGGCAGTGAGGGGGGATGCTCATCACAGCAAGACTCAGGCCCGGGTTGCACCCCTAGCACTGCACAAAAGAAACACAGTAAAGTCCAAAACAAACCCCAAAACAATCAATCAACAGATGCAATCCATCATATCCACAAATCAAAGACGAAAAACCATATGATCCTATCAACTGGTTCAGAAAAAAGCATTTGCCAAGATCTAACACCCATTAGCAATTAAAAAAAAAAAAAACTCTCAGCAACTCACATTGGCTGAGAAGAGATCCCAGAGGTGGACCCATGTAATCACAGGGGGAAACAAGAGCCCAGACCCCGAAGCTCATCAAACAGGTAACTCCATGCTGATCATGGATTTTAACGTCAAGGGTAAAACTATGCAATCTTTAGAAATGAAAAAAAGAAAGAAGAAAACCTTTGGGATCTAGGGCTTCAGACTTGACACCAAAACTATAATCCATAGTAGGAAAATTTAATAAATTGAACCCAATCAAAATGAAAAACTTTCTCTGCCAAAACCCACGGGAAGAGGATGGAAAGGGAAGCCACCCTGGAGGTGGGCACGGGCACCTTCCAAGCAGGAGGCGGAAGCCAGAGCAGGCAGGAGGCCTCCCACATCAGCAGCACTCAAACACATCTCCAGTGCGTTGTGATGTGGTGACCCCCGTGTGAGTTCATTTATGTAAAATGTTGGAAATGGCCAAGTTTGAGAAATGGAAGACAGACCAGTGGTTGGCAGAAGTGGGGCTGGGGTGGGAGGGAGGGAGTCCGTAAAGGGTGACCGGCAGAACTTTGGGGTGATAGTGACAGAGGCCCACACATGGGACAAAACGTGCGGAGGAAACACACAGGTGTGTACACACAGGTCAGGGGACATCAGGAGAGGACTGGTGGCGTGCGTCAGCCAGGCTCAGTGGCACACACAGTGATCTCAGCGGTTTAGGAGGCTGAGGCAGGAGGCTGAGGCAGGAGGCTCGCAAGCTCCAGGGCAGCCTGGGCAACTTGACCCCGTCTCAAGATAAAATAGGAAGTGGGGCTGGGGGTGCAGATCAGTGGGACAGCCTCACACCTGTGAGGCCTGGGGTTGACACCCATCGCCCCAAACAAAACAAAATAATCCCTGTTAAGGTTTCATACAAATCAAGTATGCTAATCTCAAGACCCAAAACCCAAAAGCCCCAACATCTGAAATTCTCAAGCTCCCTCAGGATGCCACAAGCAGGAAAGTGAACAAGGCAGGCGGTAAACGGCAGGCGGAAGGGGAATACTGCGGGAGCTCACCTTCGGCCTGACGGGGAAGGTGTGCACTCAGCGCAGGTGAGCTTGGTGTGCAGAGCTGGTCTGTCCCCAGGGTATCGAGTATGTATTTGTAAATATTCTAAAATCTGAAAAAAAACTATGAAATCCAACACATGTCTGGTCCCAAGCATTTCAGAGACGGGACACCTGATCTAAACTGGGGGTTTGCAAAAGGCAAAGGAGAGGAACGTGGGTGATGGGTATGTGGGGTCTCCCCAGATGGTTGCTTATGGCTGCAGGTGAATCTGCAGCCATTCCAATACATTCATAAAAACAAACAGAACACATGCCGGACACTGGGAAATGAACAGAGACGGTACGGAAAAGCTAAAATTTCTTTTAGGAAGTCGGAAGATATTGATTCCTTGGATTTGCTATTTAGACAAACATAATTTTAAATACATATTTCATAAAGGTGAAGGCAATCAGTAGCAAAATGGTTTAGAATAAGAAAGGCTATCTTTCTAATAAATTTAAAGGATAAATATATGAAACAATATAGCAAAAGACAGAAAACAAAAAAAATGGCTTTAAACCAGAAATACTAATATAGGACCAATGGAGTGTGGATAAGCAGATATAAAATGATTAGCAACAGATTAAACTACTCTATTAAAGGGCAGATTCTCTCAGAGTGGCTTATAAGATAAATCTTATGCTATGATTCTTTTTTTTTCCATTTTTTTTATTGATTGTTCAAAACATTACAGAGCTCATGATATATCATCTTTCATACATTTGACTCAATTGGGTTTTGAACTCCCCAAATACATATTGCAGACTCACTTCTGTTACCTACTCACATTTTTACATAATGGCATATTAGTGACTGTTGTATTCTGCTACCTTTCCTATCCCCTACTATCCCCCCTCCCCTCCCATCTTCCCTCTCTACCTCCTCTGCTGTTGTTCAATTCTCTCCCCTTTTTCCCCCCTCCCCCTTGCCCCTCATAACCTCTTATAATTTTGTGTATCACTGAAGGTCTCCTACCATTTCCATATGCTTTCCCTTCTCTCTCCCTTTCTCTCCCCCCATTCGTCTTAGTTTACTGTTAGTCTTTTGATGCTATGATTCTTATAAAGAGAGAGAGAGAGAGAGACCTTAAAAAGCAGGCTATTATAAAGGAAAAGGATGGATAAGAACCCACTAGTAGAAACAAATGCCTTGTACAACTAGAACATTCTCATGATTTAGGGGTGTCCTGGTCTCTTTGTGATGCTATAACAAAATGCTGCAGGCTGGGTAGCTTTTAAACAACAGAAACTTATTCTTACAGTCTGGGGGCTGTGAATCCATGATTAAGGTGCCAGCACAAGCTGTGGCCAGGAAGGTCTGCTTCCTCGAGGATAGTCCTTCTCGCTGTATTGTCACATGGCAGAAGGGCACTTGGTACCTCACTCTTCCACAAGAGCCCTGAGTCCCCTCAGGAGGGTCCACTCCAGGACCTAACCACCTCCTTCCATTTCTGAACTGCATGTAGCATTCAGACCACAGCCAGGGGTCACCTCCTCAGAGAACCCTGCTCGTCACAACTGTTCCAAGCTGTGTAGTTCCCATGGGGACTGCCCTCTATTGATTATCCTGCTGGATGAACTCATGGAATTCACATGATCTGAAGTTATTTATTATCTGTTAGTTTAAGGCCTCCCTCTCTCTCCCACGCCTCACACCAGAATACAAATCCCCAAGAGCAAGGTCCCTGTCACCTGGCCACCATGATACCACACTCCATCCAACCCAGAGACCTGAGTAGGCTTCTGTCGAAGGGGTTGGTCATTCCACCAAAGACACGGAGTGACAGTGTCGCATACACACAGAGACACAAAGAGGAAGGAGGAGCAACTGAGGCCGGTTTCACACCACCTGTCTCAGAGAGTGTGAGCAGACGCAGAATAAAGAGGGACACACAGGGTTCCCACAGCATCATTCCGGAAGAGGGCTCGTCACTCATTCTGCTTCCTGAACTGGGAGGCCAGTCGTCCAACCCCAGCATCATTCTGCTGCAGCTGAATGCGAATGGACACAATCGGCACAAAGACATCACCCGCCAGCATCCTCGGATCACAACGCAAAGGCAAGAAATTAACAGCACGTTGAACCAAAATGTTCAGTGATGTTCTCCCGAGTAGCTACGGAAAAGAAAGAGACTAAGCACAATCATAGGCCATGTGACAAGTGACAACAGCAGTCAACAAGACCTCAGGACAGGGAAAGGCTGCACTGAGAAGAGGGTTCACATCCGAATCCCTTAGCTAATAAAGACCAAAGAGCCAGTGTCACAAAACTGTCCCTCATCACAAGAGGAGGGGAAGTGTTAGCGCAGACCAAGGGAAAATACTAGAGCAGAGAACAGGAAATAAGAAGAGCTTTTCATTCAATAGAAGAGTATATTTTCTCCCAAATGTTACTAAAATAGAGCACCATCTGGCCCGTCAGATTAATAGAAATGAGAAAAACAACAGTTACAATGGGAGAAGCTATAATGGAAAGAGAATGCTTGCCAACTAGTTTCCAAGCCACATATTTGCAAGTAACTGCTAATAAAGAGGTGATTCTGAGGACCCGGGAACTTCCTGAGGGTAAGGTAAATTTTCAAAATAGACTGAAGCACAATTAACTTTTAATGTTTATCAAACAATTACCCCCAAAAACAAGAACCGCTCTACCACTGGACTGACAGGTTATGAACTGGCTCACTCCAATTCAAAGTCTCGAGTACATTCTATACTAAATAGAGATTACTGCAGGTCACAAAAGATGACAGTTAGTAGATTAATTTTCTCACACTGGTATAACGATGTTTCCAGACCTAGCAATGACACAGAATTTCTATAAACTATAGTCTCCTTTTATTTATAAATATGGATTAAAAAATCAAAATTAATCATAAATCAAATTTTAAAATTGCATTATAAATTCAAATTACATTAAGAAAATGACCTTCCACAACAACAAATATTAGTCTTAGGAACAGAAGTTATTTAATATTAGGAAATTCATTAACTACCACCTCGTATCAGTAATTCAAAGCAGGAACCACCCGTAATCCTAGTATTACAGTCAAAAGACACTTGACAGACATTCATGACGTTAAAAATCTTTGGGTTAGAGGTTAATGTCCTGAAACACCCATCACCTCTAGAGGTTTTAGGATGACTCTGTTCCCAGTGAGTACAAATGGATCTAAGAGATACATTGCCACAAAGTCGCTACTATTTGGAGTCAAAGTCTTGCAGACAAGATAAGGTAAGAAAATTAATGGAAAAATCTAGCACTGCTGTTCTGTTCCCCGAAATTCATATACTGAAGGGTTCAAGCACCAACGTGATCGTGCCTGGAGCAGGGAGTCTTTCAGAGGCAAAGAGGTCATAGGCTGGACCCACAGGAATGACATTAGTGGTCCACGAGGGACCCCAGACTTCCCTCTTGCCCTTCTGACCACGCAAGGTTACACGGGGAAGCTGGTTGCCTACCACCCAGGAGGCCCTCGCCAGAACCCGGTCATGCATCCAGCTTCCGGAACCTTGAAGAAAAAATGCTTTTTGTTTCCATGCCGTCCAGTCCTGGGGTTATTATAGCAGCTGAACAGACAAGACGCTGCTAATGAGAGAATTCAGGAACCAGCAGACCTGCCTTCAGCTGGACGGGCAGGAGGAGATGGAAATACACCTTGAAAAATCAAATCCTATTCACCACAGCAAAAGTAGGAAAAGTAGACCCACATGGCCCCTAAGGACAGTGTGGGCCGCAGCCTGGCACCTGGCTGAGACAGGGCAGGGACATGGCTGTGGCATCTCCCTGTGTCTCCCTGGCTGAGCCTGGGAACCTCAGAACTGTCTTAGGGCATCAAGATCCCCAGAGCCGTCCGTGGTCAAGGGTGCACCAGGAGCACCACCCTGAAGCACAGTAGGCCCCGTTTACCTGAGCCGGTCAGCCTGCCCAGAGGTCCCCACCAGCGCCATGCCAGCCTTCTGCTCCTGCTGGTACCTTTAGACCCCCTCCCCCTCTTCAGGGCCAAGACGCAGGCCCTGAGGGAAGGGTTCCTTTCCCTCTCTCCTCTCCACGAGACCTCCCAAGTGCATACAGTGTCCTCGTTACCCCTACACACTGGACGCCAGAGGACAAGTGGACTGAGTAAAAGAAAATAGCTTTGAATAACCCCCAGGAGGCTCCTGTTGGCCGTGAGAATTCATCTCTGCTGGGGCTGCAGGGCCACGGGAGAACCTTGGGCATCAGAGGCAGGGCCCTGGGTCCACTCCCCAGCACCACAAAAATAAGTGATCAAATAAATTTAATAAGAAGGATTGAGCCCCTAGTGCGGGACCCTCCTGCCAGCCCCGCGGGGATTCTTTTTGTCTCTCAGCCTGAGGCTGCTGGTCGGCTCCGCCTAGCTGTGGGTTTTGAATTTACTTCAGAGAGATTTTCAACATTACCTTCGCCTTAGTTTCTACTGTAACGTGGGTTACCTGGACGTGGGGAGGAGCACGGAGCCCTGCAGCCAGGCCTCTGACCGCTGGTCTCCCCAGGAGAAGGTGACAGGAAGCCCCAGGTGCCAGCTTCCTCCTGGCTGCTGCTGGCTGCACTTGACCTTGACACCCTGCTTTCACACCCTCACATGGACTTTGTGCCTGTTTGTGTAGCAGTGGGTACCGGTTTTAGAGACCCTTTGGCTCCAATCACTCTTTCATTCCACTCTTGAAAACAGATGTATTTTAATGAGATTCGTTAACTTGAGATTTTGTTGACTTTATTGAATGATAACAGGACCCACCCTACAGCCTATGTGGAGAACTTTCAGAAAGTCCCAAGTATGCAAAGAAACAATGACAGTGACCTCGATTCCAGTCAATAACAGTTGCTCTCTACTCCATCCAGTTTTCCTCTCGGTGAACATAACAGGTACAGGATAGGTGAAGACAAGTGACTGTAAAGTGAAGTACAACAGATGGACACACAGGAACAGTGACAGACACGGAGCCGCAGGCCCAGAATGCCACAGCCAGGCCCCAGGCCCAGGCTTCCCGTGGGCTACGTTGTGTGTTTTAGGGTTTGTTTTTAGGGTATAGCCAGGGCTGTGAGTCCTAGGTAGTGTGTAACCAAGGTCACACACACTGGGATTCTGGGTAGGAACCTGAAGTCCTGAATAGTGCCTGTAAACAAGCGTCAAACTGATGACCCTGGGGGTAGGGTGCCTTCTGGTTCAGACTGTAAGTAAAAAGAGGCTAAATGAACTGTGGAGGCTGGAGCTGAGGCTCGAGCCTCCTCAGCTTGTCTGCTACCCTAACTGCATCTTCATCTTCCTCTACCTGTGGGGACCTGAGTCTGCTTCCTGGTCCAAGTCCCCCACCACCACCACCACAAACGGCCAGGCAATTACACTACAAATCCAACCTCTATGTTGGCCTCTTCCACCGACTATAACATGAGAATATTATTTTAAATAATCATACAGTATCCCACCTTTAGGGCTGTTTTTCTGGATCTCTCAGATTCCTGGACATGGCATTGATTTTCACTGTAGGATTTAAACAGGCAACAGGTGTGGCTAAGTATCACCAAGTAGCTTTCAGAACATTGTATAATTTTCAGTGAAGAGTTTTATTTATGATCCTCTCTCGGCTTTCATGCTCAGGAAGTCATCTCTGCTAGTTAATTCCTTGGATCAATCAAACGTAGCAGAGTTTATTGGAGCAAAGATTTATGAACTCATGAATCAGGATCTGTAGCCTCCAGCCAATGGAGGTAACTGCTGATCCGACGGTGCTGACAGAGGTGACCCGCAGACGGCGACACCATTGGTGGTAGCCTGGTCGCCCAGCCGGCCGCAGCTGCCTGGGTTAACTGGCCGCAGGGCTTCTTGCAACCACCAAAGCTTGGCTGCTATGCGTGGCCTGGAGGGCAGGGCCCAGTGAAGGGGCCAGTTCTCATCCCCATCCTAGCCCTTCCTGCTTAGAAATTAACCACCTGCTGACACAAAACCTCTTTTACCTTAAAAAAATCGTTTGAAACTGCAGTGTCACATGGAGTAAAACCAGTTATACTCATGGCTGTGGACAACAGAAAACCCCAAATACCAAACCCAGAGGGGAACCGAGGTCTTCGTCACAGGGGAACCGAGGTCTGCATCACAGAGGGCAATGAGGTCCCCCTCATGGCTGTGAACCTGGCTTACTGCCCTCCCCACACCTCAGGCTCCTTCAAGTCTGGTATCTCAGTGGTTCTCACCTGGGTGTGAGTGGCAGTCACCTGGGGGCCATGGAAACCAGCTGGCAGGGCGCCTGGTGCAGTGGGTCTGAGGACAGTCCAGGAACACACTGGGGAGCTGCTCCTGACCGGACGCCTCCCCTTCTCCATCGCACACTCAGTACAATCACTCGGGGATTCGGAGCGCGGTCCGCCCAGCAGACCCGTGATAGGCGTCACCGCTGAACACGGTTTAGGTCCCCCCAGGATGGCGCCAGGGAGAATAGCAGCTGGGACCCACTACTCCAGAGAGTGGCACACTGACAATACTGGGGGAGCCACCCTGCGGGTGCCAGGGGAGACGTGTGCAGAGACCTGCCACCAGCCTGCCAGCTGTCCTGACACTGACAAAGGTATTTCCTAGGTCTGGGCCCTGGCTCCAGGGTGTCACATGAGCAAGTGATCAAACACTTCCGTTGGCTTTTCCCTGCGAGGTTTGCCAGCGTTGGCCGCGGGGCCGGGTGGTCCACCTCACAGGTGAAGGGATTCTCAGACACCTGGCTCACCAGCGACTCCCTTCTCTTCCTAATGAAGGAGGGACATATGCCCACTGTTGGTATTTAGAAAATACGGGGATCCGCTGCCCGTCTTCCCACCACGGAGTCACCCCGCATCTTGCTGTCTTTCCTCCCAGTCTTTAAAGGCACCACGGATCTGGGATCCCCTGAGCCTGCCGCGATATGGGTGCCCTCTCCCATATCACGACCATGGGGCACAGAGCACCCACCGTGAGCTGCCGAGTCACAAGGCCAGGATGCTCTCTGCCTGCCTCAGCATGACAGCAGAGCCAGCTTGCCAGCGCCCCAGGTGGATGATGGCCTTGGGCTGGGGAGGACTCAGTCGGGACCAAACCAGAGGAAGATGACCAGGGGGGCGGGAGGCAGGCAAGGGCCAGACTTGGGTGGGGAGGAGGCCAAGTGGGGGGAGCACTGGCAGGTGTTTGCCTCACCTGTGCATCTCCCACGGAGGAGGCTGCGGAGCCTGAGGGAGGATCACCAGGGCCTTAGCAAGGTGATGGACAAACGGCCTAGACCTGGACCAAGGCTGGGTGGTGACCGCGCACATCCCTCTGTGGCAATGACGAGCTTGCATTCCGCTCCCTGGCCCCAGGAGCTCTGCAGAGCATTGCCTAAACACACCAGGCACCCTGGACGTCCTGTCCCCCTCACGCATTCCCACCCCCTGGGCAGTCCAGAGGCAGCTCTGTCTGCTGACACTGCATGTGTTTCATTTCTCAAAACAGAAACCCGACACCAGCAAACGCTGGTGAGGTGGCTGACTGGGGCCATGAGAGCAGGAACCTGGACCACCCTCCCACAGAGGCTCCCCTGCCTGGGCCCCAGAGGTTCCCTTGCCTGGGCCTCAGGGAACCCCCTGCCTGGGCCTCAGGGTATCCCCTGCCTGGGCCCCAGGGCAGCCCCAGCCAGGGCACACACACAGGCCGGCCCAGGCCCACTCCCCTGCCCTGGAAGGGAGAGGAGTTTACCAGGAGTACCAGGCCCTGTGGGCTGCACTGCTTCACCTCCCAGGCTGCTCAGCTTGTCCTGGCCCCGGCCACGCAGATGTCCTGGCCGAGGGAGAAGGAAGGCTCCTCGCAGGCTGTGTGTGACACGGTGGGGCCTCGCTCCTGGGCCTCTCGGGCCTCCACCATCCTCTCAGACTCATTCTGGGACCTAACTGGGCTCTGGTGTGTGGCTCAGAGGGATGGCAGAGCAGCAATGCCCCGAGGACCGCACTTAGCCACCACCGTGGACCTGCAGCACCAAGCCGAAGGCCAGACCCACCCGAGTGGGCCCCCGGCTCTTCCTTCCCTCCTCTCTGTCATTGCCACACACCAGGACCCAGCCAACTTCAAACAGTTCACAGCCCCCTTCCAAGAGGACCGCTGGCAGAACCAGCAGACACGGAGACCCGACGAGAGGCTAGTGCAAACACGGTAAAGTCACAGAGGCTCTGGAGCTGGGTGTGGGCACTCGGTGAGCCTCCCCCAGGGGGCTGCGTGCTGGGTGCTCAGTGCCACATCACGGGGGCCTCTTCCTTAGGAAGCAGCTGTATTTGTAGCCAGTTAAATTCCACCTTCACAGACGCCAATTTCCTGCAGAGAGCCAGGAGCTCATAATTTCGGGACTAGCGCTAAGCGATAAATAGTTGTTTTTGCAGATTTCATTTGACTTTATTTTACCCCTGACAGTGAAAGCTAGAATGCTGGTAAGGAAAGAGCACAGAACAGATTTGATTAGGAAGATGAGCCTCTGCCTAGGAGAGCCACTCCACAGTGACCCAGAGAGCAGCCCTGACCTCAGGCTTCCTCAAAGCCTGGGGCAAACCAAGGCTTGAGGCAGCAACACCGGGTTGAAGAAGCCCAGTTACGGGAGCTGAGCCCTCTCTGGTAGAGTCTCCACAAGGCCCCAATGTTCCTGCCTCCAGGCCCTTCACCCTGGACGGGCAGGGCCTGTGTACCAAAGGACACTGCAGAAATGACGGAGTTAACTTCCAAAGTCAGGTCATAAAAGTTGCTGCAGCTTCTGCTTTGGGGGAAGCTGCCAGGTCAGGGGGATGGGCAGGCAGCACTGTGGAGGGGCCCCTGCGGGTACCGGAAGCCTCTGTCAAGAGCTGGCACCCCTTGGCCAGCCATGCCAGCGAGCCAGCTCCAAGTGCATCCTCCAGGAGCAGCCAAACCTTCCAATGGCTGCAGCACCAGCCCATACCTGCACAGCACCCTCCGAGGAGCCCCTGAGCCAGAGCCACCCAGCAACAGCACCTTCTAGTTCCCGGCCCACAGATTCCACGTGGCACAGTAAGTCTTTACGGTTGTCTCTGTCTCTAGACTTTGGTGTGATGTATTATTAACGCACCCATAAACCACAGATATTCCCTTCCAGGTAAGCAACGTGTATCTGTTTCCATGGCAACCTGTCTCTGGCGGGAAGCCTGGTGGAGCCTCCTACGCAGGATGGACCTTTTAGAGCACCAGCTCCTCCTGATCAGCATCCCTGCCTGGGCACCATGGGCACAAAGCTGACCATCTGCTCCTCTCCCTGCTCCCCTTTCCTGCAGCCACTATGGCAAAGCAGGCGCACACGTGTAGGTGCACACACATGTGCAGACGCACACCCGTGCAGGTGCACACATGTGCAGACATGCGCGCACACACACACCCACAGCTTTGGTTTAAACCAGGAAACCCCCCAAGCCCCAGGGGCGTGAGCCTCTCCCAGGAAGACTGGGGGCTCAGGATGTTCTGCAAACTGCTTCCTGCCTCTGTGTGGGCATGCGGCAGGGGAGGCAGGGGAGGCTGAGCACTGAGGACTGAGAGCCGCTCCTGCTCCTGCTTGCTGAGCCGTAAGCTCTGAGCCTGTGAGCACAGCGGGAGAGAGCAGCTCTGTGCAGCCTCTCTGGCCTCACTGCCGTGTTCAGAGTGGAATGTCTTCCTCTGCTCTTTCCCACGCCCCATCTTGCCACCCTGGGCCAGGACAAGGGTCTTTGGTAAAATGGATACACGGAGTGTCTATGAGCACATTAATGTGTCCCAGTCATGCCAGAGGCCATCAGCACAGTGTGAGAGGGACGCTTGCCCTGGGGGCACTCCGTGGAGACCCTGGAAGAAGTGAGCAAAAAGTGAGCCATGTGAGGGGGAAGGTTAGGGCTCCTTTCTCTCAGTGTGCAGCCAGGACGAGCACTCAGGGCCTTGGAGCATTCTTGTAGATCAGAGTGGCCCTGGGGGTGGCCACGGTAGGAAGCACTGGGGGCGAACAGAGAGGGACATCAGGAAGGGAAGGTGCCCTTGAGTTGTGGACCCGCCTGGGCTGGGAGACGGCCAGGGGAGCGAGGTCTCCATCATCTCTCTGTGCTCCCTTCCAGTTCTGTCTGTCTTTCCAACCGTCACGGCATAACTGGAGGGCTACGGGAGCAGAGGAATACTCTTGTCACATGGAGTGGGGTCCCAGGGAGATTCCTGACCCCAGTGAGAACCCAACATCAGTGTGCGCCAGCGCTGTGCCCCTGCTGCCGCAGGACCTCCTCCGGGACCTGGCCTTGTCTCTGCTTGTCCCCTGCCACTTGGCTTCCCTTGGAGAGCTCACCCAGCGGCTCTCAGGAATCCCACCTCTGGGTCTCCAGCACAGCCTCCTGATGCTCCAGACCCTAAGGGCTGTCCACCCCTCCTACTCTGCATGTCCAATCTAAAATCCTCCTCTGCGAAGGCGTGTCTGTGGCCCTGTTTGTAAGAGTGAGTTGGGAGATTTGTGGCAGCGTCCCCCTTTGGCTCCCCTCAGGCCCCTGTCCATTCTGCCCACAGGGCCTAAATCACCCCATCCTCACTGCACCCCCCTTCTGACACTCAGGGAGCAGGCCTGCAACCGTACCTGCCGTCACCCATGCTTCTCTCCATCTGGCAAGTGGGGTTCCCGAGAGCTTCCTGGTACGTCAAGGAACAAAGCAAGTGCCGCCATTTTGCAAACCTCCTCTGTGCCCCCAAGACCATGCCTCCCTGCCTTCGGGGACCTCTGTTCACTCCACCACTGAGGGCCCCTGTGGGCCATGGGCCAGGCCAAGGGGCTCTGACGTGAAGTCCTGGCTTCAAGGACAGTACAGTCTGGTGACCACCACACCCACTCACCACTCCCTTGTTTTCTCTCTGAATTGCATTCCTTCCGCCAAACTCTTAAATGGCCAGGACTTGGTCTTGAATGCTTTTTGTAAAACTCACAATGACCGATGAGCCTTCAGGGTTTACAACAAGCTCTTAGTCAATACTTGTTGGTTAAATGCAAGTTGAGTGACAGAATAAGACAAGAGAGACTTGTCACCTGGAACCCTTACTAGGTCACAGACATAGCCCTGGTGCAGAGGGAAAGTCATATCAAGAAATTAAAGAAACCGTACTGTGTTTGCACAGTGTTTTACGTGCCTAACCAGTAATTCAATTTAACTTGACAATTTATTTGACTCAAATTATTAAAATAATGATGACAAACCATTTCCCAAATTTCACAAAATAATATTTACATTTCAAAATTAGAGAACTAATGTGAAAATCATTTCGTAGAACTCTAATTAGAATGTAGATATGAGGAGTCTCCTAAGCGATTTTACAAGATAGAAATAAACGAATTGAGAAGCATCAGCGACAAAATTGTCAATGAAACTGTTCTGTCATATTAAGAGTGAGAGTGTGATAGGGTCCAGATGCACGAGGCCACCACGCCAGGCTCTCAGCAAGGACCTCCTAGAACCAGGGTCAAGGACAGAACTGGGTCAGAGATCAAGGTATCTTTTTAAATGTCTCCAGGAAAAAGAATCTGAAGTGGAGGAATCTCCTTTCTCCCCAAGGCAAAAGTCTTGCTATCAAGAGGGGAGATGTCCTACCCCTCTGAACCTCAAATGAGTGGAGTTCCCATTCCTCCATCAGAGGACACAGCATGGACCTTAACTGAGGCACGTCGCCCCCTGCTCAGAAGAGAGCTCGTGTGCTGCACAGAAGCTCAAGAACTCAGACTAAGTCAGTTCCAGACACACATTTCTGTCAAATTTAACCTTTAAAAAAATGTTCTTACCTGCCAGAATATGCTGTCTATTGTGTTTCCAAGAAAACCATCACGACCTTCTGAAGACACCAGTTTGGGCCCAAGAATTGTCATGAATTCATCAAAATCCACCTGGCCATCTCCTGAAAGAAAGAGACATGGCTGTAAGTGGAAAAGTGGCTGAACTTGACCTCCTGCACCCAGCAGTAAACACCTCTACCCTCTTCGCCTTGGCCTGACCTCAGGAAGTGAACAAGAGCTGGAGGCACTGCTAGAAATTGTCCAACGTCCTTACAACACCCCAGTACCAGGAGAAACCAGCATTGCTGGCATATCTACTACCCACGTTCCTAACCCTAGTGCAGTCACGTGCCCCCGAACATTGCGTTGGTCAGCGAGGCACACACAAGGGATTATCAAGGAAGTGAAAAGTTCTTATCGCCTGGTGACACAGCCATCCTTGCAGTGTCCCAGCCCAATGCACCATCAGCACATCTCTGCAGACGCTGGTGCAGACACACGGTGCACTGCACTGCCAGTCATGCCCACGTCCAGCACATACTGCTTGATAGCAGTAACAGGTAAGTGCTCTGGTGTGTGTGGACTGTCCACCCCTTTCCCTTACTTGAGAGTGAAGAGCAGGGGGCCGCTTGTGCAGAAGCAGCCTCACACCTCTTGTTCACACCTCCTGCTCGTATCGTTTTTTTCTCTCGTGATTGGATTAATTTCACATTGTTTTTTTGTGTCATGGCCTTAGAAGCAGCAGGCTGTAATTCACATGTGCCCACGCATACACACACACACACACACACACACACACACACCCTATAGCCTATTGTACAGTAGCCGATAGTTGTTGTTTGGCTCTTGCCAAACGTGTCCTGCCAAAGCACCTGCGTTAGGCAATGCAGGAATGTTCCAAGGTGAGAGGATGGGATTATGAGAGCTGTAGCCTCGCTGGTGGATAGACTGACACTTGATGGATTAACAACTGGTGCAGACAACCAGGTGGTACCTGTAGGTGGGTGGGGCGTGGCTGGAGCAGGTGAGTCTCTGGGGCAGTGTCCTCAGAGACAGCATCTCATCCCTGGCTCCTCTCTGTCACTCTGCTTCCCAGCTGCCATGAGCTGAGCTGCTTTCCACCATGACGTTCTGCCCACCTAAGGCCCACCTCACCCCTCCCCCATGATGTTCTGCCCACCTAACGCCCACCACACCCTTCCACCATGACGTTCTGCCCACCTAAGGCCTATCTCACCCCTCCACCATGATGTTCTGCCCACCTAAGGCCCAGAGCAATGGAATTGGAGGACCATGGACCAAACCTTTGAAACTGTGAGCCCAACAGAAATGTTCCCTCCTCTGAGTTGGTCTTGTCAAGTCTTTTGATCATGGCAATGCGAAGCTGACTAACAAGATAGAAATAAGCAAATTGAGAAGCATTAGTGACAAATTTGTCAATGAAACTGTTCTGTCGTATTAAAAGTGAGAGTTTAATCGGGTCCAGATGCACAAGGCCACCATGTCAGGCTCTCAGCTATAGGTCTGCGTAAGTACACTCTACAGGGTACTGATATATATCTCAGAGTGTATCCCTGCCATTAACCAATGCACAACTGTATTTCCACCAAAAAGCCCACCCAGAACCAGTACCTCCCAGTTAACATGGCCACACCTCACACATGCTCCTCCCTGGACCTCAAGTTCCACAGCTGTACCTGATAGAAGTGTCATCTTCACCTTGTCACCCAACATAAGTTTAACCACCAAGTCTCACCTCTTGTCTACCTGTGGCTGCCCCATCTGCCTCATATTCCAATAGATGGTTCCCTTTCTGACAACCATGGAGGGACAATAAGTCTAAGGGTCAATACCCCGAGTTAGGAATGTCATATGACCAGTGGAATGGCCTTCTCCGCACACTCTCACCTCAAGCTCTCTTCCATACGGTGCTGAGATCACCTCCCCCAAAGCAAATCCGATCATGCTCTATAAACTTCAGTGGCATCTGTTTTACTTAGTTTTTGTGTCACTGTGACTAAAATTCCCAACAAGAACAACTTAGAGGAGAGAAAGTGTATTTGGGACTCCACAGTTTCAGAGGTCTCAGGCAGACTCCATTGCCCGAGGTAAGGTAGAACATCATGGCAGAAGGGCCCAGCAGAGGACAGCTGCTCAGTTCATGGTGGGATCAGAAAGCAGAGGGGGGCGGGAGAGAAAGGGACACTAGGAAGACACACCTTCCAGGACCCACCCAGTGACCCTCTCCTCTGGCCTCACCCCCCCTGCCTACAGTAACCACACTGTAAGTCCATTCAAACTAGGATGGATCCACACAGCCCTCATAATCCAGTCATTCCCAAGTCCCGAATTAATACAGGAGCTCCTGGGTACACCTCACATCCAAGCCATAAGAGCATGTTTGCCAGCACCCGGAAGGCCCCACCATGCTCCCACCTCCCTCCCTCTTCTGCACCCTTCCTTTTCCCCTGGGTGCCCTCCCCCGTCTGTCCACCTGGGGAGCACCATCTGTGCTCGAGGACAGAGATGACACATTGTGTTCTCCTTTTTTGTTTTTTTTTTTTATTTCTGACCTTTCCTGCTCTTTAGGCAGAGTTGGTCAAACATTCTTCTGCACCTCCTATTAACTACATGCGCCTTACATCCCATCCCCTGACCTGCACATCTGTCTCCCACCTGGACTGGGAGTTCTGCAAGGTCAGGGATCGGGTCTGCAGCGTCTCTGTATAGTCCACGCTGTACCCAGCACTCGGGATGTATTTGTGCAGTGCGGAGAAGATGTGCTGTCTCTTGCTGGGTTTCCCTTTGCAATTCAGCATTTCTTGGATCCTTCGTGGTATGCCTGGTACCACCCAAAAGATGGAATTAGTTAACTTCACACACAAAACTGAGCCTTCAGGGCACTGTTGGTGCCTTGGTAAATCATCAGGGTGGCATTCTGCACCCTTGTAACTGCTAGAGAGGGCACCTCCTCCAGGAGCCCATCACAACCTTTTCTTGGCCAGCAGAGACAGCCCGGGCACCTGCACACAGGAGTCTGCCACAAGGCAGGCCCATCAGTCAATCCGCTCTCACAGTGCGCCTGCCTCCCAGGACAGTCATTCAAATCCTATCTCCAAAATCCAGGCAGACGTCATCACCGAGATGTCAATAATTCAGAACAAATGGTCCATAAACAGATCCCAGTGCGGATACAACTTTGGAATGAATCAGGGAGGCGTGGCAAGTGAGTGGGAAAGGAAAGATTAAGCCACCAAATGGGGCGGGACAGTCGATGAACTACTACTGCGAGGAAATCAATTTCTCCCTCACACTCGGCAGGAGGCAGGGATCCAGAATTTCAGCCTCCCTGGTAAGCATCAGAGCGAAGTCAAGCAGCCAAGAGCGGCCGTGGTGCCATTCAGATGAGCAAATCCTCACTAAACAGAGCCCCACTGGCCGCCTGCAGAGGCAGAGAGGGCACCATGTGTCCTGGCTGCCTGTTCTGGTTAGCAACAGGCCGTCCTCCCCAGGGCTGTAAATCGCTGTGCCTCTGAATCTAATAACTGCCCTCGTTAAGAGGAAGTGAAGATTACCTTGAATGCAGAACAGGATGTTTGTCCAAAGAATCATCCATACTTTAAAAAGGGGAAGACACACGGAAGGATTGGGCCACTTTCTCGGCATTCGACATCTTCCAGGTGATCCAGGTGACTCCAAGCCTCAGACAGGCACAGTCACATATGGACACCAGACCTCTGCTTACCCCAAGTCACCTCCACTAGGCACAGCTGGGGTTGGATGGCCAAAGGTCTCCGACCAGGAGTGTGCACACTCAACAGAGAACGTAGAAGCCCTGATGTGGGGCAAAGTGGATTCTTAGGGGGCAAATATTCGCGTATTGCAATGGCCTGTGGCTCTTCTGGGGCCACAGTACACAAGCAGAAATACAGTCTCTCTGTGCTATTACCATTCCCTGTGAGTAGGGCAGCCGGGGAGACACGAGATCTAAAAGCTCTTGTGGGTTGGCTCCTATGAGGAGGAGCAGGAGGAGAAGGGACTGAGAAGCTCTGGATTGGAAGCTGCCTCAGGCACACACCGTGGGTCTTCTCTGGATGGCACGTTGGTCTGGGAAATTAGGGGAAAAGGCCTTCAGGAATTTTAATGCGAATGACGACTGCTAAAAGCCATACACTGCCCCAACTGCCACTTGCCAAGAGTCAGGGTCTCAGCATTCTCCACCGAGGGCCCATTCCCACGGGGCCCAGTCCCCACAGAAGACCTGTCTGATAAGGGAGGCCTGCGCAAGCCCAGCGGGTCAGAGGACACCACCCTCACCAAATCCGGTGCTCCCCAAGACAACCTGAGCCTCTCCCAGACCCGCTACCTTCCATAGAAGGCAGAGGAGTCCCAATTGCAATATATATATATATAGGGTTAAATTGTTTTATGCACCTGAACAAGAAGGTCACTGCAGAAAACAGAGAACTCACTCCTACCCAGCCTCCTTCTCCCTCCCCAGCTTGCAAATGTCATGATCCACTTAGCAAGAAGTGCAGGGAGCTGCTGCTGAGGACTGCGTCTCCTGCTTCCCACTGCTCCCCGAGTCACAGGGACGAACTTGAACTAGGGCAGGAAGCCGCAGGAGGGCCGGGACTGCACAGCGCTCATTAAGACCAGCCAGCTGCAACGTCTTACCAGGAGGTAGAACCATCATAAAACCACTGCAAAATACAAGGAAGGAAAGAATACACGGAAAGGGGGGGGCCGTGAGGGGCAGCGAGGGCGTGTGCGGTGAAGAAAATGCATGTGAGCCTCCGTTCCAATCACCAAGCTCCAGCCACACCTGCAAAGAGCCGGTGAGCGGGTGACTTCCTGGGGCAACAGAGGGGCAGAAGGCACAGCTCGGCCGGCCTTTACCAGGACAGAACCAGGCCGTGGCTTGATGACCTAGAGGCTCTGAGCTCAGGCAGGACAAGGCAGAGGGACGGGCTTCCAAGGTCATTCTCACAGCTCTGCAGTGAGTCTTCAAAGGAAGGAAAGATACTACCAAGCCATAAAGGGACAAGGAGAGCGGCCTGAGCAAGGACAGGACACCAGGAGGGACAGAGAGGGCCTGGGAGCAGGACCAGAAGTCCCGTGAAGAGGGGGGGAGGAGACAGGCCCAGAGTCAGGGCAGGCTGAGGGCTTGGCCTTCTACAGACAGTGCAAGTGCCCAGGCTCAGTGCCCTGTGTGCCCAAGACCTGATGACCTTGCATGGGCTGGACTGGAAGGACGGAGCTGCCCTAGGAAGGGCAGAGATAAGACAGTAGGAAAGGAAGGACAGGGCAGAGGAGGGGAGGCAGAGTGCTACACGGACAGGCCAGACACGGGGACCGAGAGGGCCAGAGGGAAGGCATGGGGTGACTGCCATGTTGAGGCTGGGAACCCTGGAGAGGACGGAGGAAGATGCATTCAGGAAGGCTGGTGGTGAGCTGCTGGCAGAATGGGGGGCACCTGGAGTACCCAACAGCTAACGCCAGGTAAGAGGTCTTGTGATCTACGGGAAGGTGTGGAAGGTCTTCAAGACCGAATCTCACGGTATGCAAAAGCAAGGTTCAGAGGTACGTTACAGTGTGCCACAATCTGGCCAGAAAACAATCAAGGAGAATATCCATATCATTTCTCAGATAAATATTTTAATCAAAATATCTGGAAGCCTGTCCTCCCCCAAACAACTAATAACAGGGATTTATTCATGGCACAGTCTGGGCAGGAGGGCGAAGGACTAGGGTGCGGAGATTCTTTTGTTTTTTTAAAAATTGTGGTAAGATCTGTATGACGTGAAATTGACCACCTGGGCCATTTCAACATGCAACTCAACAGGGTCAGAGATACCCATAATGCTGTGCTGCACAACGGTGGCCACCGGAGATCTTCAGGACTCTATCTTGCTGCAAAATATCCACAGTGATGGCAGAGCTCCTCCCCTCCTCCTAGCCCCAGCCACCACCTCCCCATCGAATCCGATGCTCTCAGTGCCTCCCGGGTGGAATCCGCAACCACTGTCCTTGTGACTGGCTTGTTCACTTAGCATCACACCCACTCTCCATCCTGTTGTAGCCCACAACAGGAAGAGCCTAGAGATCTGGAGTAGCACCCGGAGCTATCAATAATACAGCTGTGCCACATGTGGGACCCTCGCCACAGGGGGACATTTCAGCTGCTCTACAACAAAGGGTAACTGAGATGATGGGTCTGTCAATTTCCTTTCCTTATAGTAACCTTTCTACTATCTGTCTGTATCCCATGATGTCATGTTGTAAGCTTAAGTATACAAAAAAATAATTATTCTACAAATAAAATAAATACAACGTGAATCAGATACTTAAGGAATGTCCTTCCTGCTGGGTGAGGTGGTGAAGCCTGTCATCCCAGCGGCTCTGGAGGCAGAGGCAGGAGGATGGCAAGTTCACAGCCAGCTTCAAAAAGTGAAGCCCTAAGCAGCCCAGTGAGACCCTGCCTCTAAATAAAGTACAAAACAGGGCTGGGATGTGGCTCAGTGGTCAAGTGCCCCTGAGTTCAATCCCCGGTACCCCTCCCCGCAAAAAAAGAATGCCCTTCCTTTCTAGGGTGAATGACAGTCCGTGGTATGTGCAGACCACAGTGGGTCACCCATGGGCACAATCGGCCATGGGATCCTGCCCCAGAAAGTTGCGAGCCCCTAGCAGGCTGGAGCTCTGAGGTCTGATCAGACAGATTCTGCCAGGGTAATTGCTGTCCTGCGGAGAGACAGCCTGCTGGCACTTCCCCCTCTGCCTTATTCACAGAATCCCCCCTAAATATATTTATATGTGTGTGTATCTATGTATATACATATTTTTTATTATTTTGGAAGCACATCATATCACCTGTTTAAATACATTTAAAATGTGAAACAAAGAATGCGGTTGTCTGTGACCCTCTGGGTGATTCCTAGAAGGCAGAGGACAGGGGAGGGAGGGCAGAACCGGGCACAGGCTGCCGGGACACCTAGGCAGCTGGCGTCCCAGGCAAGCAGGGCTCTGTGGGGCACAGCAGCTTTCTCTCACAGCTCCCTGTTCAAGGTGCCCCATCCTTGGTCTTTCCTGGGGTAGAGCAGGGTGTGGCTCAGGAGCTGGACCTCCCGTCCTCCCTCCACAGGCACAACATCACCCCTCTCAGCGATCCTCGAGATCGTCCAGAAACGGCTCCTGCCTTGCCCCACATGTCCCTGAGAAGGCGGCTCTCCCGGGCGGCTCTGCCCGTCTGCCTGGCTGCAGGCCCCAGCCCACACCGCAGTCACCAGCCAGGCCCTGCTCACGGCTCTTAAGAAACTCTGTTAGTACAGCCTGAGTGCCCTCCCCCACTCCCCACCTCAGAAGGTGCAGGAAGACCCAAGCCCACCCGCAGCTGTCCACCCAGTGGTTCAACTCCACCCAGGGCGGGGACAGACGCACAGCTTCCTGTGGCTCAGAGTCCTCGACAAGGATCCTGCGTCTGCTGGTGGCACAGGTGGAGTCCTCCTGGGCCTGAGGAGCTCACCTCGGCACCAGGCTCTGCTGCTTCCTGGAAGAACTAGCAGCCTCGGGGACCCTGCTCCTGCCTGCAGTGTCCCACCTCCTGGTTCCTGGGCTGGCCTGTCCCACCTGGCTGGTAAGAGCAAATAGAGGCCCAGGCAGCCCACAGCAGCCTGCTTCCGCCAGCAGCCAGCAACCACGAAACCACCTCCCGGGAGCTGACAGGAGCACAGGGGTTTTACGTGTATTATAAATAAAGAACAATGAGCCTGGGAAGTGCTTGACTCCTACTCCACGTTGGAGTGGGAAACATCAGTGGCCAAAGCAGAGCAAGGAAATCAACGGGTAGTGACATCACCTCCCTGACTCCTGACTGCCCTCCATCCCCGCCCACCCCAAAGAGGAGCAGGAGCTCATCACCAGAGTTGGCTCCCAGGAAATGTGACAAGTTCACACTCACAGGCGAAACCATTCCAGACTGTGCCGCTCACCCCTGCAACAGGAGCATCCAGGGCCGAGGTCCTCAGAGGAAGCCTGGCCACCTAGCCCTGCGCCCAAGGCAGAAAGAGCCCCGTGTTTCTCTCAAGCCTCCACGTGGAGGAGGGCTGTCGGGGAACGCCACCACCAGGCCTCAACCCCAGCTCCTCCAACAAGGGCAAGGCACTTTCCAGCCTTCAACGAGTAGCTGTGGTTTAAGAGTCGGATCTGGAAGACATCAGGGAGCAAGCACCCCGAGGGCTCCAGTGCCATGGGCCTGGAATAATCCTGACTTCAAGGTGAAGAAGGACAAGGATGATCTCCTTTTGTTCAATTTCCCATTGAAGTATCATGAACCTAGAGACAGACCAAAGTCCACAGTCTTCTAAAGGACAAGGATGGCCGTGATCCACCAGGACATACCTGGACAGCAGTGTGGTGTCCACAGCCCCAGGAAGGGGGATGAAGAAATAGAGCTGCGGCCACGCAGGCAGCACTCCTGGGGAGCTCCTGGCAGGGAAGGCAGAAGAGCTGTAGCTGCACACAGCACTGCACACCATCCACCCCAAGCCAGAGACCAGGGTCTGCACATAGCACTGCACGCCATCCACCCCAAGCCAGAGACCAGGGTCTGCACATAGCACTGCACGCCATCCACCCCGAGCGAGAGGCTGCACACTGGAAACCCTTCTCGTCAGATCGAGAGCTTTGGCAAAAGGAAGGAGGGGAGAAAAGCTTCGTCCTGCACCCTTCTCTGACCACTTCCTAGAAACCAGACGTGGCTGCCCCACACTTCACCAGACAACTGACCATCCTAAGACCCAGGTGGGAAGAGAAGGCCCCCAGGACACCACACCTGCTGGTGCCTGGCCAGCGCTGGGATCCGCAGTCTCTATGATAAGAATGAAAACCAGGGAAAGACAGGGCTTAGTACAACAGAGGACGCATCTGAACACCTGGAGGAAAACCAGCCCCAGAACAGGACTGACCACCAGAGAGAAGAGCCCTGGGCACCTGTTGGGGCACGGTGTGGATGAACACTGCCCTCGGGGAGCTTCCATGTGCTGTGGCAAAACAGCCACCTATTCCGATTTGTCCTTTTAATTCATATTTTGGGGGTGGGTGCTGTGAAGGCCAAACCTACCAGCAGCATTTATAGGCTAAATAAATAGCTCAAAGGAGGGAGGGTTGTGTGGGACGGCAGAGCGGCCTCGCTGTGTGTCGGGGAAGCTGAAATCTGCACACGGGACCTGTCACATTGTCACGTGTACACCTCTGCTCGGCACGGCGCTCCACTCTGCTGCTCAGAATGGGGTGGTGGTAAGTGACGCTGTGTGGTGAGCACAGTGACCCTGGGAACACGGGCTGCCTCAGGGAGCAGGCACTGAGGCACTGACAAGTAGCAGCACATGAATGACCTGGAGCCCCAACAGGCCCCAACTGCAGAGGAAAGGAAATCAGGGACAAGGACAATGGTGACCAAGGGCACAAACTGGAAGCCTGGATTCCATAAGGAAGGAAAACACAAGCACCTGAGGACACCCACGTACAGTCACAGACACTCAGAGCCAAGAGGGACAGGGTGACGAGTGAAGCCACCACTCACTGTGACGTGCTGCAGGCCAGGCAGGGGCACCACGGCTGATCTGGACTCTGAGCCTTTGCTTTTTCCATTAGGCTGGACTGTGTTCTAAGATGAAAATTTAAACAACACAACTGCAATTACTAGATTATCAGCCCTACGCTGGGTGCTGTCTCAGACCAATATACAGCCCCGGGGTATTCACGAAGCAGGCGTAAATATAAACCACGCTAGATCACACACACACACACACACACACACACACATGCACACACCCATTAACTGATTCACCAAAGCTGAAATCGGTAGGTCCCATGTTCCCATGCAAACTCCAAGAAAACAGTACCTAATAGCACCCTGAAGCAGAGGGCCCTAGATCACTCCTGAGCCAAAGCCACTCTCCTGGAGAATGCAAGAGTGAAATAATAAATTTAAAGAAAATGACAGTGAGAACATTATATATCTCAATTACGTAGGAATTAATTAATTAACGTTGTCCTCGGGGATAAATTCCAAAGCACTATAAATAATTTCATTACTTCAACAGACTGGGGAAAAAGGGAAAGGAAAAAAAACTGAAAAACTTAGAAAAGTTAGGCATGAAAGAAAGAGAGACAATGGGTCAGGGTGAGGCAGGGGAAATGCACACAGGCCTGGTGACCCCCACCACAGAGGGGGGCACTCTGCAAACCATGAAATCCATGAGCGACCGGCAACTCTAGTCCAGAAAGATCCAATTAAAATCACAGCATGAAAAGTTACACAGCAACAAATATGAGAGGGGAAAAATCATGAAATACGTGGTAAAGCCAAAAGCTAATGCAGTTTTGACACTTTTGTGAAACTAGGGGCTTTCTGGGCTCATCAGTATTGATTCAAGAAAAGGTAGAAAGTGGTAGAATTACATTTGAAAACTGGAAATTTTTTTAAATATTCAAAGAGCTTCTTAAACCAGGAAAAACTGCACAAGCTCTTTCATTGAGAAATAGACGCCCCATGTTCAATCAACTGTTCCAGGAGTAAGAAGAACAGGAAAATCAATATAATTCTGATACCAAAATACACAAAAAGAAAACAGCTGACACATCTCACATGCTAAAGCTGTAGCTGGAAAATCTAATTTAAAACACACTAAAAGCAAGACCTACCCGGGCCCAGGGCAGATCAGTGTGGGGCCTGAGTCCAATTTAATATTAAAGAAATTAAGATAACAGTTATCAAATCAATAGATACAATAAAAATGCAGTGATCTCTCTCTCCCCCGCCCCCTCTCTCTTTCTCAGTGTTGCAAAGGATCTGAGGAAAGTACACGATTTCTAAAGGACGCTCTTTACATTAGGAAAAGTATGATCCTTCCCTGGCAGGCAGAGAGTCCCCACACGGGGAGAGTGCCCATTAACATGTGCACTTTATTCAACGTTACGACTTGGAATACACGTGAAAATGGAAGACAGGGTGGAGAAAAGAAGGTAACCACCACCCCGAGGACCCGTGATGGACCATCTAGAGGACAGAAAGCCCCATTCGCAAGTCCAAGGAATCTGGTGGGCACTGGGCACTTGGCTGACGTCTCATGTGGCCACAGGACCATTTAGAAAACCCGACAGATGAGAGTAAGGGACTGTGAGCAACAGCAGGGGCTCCAACTGCTGTCCCTGCCAGCCCAGGAAGTTCCCCTCCAGGGAGCACAGGACCCTGGCAGCCTGGAGACCTTTGCTCTGTGGCTGGTGACTTCCTGCTCCTTGGTGGGGAGCTCAGGATGAGAGAGGGGCTGCTTCGCCTCCGCAGGGAACGCACACTTACTCCAGGTCCCACCCCACCCCCCCACCCCAGCTGCTCTCTCCTGCTCCCCCCTGCTCCCCTGCCTTTGCCCTGAGGCCCTCTGACCTGGCAGAGGAGGAGAGAGGCCTGGGAAGGCAAGGAAAGGACAGCTCCCTAGGATGGAGACACAAGAGGGGACAACGGGAGCGCTTGACTCCACGGCCTACAGCAGGAGAGGACCCACCCAGGAACAGGGCGGGAGCAAAAAGAAAAGGGAAAAACGTGCGCTCCGTCCCTAGTACTGTCATCAGAGTGCTCCCAAGATCTGACCAGTGCAAGGTTTTCAGACCTGCAGGAGTGGGGTCAAAGAGCTGGGGACACAGCCAGCGCAGGAGCCACCACCCAGAACAAACCAGCAGAGATGGGGGGGGGGGGTGTGCGCGGAGCAAGCAGAAGGCCTGGCATCTAGAGCCCCCAGATCCAGCCTGTGAGGGACAGGGGTTCTAAAGGAAGAACCAAAGAGCAGATTTATCCTGGCAGCTTATGTTTCTCCAGCACTCTCTGCCTGCAGGCGCCACACCCAGAGTTACGCCCTGGTGAGGGAAGCCGCTGGGGACCAGGAGAGACTTGGTTTCTTTGCTCTGGCCAATGTCAGAGATCTGACTCCAGTATCCTGATTTCAGCCACGAAGAAGCCAGTAATCATCAACTGTGGTGACTAAACAAATAGTAGGAAAAATTTCTCAAGTAAAGGAAAAAATTCTGGGGCTGGGATTGTGGCTCAGCGGTAGAGCACTCACCTAGCACAGGCGGGACCCGGGTTCAATCCTCAGCAGCACCACATAAAAAAAATAAAAGGCATTGTGTTGTGTCCATCTACACCTAAAAAATAAGTATTAAAAAATTCTGATTTATAGTCGCAAAGAAGCAACAAAATAAACAAGAATAAGCTAAAATTTGGTCTTTGGAACCCATGTGAATAAACCTACACAACTTTAGTGAGATATAAAGAGGACTCTAAAGAAAACAACCCTTCTGTTGTAAAGATGTAGACTCTTTCCCAATTAACTGCTACGTCTAATGCAATTCCAACAAAAACCATCATGGAATTTCTGTTTTGAAGGTTTTTCCATAATTTTTAAGGTCATTTGGAAGACCAAAGAGGCAAGAAACCTTTAAAAAGTATCAAGAAGAGTGATGCTGTTTTGTAAATACAATAAAATGTATCACAAAATCACCATAATGAAAGACATAAGGATGTGGGAATGGATAGGAGCTGGCACAGCCTAGAAAATAAGACCTTAGAAAATAAGGCCCAGTAGATATCGATGATAAACAGGGATCCCTGAGCAGAAGAAAAAGAAGCTCCCTTGGCAAACAATGCTAGAAAGATAGGTTAAGAATTCAGGAATAAAAAAATCCATTTCACTCCTCATTTTGTATTTGACTCTAAAATATTAAAGACATAAAGTAGAGGAATATGTAGGTAAAAAAGAGGAATTTTTTTTTTTCTGAGCTAAAGATCAATTTAAACATGCAGAAGAGTTAAACTTCCTAGACTTTCGAACACGTTCTTCATGTTAAAAACGCTGGAGACGGCATTAGATATTCCGCCATAAACTAGGAAAACTACGCAATGAACACGGCAGTGGAATAACGTTCTTTAACTACAAAGAACTTCATTAAAAGATAAACACGAGAGGATATGGGCAGATAATTCACAAAGAGAAAGTATAAATGTGATCCACGCGGGAAATGTTCAACTAACTTCAATAAAATGAAAATAAATGCAAATTAAGGCAATAATGAGATAGCATTTTCCACGTCCCCGGTCTGCAAAGATTTTATTTTTATGTGAAAAGACTGGATGTGCAGTTAGCTAAGCCTCCTCCCTGGGAGTGACAGGAGCAGACCCGGCCCGGCCTTTCTGGATGTTAATTTGGCAAAGCTGCAGAGATCAAAAGTTCTCCTTTAATGTTCATTTCCTTTGATTCAGTAATTCCTTCGCTGGCGTCTGTCCCAAGGAAGTGATCAGAAATGTGGACCAAGATTCGTGCACTGTGTTGTTTACTGTTGAATTATGTAGAATAGCGAAGGATGGAAAAGCACAGAAATATTTTAAAAGAAATTAAAAATCAACCCACCACCCAGAGATGATGTTTTCCTATTTTCTTTCCACCTTCTTCTAAGCCAATAAGTTAAAAAAAATCAAAATTATACTTCCCAGCCCGTTCTTCCTGACATTCTATTAAAACCCTTCACAGCAACACGGGTCACCTAGCTGAGCCTGACAGAGGCGGTTCTCATCAGTGGCCCTCTGGTTTTAGATGTCCTGGGTGTTTCTGTGAAGGCAAGTGATGTGTGTGATAAACAGCAAGCTATTTCTGGTTAATGCTGTCAGTGTCACATGAAGCAACTCACAACTGGTAATGGTTCTCCTGAGGCGGGAAGGCAGCTGAATTCTGATGGCTTCTTGTCTGGGCCAGGGACCACGATGTCCCAAGTAGTCCAGAAGGAAGATGTCTCTTGGCACCAGTCCACACTGCATAGAAGGTTATGTAACCACCAGCCAGATCATCTCATGCAAAATTAGAACTGGGTGGAAAAATGCTCTTCGGGGCTCTACTATTACTTTTTTTTAAAGTATATATATATATAAAAGAAAAAATCACAGCCCATTAATCTATTTGCCTCACAAACCTCATCCAGCTGAGACCTGGATGATAACAGGTGCATCTGTGCTATCTCCAGCCATGATCAGCTTGTGGGGCTGCTGGGGCTGGAACCGCCTGGACACGTTAGAGGACACCCCTGGCCCCTCCCTCACTCTGTGTCCACACACTGGACAGACGGCCAAGGATGCAGGACTTTGGGAAATGGTAATTCTGAACTGAAATGGTGGGGCATGAGGAAGTGAGAATACTCCCCAGGACAAGGATGCTTGGCTCGGCACAGGTCCTGGGCACGGGGCACATGGAGGCACAGCCAGCAGAGTGGCGTGGTGTGTGCCCAGGAAGCCACGGCTTCCGCATCTGAGACCCAGAGCTGAAAATCAGCAACTCCTGAGACTGTCAGCTTTGAGACCCTGCTGTCAAGAGGGGAAGGGTAATCATTTTGACATGTTTCCATTTCACTGAAGACGCAACGTTTTAAATTTGGACTTAAATCTAAATGTTATGCTTCCCGGATTGAGAATATCCAATTTCACTTATATTTTTAAACTAAAACTTGAGAATTGGATTAAACAGTTCAAAAAGTTTAGGACACATAAGAGATATGCAGAATTCTTTACTTTTAAATGGTCTCTTTAAAGAATCTTTGTCGAGAGAAATAAAACAAAAAAACACCCTCTGGGAGCACCACCCAGCCTGGGGTGCCCGTCTTTGTTCATCTCTGTCCAGATCTGGACCTCCTGACCTCAGAGGTCAGAGGTCAGAGGGCAGGGGAATGCTTCCTTTGGACGCGGGCCTGCTTCTCCTCCAGCAGTGCCATTGTGAGGATGGTGTGTAAATGCCATGCTCAAGTGACAACGTTGGGGACAAAGACTTCAATAACAAGTGCCACAGAAACATGGATGACTGAACACTCCCGGCCGCCCCCAGTCCTTAGGGAGCCCCACCTTGATTCCTGTCTCGGCAAAAGCTTCCTGAGAGGAGAAGTCTGTGCACAGGTTCCTCAAACTAAACTTAACGGAAACTACTGGGGAATTAATTTGCTTTGAAATCTTACTGCAGACACAGAGTTCCCCAAAGAAACAGAACCACAATAGATGTCAGAGCTTAGCCATCGGGGTTGAGAATGATTGTCAGCTATGGGCCCAGATGTTCACAGTGTACCAACCAGTGACAGCTGATGTCCCTGTCACTGGTGAGTCCTTGTGGCACTCGCTCAGTGTGTCAGTGACTCCCCTGCAGCCCTCCGCAGCCCAGATACAGCGACCTCACTGGTGATATAATGGCTAATTAACCACTTAGGCTGAAGAAAACTGCTGTGAATGTTTCCAAACACTCTGGAATTGGGTAGCTGGAGGGACGGTCCACCCTGGGTCCTCCGCTAGATGCCACTGTGAAGGTTGCCGAGTGCAGGGCAGCTGTTCAACGCACGCAGGTAGCTGGTGGCTTGGGGGGAAAGGATCTATCAGAAGTTGAAAACACCAAACCAGCAAGGAGCTGTGAGTGCCCCCGGCTGGAGGCCAGGCGCTGACGCCTGGAGGCGGGCATGTGTGGGTGGGATCTCCAGGAGGGCCTGGGGCTCAGCTGGGGAGGAGGGAGGAGGATGCTTTCCACGCCTCCACCGCTCCCCCGCAGCCCACAGTCACCTATGGCGCCAAAGCCCTGAGGGAGAAGGACCGCTCCATCACAGAAGCCCTGTCTTCAGGGGACACAGCACTTGGATGCCTTCTCTCGGCACAGCAGAGAGGATCTGAACACACTGCAAGGTCTTTGAAAGCTAAGAGGACATTGGAACCACAACCTACAGAAAGCTGGTCAGGACTTGCAGACTAAACCAAACCCAGCCAATGACCTGCTTAAGCAAAAATATCAGCATTCACCACGGCATGCACAGAAGGCCCAGAGTCCCACAACACAATATTCCAAGGGTCTAGATTATACTAAAAAGCATGCAGTATATGAAGAACCAGGGAAATGTCAACCTGCATAGGAAAATACAATGACAGATGCCAATCACACACGTTAGGATTAACTTTCAGCAACCCCATGAGAGCAATAAGGCAGTAAATGTGGGCAAATGGTCTTGAGAGGAATGGAAAGGCAGAATGTCTCAATGAAGAAATAAACGGCATCGATATAAAGCAATGTAAACTCAGAACTGGAAAAGAAAAATAACAAACAAGGATAAAAACTCTATAAATTGATTCAATTACAAAATAGTGGGGTTTTTTTTAGACGAGTCAGTGACCTTGAAGATAAATTGATGGGATCATTAGTCTTTCTCCTCTCTTTCTGTGATTCATAAACTCTAATGTTCATATTGGTAGAGTTATAAAAGGAGATAAGAAAAGAGAAGAAATTCTTTAAAGAAATAATGACCAAAAAAATCTCCAATGTGCTAATAGTGAGCCCCCAACAGGATAAACTTTAAGAAATACTTGCTCAGACAAAACACGATCAGGTTGCTGAAAGGCAAAGACAAAGGAAAAATTCAAACAGCAGACAGAAAATGATGTATTACCAACAGGGACACAAAGATTCAAATGATTACAGATTTTTCATCATAAAATATAGAGGACAGAAGGAAGTGGAACCACATTTTTTAAATGCCAAGAGAAAAGAACTGTCAACCCAGAATTCTGTCTCCAGTGAAAATGACCTTCCAAGATAGAGACATTCTCAGACGAAGAAAAGCACAGAAAATCATCGTGAACAGACTCACTCCAAAAGACTTTTTAAAGGATGTTTTTCAGAGAGAAAGACAATGACATCAGAAAGGAACTTAGAACATCAGGACTGGACAAGATCCAGATAAATAAATAGATGAGTCTTATCTCATTCTGTTCTTTAAAAAATAATTGATGGATGAAAACAAAAATCGTAACATTGTCTGGTGGGGTTTTTAGTGTAGACGGATAGAACGTCTACACCCCTAGCAGGAATGACGAAGCAAGTGGATGATTGACTCCTAAGGCAGCAAGATGAAAGAACCCAGACAGCACTCCTGGAGAAATTCAGACGAGCTTAAAACGTCCCAGAGATAAATCTTGAGCCCCAGATGGCTTCACTGGCGAATTCTACCAACCATTTCAAACAATCTTTCTGTCTCTGTTGGTAAATAACGCTAATTCTACACAATTTCATGCAGAAAAAAGAAGCAGAATACCCACTTCGACTCATAGCTGATAAGGCTAATATCATCCTGATACCCAAACCAAGGACATTACGAGAAAAGAAATGTAGCTCAATATCTCTCATCAACTTAGAAACCATGGCAAAAGGAGAGGCTTTGGGGGTTTTGCTGTTTGCATGGCTAAAGTGCTCTGTGTGCTGAACGTGTTGCCGTTCATTGCACCATATGTTATCTTTTAAATCAAAGTTTAAAGAAATCCAGTCTTCTAGGTCCGTACCTTTCATACTCTCAGATGGCACGGAAGGGGCCAGGTTCGACTTTGCAAAACCACAGAAGAGCCTTTCAAAATGCCTGGGGAACACCAGGCAATGCAGGAGCACGGCCTGGGGGTCCTGTAAAGAGGGACACATTTGGCTTTGAACACGTCCTGTGAGGACACCGTATCTGACCTCTTGACCCACGGGGCCACCCAGGGAGCGAGGAGCTGTTGACTCAGAGTCCTGACGTCTCTGAGTGGCCACAGTCTCCAGCCGGGAGCTGGCCCTCCTTCCAGACTCATCGTGAGAGTTCACGAAGCCAGGTCACTTCCCAGACTGGCAGTCGAAAGTCTTACTGGCACGGTCACCTGAATGGGCCTTCCAGCTGCTCTGTAAAGCTTTTATGGTGATTGGATATTTGTGGTCTTGTAATGGCAAAGAAGAAAAAAAAATGCTTTGCTCTGTGGAGTCTATGGCCCCTCCAGGTACAGCTGGCCCTTTAGAGGAAATTACCCAAAATCCATTAAGGCAACACAGAACTGATGGTGCTGGCAGGCCCTCTTTGGTGGCCAGATGGACAACTCTAAACAACTCAACTGGACACTGGCAATGGATTGGCTGGGCAGCCAGTTAATTCTGGCAAGCTATGGTTATACAATCCCACTGAAAACCGTGTCTTTGTCAATACTGTTTTGAACAGTCAGGGAGCTCGCTAAGTCTCAGTCACCTTCCAGCTCTGTGGTGCTCCTGGGTGCCTGACTTCCAGCTTCCAGAGAGACTTGCTCAGGCGTTAAGTGGATCTCAAATTCTTCCTTGAAAAGTTAAAAATCGGGGCCCTGTTTCTTTGTGGTTCTGTGACCACCTCTGGGCAGAAGGACGGAAGTTTCTGATCCGGGCCCAGGTGCCAGGAGGGGAGCTTCGGTCGTCTTCCTCACGGGGCCTCTGGAGCCTGACAGAACGCTGGCCACCTTTCGCTCAGCGTCCCTCCTGCAGGTCACAGCCACTGGTTCTGCTGCCAGTCCCCACTGCAGTCCAGCCGGGTGCTGATGGCTAGAAGCACCAGCGAGGACAGAACTCCTTCCTTCCTGTCAAACTCTGCCTTCGCAGCAGGGCGGCCACTCATGGACCTTGAGGGCCACCCCAGAAACAATGCAACTCTTCCTCGGTGCAACAACCTTTTAAACATCAAGAGGCCACCTGAAGTCCTTGTGGACGGTTGACAGGCCTCCATGGACTCTCTATAAAGCAAGGCTTCGTGCCCTGTGATTCGTTAGAGAGTAGGACCTGCCGTCCTGTTGGAATCCTGTTCTCTCCTCCGTGTGGATGCCAAGGTCAAGGTCAGGAGACCAGAACTGACCCCACACTTGAACCGCGGTCTACACAGCAAAGATGGAGCAGATGGTGGCTTCTCTTGTGGTGCACCTCTCGCTGTTGGCCTGGAAGCCCTCTGGCTGTGGCGGGTGCCCTGGCACTTGGGCTGCATGTCGCCCGATGCCAGGCACCTGCACCCGGGCTGCGGAGCCAGCTCCTGGTCATGCCTTTCTCCTCCCATCCCTACCTCCCTGTCCTGCTGCTCTGCTAATGTCACCTTCAGCCCAATCGCTCCAGCCCTCAGGACCTTGCTGGATCCTAACTTCACTGTGCCCTGGCTTTAGCCAGTCACTGCCAAAATCTCTGAGGAATATAAACTTGGGGAAAAGCCGTGTGGCATGTGAGTGGGAGTCTCCCTTGGGCAAAGCCAGCTACAGCCAAGCATGTCGAGGTGGCCCTCGTAAGCATCTGGGAGATTTCACTGCTGCCAAGTCCAGCCGCGGCGACAGAGCATCCATGGTCAGCCAACCTCTGGGAACCCACTGCTCTGGGACCCTGGGATTTCCCGGGAGCCCGATGACTCCTAAAAGCTTCCTAAGGACCCTTGGGGTCATGAGGGACAGCAGAGATGGAGAGGAGCCGGAGGTCACAGGTTCTGAGGAGCTCAGGGTCAGGGTGGCCCCAGTGTGAACTTGGAACCATGTCAACGGTAGCCCTTCATCAAGCACACCGACAGCAGTAATGACAACAGTTTACACCTGGGGACCACTGGTTACGTGGCAGGCAGTTCCAGGAAACCTGAACACCTAATCCCATGGCACCTCTATCAGGGACATGCTGTTTCCATCCCCTGCTTCTTGGATAAGTGCACGGGGCACAAAGCAGCTAGGAGCCCCTGGAGAGGGACCTGCGGCTGTGCTGGCCCTCCAGGGCCAGGCGTGAAGGCAGGTGGGGTGACAGACACACAGCCAACACGGGTGCCACAGCTTTCTGTGGTGTCCCAGCCGCCTTGGGACTCCGGAGAGCAACATCATGCAGAGAAATTAAAAACCATAGCAAGTGCCTCTCCCAAAATATTAATCTCAGGGAACAAGGATCCATGACACAGGGTCACCTGTGCTGGGCGCTCCTCAGCAGGGGCTGACCTCGGGCCACCACAGCTGCACCCCCACCTACATGAGGAGTCAGGGACAAGGAGAGCCGCCGACTTCATCCCGGTCACAGGTAAACGTCTGGGGCACGTTTTACGTTTTCAAAAGTTGATCCTCTACCCACCCCTGCTCCCCACGCTTTGGACCCTGGTCACTGTTCACCTGTTTGGCTTCCCCCCTCAACAAGGAGCTGACCAGACCGATCCAGCCGTCTCCTCACCACCAGCCAACTGTGTCCACATGTTCCTAGATAAACGTCCTCCTGAACAGAGCTCAGACCTGGGGCTCTGCTAAGAAGGGAGGGTGGAGAGAGTGGCCATCGCCCTGCGGATCCCAAAGCACAGCCCCACCAGCCGGCAAAGAGACACATGCGACCTCGTGCACCCACCTCAGACATGCACTTAGGGAAAAAAAGTCATCGTATTTTTTGTACCTTTATTTTTTTATTTTTATGAGGTGCTGAGGATGGAACCCAGTGCCTCACACGTGCCAGGCAAGTGCTCTGCCCCTGAGCCCCAGCCTCAGCCCCCGGACATTCACTCTTAACTCGTCAAATGTTAGGAAGCTCAACTGTTGGCTAAGAGTAGATTCCAGGAGCTCTAGCACCTTCTCCCCACCCCTCAGTGGGTCCGTCCTGCACACAGCACTGTGGATCCCCCAGAGGCACAGACTATGAGGAAGCTGAAGACACTCTGGAGGGTGACATGGCTCAATGATCTGGCTGACCTGGCCTCCTTCTTGGTCCTCTCTTTACATATCTGTGTGTGAGATAACGACACTCTCCTGGCCACATCACACAAGATAGAGGGGAAGGAGGAGGAGGAGAAGGAGGAGTAGGAGGAGAAGGAGAAGGAGGAGGAGAAGGAACAGCTCCAAAAAGGCTGACCCATAATTGAACCCAGGAATGCTTTACTATTGAGCCACATCCCCATACTTCTTTAATTTTTATTTTGAGACAGAATCTTACTCAGTTGCCCAGGCTGACCTTGAACTTGCAATCCTCCTGCCTCAGCCTCCCAAGTTGCTGGGATTAGTGCTATTCTCATTCATTAAAATAATATAATTAGTGAATATTGGATTGATCCATAGCTGTGGAAAAGCTAGAGGAAACAGCACACGGAGATTCTCACAGGTGAAGTGGCCGACTCTAAGTCGCAGTGAAGCTCAGAATCATTCTGAGCAGCATAGAAACCACTCGCCCCTCCAGGAGAGTCGGGGGAGCCACGGGAGCAGGGGGACGGGATGTGCAGGGAGGCAGGAGCCGGGCAGGGCTGAGCCTGTGGGAATCACAGACCCCAGAGAGCTGCTCCAGCCCGGGAGGGGCTGCCACAGGAAGCAGCAGGTTCAAGCTCAGCTCATCCGTGGCGTGGGCGGCTATGTGACTGAGACCCCTGTGGCCTTCTGGGGCAGGTGCAAAAGGTACCGAACTGCATGATGCGAAAGAGCAGCACTGACTGTCTCACTGCAGACCAAACGTGAGAAATGGGGTGGAGAGCACTGCCCCGCGGACTCTTGGGGGAGCGGTCCTGGCCTTCCTCCTCCGGAGCTGCCATGTTCCTGGTTGGAGCACTCCCACCTCTGCCTCCGTCTCCTGTGGCTTCTCTTCTATCCAATCATCCTCTGCCTCCTTCTCATGAGCACAGAGCCATCGAGTTCGGGGGCCACCCAGATTCCCAGGATAATCTCCCGACTCAGATCCTTTTGTCTCATCTGCAAAGACTTTTTTCCAAACAAGGCCATGTGCACAAGATGAGGTGGAACGCCAGGCCTCCGGGAGGCCACTGCTGAGCCCTCTGTACCCTCCCCAGTTCTCTGACCCGAGGGCCTCTGACCCGTGGCTTATGGATGAGTGACAGCCACAATAACAGGAATGAGAGCCCAGCCAGGAGTGCCGGAGGATACCCCCGCGGGAGTCCCCGGGAGTGCTGGCACCAGAGCTAAATACACCCCCTGCTCCTCACGTTCTCGTGAGCAGACCCCTGGGAATCTCTTCGTCTCTTCCACTTCTGCCCTCTTGGAACGGTGAAGGTCCCTGGAGTCCTTTGGACCCAAGAGCAAAGCCCGACTCCCACTACGGCTCCATTTTTTTTTTTATGCAAAACCTCTCAGTTGAGACCCGAGGGACCATAACATATCAACGTCCAGGGCTGACATATGTCATAGGTCCTCCTCTGGTCCCAGCACCCTTGCAACTCCTGAGCCCTCTGTACCCTCCCCAGTCGAGGGGACCAAGCTCTGTTGCATGGCCCAGTGAGCCTTCTCCCCTTGTGCATGACTATGGTATCAAAGGTTTGGCTCAGGAAACCGGTTGTGAGATCAAACAGGAGCTGTCAAGGCCCAGGCTGCTCGGGCCCACCCAGAAGGTCAAGATAGAACTAGTGAGAGACCGCAGCAGAGCAGGGCACTCGGAGCCCAGCTCCCACCTGGACAGTAAGGACACTGCAGAAGCCAGCCATCTGCAACTTGTAACTCTGGCTATTGGACAGGGGAAGGACTGGGTGGTCAATTGTGGTCAATTTTATCTTAGCACAGTATCAGCTCCCGACTCCCAACCCCATGGAGACCCTGGCCTCACATTCCGGAGCAGCATGTGGCCTGCAGGAACCAGGGTGCCTCTCGACTGTTGCCAGTTCTCTTCCTTCAGCTGAGGGGCCTTCCCAGGGACTTAGAAGGCCAGCACCTTTTCACCCACCCCTTCCATTTTTCTCTTTTATCATTTTGGAAGCCAATCATTAAGGACCAGGACATTCGAAAGCAACCACACATACAGGAGAAATTAGGAAGTGATCACATATATAAGAAAAAAAAAAGGTGCCCTCGGAAAGATCATCAGCCCAGACAACCTTCCTATGACAATATAAAGAAAACAGACAATAGCAGCAAACCCCGGGGAAGGGAGAGATCACAACTTCCACAGAGACCACATTTTTTTTTAATTGTACAAAAATTGTTTTTAAGAGAGAGAGAGAGAGAGAGAATTTTTTAATATTTATTTTTCAGTTTTCGGTGGACACAACAACTTTATTTTATATTTATGTAGTGCTGAGGATCAAACCCAGCGCCCCGTGCATGCCAGGCGAGCGTGTTACCGCTTGAGCCATATCCTCAGCCCCAGGGACCATATTATTAAAATCAGATTTCCAACAACAACAAAAAAAAATTGCTGAGAGCCACAGCTGAGTCGGAATGGCCCCTGGCATTTTGCCAATAGTATTGATTGACAGGCGAGGCATTACTATCCACCTCGGCCGCTACTTTGCAGTTCTCACGATACTTTGGAGTTCTCGTGGGGATTCCCAGGGATTCCCGGAGAGTTCCCATTGGTTGGGGAAGTGCAGGAGGAGGGATTTCCAGAGGATATTTTTTGGCTGCTGGTTCCTGGATGAGCCGCGTGGCATTCGGGAGAGTTCCCGGGAGGGTGTGTGGAGCGTGCTGGAGGAGTTCAGAAATAAAGTTTGTTCCTGCTTCAGTGGCTCGTGATGTGTGCCCAGCCAGACTGCGGCAAAAAATCACAAGGCATATGAAGAAACAGGAAAGTCTGACCCATAAAGGGTCAGACACGCCTAAAAGACCTGACGGCGGCTCTAAGGACAAACATTTTAAAACCACTGTCTTCCACAGGCCCAGAGAACTATGAGAAGATGGGGAGACAGTCAGGAAAACAGATCTGTGAAGAGATGGGGCAGCAGCTCACTAGAGGCATCCAGAGTCAGAGGTGGGCAGGCAGAAGACTTGGAAGAGGACAAGGAAAATCATTAGGTCCCCCTAACAGAAAGAAGAAGAGACTAAAGAGCACCTCGGAGGGACACCACATGGTAGGTACCCTGGAGGAGAGAGACAGTGGGGGAGGACGTCGAGAGAAAGGACGGCTGGAAAGTCCCAAGTGTGATAACAGACGCTACTAATAATGTCCATGAAGCCGAGTGAACTGCACCTCGCACCAAGTCACATGTCAACGCCACAGATAGGAAGAGGGACTTCAGAACATCCAGAAAAAAGGGACTGTCACATACACGGGATCCTGAGTGAGAGAATCAGCAGATTTCTCATGAGAAACTTCCCAGGCCGGAAGGCAGTGGGCCCACACGATCAAAGAAGCACAAGAAACCCCTGTCCACTGAGAACCCGATACTCACAAACGTGTCCTTCAAGGCAGGGGAGAAACGAAACACTTCTCCCCGAAGCCTCATCACCACTCTCCCCGCCCAGCGAGAAATGCCACAGGAAATCCTTCAGGTTCGAGAGAAAGCAGTGTGACAGCATTTGGAAGTCACAAAAATAAACCTTTCAGGTAAATCAATACATGGACAATTGTGAAACCAGAAGTATTGTAATGTTGGCTTGCAACTCTGCATTTTTATCTTCTCTGTGATATGAGAGTCTAGTCATGGTTTGGATATGAGGTGGCCCCGGAAAGACCACTAGGCCATGCAGGAATATTCAGAGGTGAAATGCCTGGGTCATGACAGGTGTGACCAAATCCGTGGGTTAATCCATTGAGGAATTAATAATATGAATGAAGGGGCTGGGTGGTGACTGACGGTGGGGGTGTGGCTGAAGTAGTCACTGTGGGAGGGTCACTGATCCTTGGGGACTATATCTTGTCCCTGGCTCCTCGCTCTCTGCTTCCTGGCTGCCGAGAGCTGAGCAGCTGTCCTCCTCCAAGCTCTTCCACCATGATGTTCTGCCT
Organism: Ictidomys tridecemlineatus; assembly: GCF_052094955.1. Lineage (NCBI taxonomy): Eukaryota > Metazoa > Chordata > Mammalia > Rodentia > Sciuridae > Ictidomys > Ictidomys tridecemlineatus. Next base: position 122,010,120 of record NC_135486.1, read on the forward strand.
GACCTCAGGCCCAGAGCTACGGGGTCAGCTGACCGTGGACTCAGACCTCTGAAACCATGAGCCGAAGTAAACTTCCCCCTGAGTTGTTCTTGCAGGTATTTTGGTCACGGGGAGGAAAAGCTGACTGACATAAGACAAAGAGCTTTTTAAAAATGCATGAGACTGGCCATTCCTCCTGGGCATGAAACAGAAAGCAGCCACCACACCATCTTCCTGGATGGGACCCTCAGGACCAGGCTCCGGTTGCCTAATTGAAAAGGAAAGCCAGGGAGGGAGTGGAAAAGATCAATGCTACCGGTTCAGAGAAAGAAATGAACATTTGGATTCAGGAGCAAAATGTTTTCAGAGAGAAGATGCAGTCCAAGCTAGGTTCCAGGGAGGCAGGCCCCCGTCATGGGGCCAGAACCCTGTAGGGCCACCTCAACCACCTTCCGAGGCCCACTCACCCCTGCCCAAATGGACCCGCAAAGCCACTCACTTTATAGGAATTCTGGCATCAGATCTGGTGCCAGGAAACTTACTAACCAAGTTCAGAGACACTGGTTTATTCCATCAATCAACCAACATTTACAGGACCTCCACCATGTGTGGACACTGTCCTTGGAGCTGAGGAAGCCAAGGGCAGGTGGGAGGAGCTCGTCCCTGGAAGGAGGTTCAGAGTCCCGTGAGACAAGCCCTATGAATAAACAGATGCACAACAGCTGTCCATTAAATGCCACGGACATGGAGAAGGAGGCAAGTCTTCAGCCGCGTGAGAAAGGAGGAGGTGCCTCTGAGAGCCGGGAGAGGGTGGCACCGTAGGTCGATGTGACAGTGTACTGTTAGAGGGACCTCCTGAGGAACAGAACAGAGCCAAATGAGATGGACGGTGGACAGATGATAGAGATACGATAGTCACCCCATTGTGTCCACAAGACAGTGGACAGATGATAGAAGAGGGAGTCGCCCCTTGGTGACCATGAGACGGTGGACAGATGATATATGACAGAGTCACCCCTTGGTGTCCATGAGACAGTGGACAGATGATAGATGACAGAGTCACCCCTTGGTGTCCATTAGACAGTGGAAAGATGATAGACGTCAGAATTGCCCCTGGGTGTCCGGATGATACAGAGAGGACAGAGTTGCCCAGAGAGAGGACAGAGTTGCCCCTTGGTGTCGGTGAGACGGTGGACAGATGACAGAAAACAGAGCTGTCCCTTGGTGTCCGTGAGGGGTTGGTTGCAGAACCCCCCACCAACAAATGTCACATCCTTACACAGAACGGCATGACATCTCAGGTAACCTACACACACCCTCCCTACACTGTGCGCCGCCTCTCGGTGACTTACAGTACCAACAGGACGTCACTGCTGTGGAAGGAGTGGCCTTAACACGGGGCTTAGGAAATCGTTAAAGAAAAAATGTCTGCACGTGTTCAGCTCAGATGCAATTTTTCCTGAATACTTCGATGCACAGCTGATTGAATCTTTAGATGTGCAGCTCACAGACAGGAAGGGCTGCCTGTGTCTACAGTCTGACACGGTGAAACACATCACAGATACGTGTTATCTACAAATCATCAGGCAATATGTATGATCTCCTGTATTTCTTTCCACTGTCATCTTTCTTTTCTATAATATTCAATAATAACACGTAGATAGCATATGCTTAATCCATTTATGTACGTAGGAAACTGCTATCCCATGCTACATGACCGCTTCAGAGGAAGCAGCTTGTGGCGCTCACTGTCACATCCAAACTCAGCCTGGGCTCCCGTGTTCTGCCGCAGGCCCCAACTGTGGGAGAGGAGGCTTCAGCCGTAGGGACACGCCTCTGGAGGGAGCCAAGGCCAGCAGGGGGAATGAACCCGAGGGTGTGGAAGGTGGACCAGTGTCCACACGTCCCTCGGAGCCCGCAGAGAGAGGCCTGATGGCCAAGAGAGGTCCCCTGGGGTGGGGCATCTGAAGAGAGAAGCTAAGGCCAGTGTGGGAAGGCCACACGTCCTCCCATAAACCCTGGCAGCCATCGGCTGCCCGTAAGTGGGCTGGTGAAAGCCCTCAGGGCTGAATGGCGCAGGGTGGCTGGTGGCCTCTCCGGGAGCCAAAGCCACGGGGCACTGGTGCTGAGCCAAGCCGCGTCTGTTCTGAGCTGCCTCCGCCATCCAGCTGCCCAGGAGGGCCAGGAGCACAGCCTCAGACAGCTGCTCCCCAGAGGCTGCTTGCAATCCTGGGAAGCCGTCATCTCAGAGCTGGGGTCACTGCCATGTAGGTGAGAGACTTGGAGGAGATCACTGGACTGGGCTGGGCAAGTTCAGGACCTACCCCAAGTTCGCCTCTCCTCTCTCTCAGTCTCACCTTCTCCCTATGCCCAACTCCATCCTTCCCCCAGAGGAGTCTTATCTTCCCTGGACAAACCTGTAGGGGTGTGTGTGTGTGTATGTGTGTGTTTGCACACCAGGATCTACACAGACAGCCATGTGTCCATGGGACGTGACACTGGAGGAACACGCCCACCACCCTCTGCACTTGACTCCCTAGCTCCAGGGACAGGCCACAGTCCTGCAGATTCTTCCTGTAAAGTGCTTCCCCGGGCCTGGCCTGGGCCTGGTAGATGTCACTCACAGGCTACGGAGAACCCTAGGGCTCCTGCCCCCTGAAACACACCTCACCTGTCAAGCCCTGGTGGAGCAGCACGAGGCACCTAGACAGTTTCCCATGTGAAGATGCTCGGCCCCCAGGTCTCTGTCTGGAAGGTGCAGTCGCCATGGCAACCCAGCTAATGAATAAGTATGTAAATGAGGAAAGGAGCAATTCATCCTGTGCCCATTGTTCTAAGTTCCCTGCCCTTTCTGAGGCTTGAACAAATGAGGGGAAGGGGACCAGGAAAGCATGCATTTGGTAAAATTTTGGTTCAATGTTTGTTTTCAGAGCTCACCATGAAAAACTGATTATTTTCACAGCATCTGCATAAAGTGATTTCTCTACAGTTACCCCTAGAACTGGAATTAGACAAACACACAAGGAACAGGCCGCCTGCACTTGAGGTCCCTCAGGGAAGATTGCAGCAAGCGCTCATTTTGCAAGCAATGAGCCCAAATGCTGGCTCATTGGGTAGTTAGAGCCTTAAGTGAGGCCTGAGAGACTCCCCAGCTGTTCCAGCTGAGGCCTCGAATACGGAATCGCTCTTCCCCTGATTCCTAATTAAAATGCCATGAAAACCCAGGACCAGGCAGGAAACTAGCAGCCAATGATAGCGAGGATGACAGAGAGCCTGAGCCCAGGTTCACGAGCACCGACAGCGTCCTGGAGACGGACTGGGAGGGGTCCACCCAATGTGCTGCGGAGCTCTCCGTCCCTGCCCAGGCTGGACACACCGTGACCAGGATTGAGGAAGGCCCCCTGATCCTCCAGGGCTGAGGTTTCACAGAGCACCTGCACCTGTGCTCCCAGGACTAGAAAGAGGTGGCAGAAGGGACAGAGGGCTCCTGAAGGCCCGGAGGCCACCGTGGGCCCAGGGAGCAGACATCCCGCCAGGGCTGCCGTCACAGGCCCCAGGGAGCACAGTGTCATCTTTCTCATGATCACTTCAGTTCTCCACATGTCTAGGGCACGGTGTGATCGTCCACCACAGGCACAGAGTATATAACCATCCAGTCAATGTTCGTCTTCCATCTCCTGAACGGCTCTTGGAATCTTTAACTGGCATGTGGCAATCATATCATCTATGAGAGACAAAGGGCTACTTCAATACATAACGTGCGATGACCAAAGACGGGTAACCTCCGTTTCCGTGTCCACATGGCTACTGTGTGTTGGATACATGATGCAATACAACTCTTCCATAAAAAGAATGGTTTCCCACCATTTCCACCCAGATGGATGGAGCCGGAGGCTCTCAGGTTCAGGGAAACAGGCCAGACCCGAAAGACAAGTACGGCATGTTCTCTCTGACACGGGGGCGCTCCGTGGTCACTCTGCATGTGGGACAGGGACTGCTGGAGCCTGGGAAGGGGAGTGGGGAGAAGGAGGATGGAAGGCAGATACCAAAGCACAATAGAGAAGCCACTGTCCCTGTTCGACAGCACAGTGAGGTGACTGCGAGTCCCCATGACCTACCACACTTTAGGAGTAAGAGGAACCTCAAGATGAGTTCACTTCGTGGAGCCAAAGCCAACCGAAGAGTAAGCGTGGCAGCCTAGCAGCTAGAACCTGCACACAATGGTCTCCTCAACACTCTCACTGAATTCAATCCCCATCGTGAGCCATTAGGCTGTGGGACCTCTAGGACATGACTGGGTCCCTGTCCTCACATGGGCTAATCTGCTCCTGTGATCGGTGGCTGAATAGGCAGTCACAAGAGGGCCTGCCATCGCAGCTGGCTGGCCATGTGCCCCTCCCTCCACCTGAGGCCCTGAGGCCCCTCAGGCCTCCCACAGCAGGAAGGCCTGTCCACGTGTGGTCCCTGGACCTTGGACTGGAAGGGTAAGTCCAAATGGACCTCCTGGGCCTGTGGCATTGTGTTATTAGCAACAGGAGGTGCATTAAGACTCCAGAGCCCCAGCTGGTCAGCCTGCTGCTGGCCCTGGAGAGGGCTGCCTCTGTCCCGGGACACTCTGTGTTTTCAGCAGCTTGGACTTTTATTTACATCCACGACATCTAGCGTTTGATCAGAAATTGCAAGAGGCAGAAACAGAGTGTGGTCAAAACTTTCCAGAAGCAGACTTAAGAAATATCCCGTGTGATGTGATCGTCAGACCTTAAGATGACCATAGTCAATATGCTACAGGTCACAACGACGGGAAACGGGAAGAGATATGGAAATTACAAAGAAGGAATTAATGAAAGGCTGGGAACGAAAATACAGCGTAAAGCTGAAGAATCACTAGATGAACTGAAAACCAGAACAGGTGCAGAAAATAGAAGAACCAGCCCAATAAACCCACCCACGGACCCGGTGAGCAGGAGCCGGTGAGCAGAGGCCAGAGGAAAGGAGCTTTTAAGACGTGGGCGGGGCGACATCAAATCACGGCCAAGTCTGTCTTCACAGGGCGGAAGGAGCAGAGGGGGACAGGAGGAGAAGCATGGAGGGGGACGGCCCAGGACTAGCCACCATCTCAGGGGGCCGACCACATAGCCACAGGCAAGCGGAACCGCAGCAGGCCCCTAAGAGCCATCAGGAAGGAAAAGGGGCACCATCAGAAAGCAGCCCTCAGTACACCTGCGGTGGCCTCGCAGGGACAACGGGGACCAGAGGACAAAATCACACCTCTCAGTCCCCAGGGGAAAGGCTGTGAACCCAGAACCTTCCCTCCTCACACAGCTTCCAACACGAAGGCAAAATAGAGACATTTCTCCAACGAGGTCACCGTCCTCCCTGCAGCCACTCAGGACAGGCAAGAGGGGGAAACAGCTCCAGGTCCTCAAGGGATGAACGGCAGACAGAGTGTGGTGGGTCCTACCACAGAGAGAGCCGGGGCAGCCTCGAGAACACAGGCGGGGGAATAAGCCGCTCACCAAGGGCAGACGCTGTGACTGCACCTCTGTTACGCATCAGGCATGGGGGTTGGTGGGAGGGACAAGGAGTGGCACTGCTGCTCCACTGTTCTTGAGAACCGCTCAGGATGGGAAGCTGCAGAAACAGGGTCGATATCCACCCAGTGCTGAGTGCAAGTCGTGCTGCTGAACTAGGAGTAATATCCAGTGACATGTGCTCAACCACAATTAAAAAGTGAAAAGGAAGAAAGGATACCTCCTGTAAGGGCAAGCTCTCAGCAGCCCAGCCCTCCCCAGCAGCAGTGGGATGAAAGCAAAGCCGTAAGACCTCAAGGGTGAAGGGGATAAAACCAGATGCAAGTGCCCAGTCGTGCAAAAAAGGATGAAGAAAAGCTGCAGAAAGGGCAAAATGGACAGAAGTGCAAAATCCCACTCTTCTTATCATCTAATAAATGATAACAAATATGTGCGTGCTTCTGAACTGTTTTAAAGGACTATCAACTGTTCAAAGCAGAAATAATCACACGAAATCACGAGGTTTATAGTACAACAAGGAGGTTTAGTACAGGGCAATAGATGTTTATCTAAAATTATTTTCATTATCATTTTTCTGGTACTGGGAATTGAACCCAGGGTTCTTCACCACTGGGTCACATCTGCAGCCATTTTCTAATATTTTTATCTTGAGACAGGGCCTCGTTAAGTGGCTGAGGCTGGCTTTGAACTTGCACTCCTCCTGCCTCAGTCTCCTGAGCCACTGGGTCTACAGAGGTGAGCCACTGTGTTCAGCTCAGCATTACAAAATCAATTCAAAGAGTAGCTGCCTGTTCGCCATATAATCCAGTCAACATTTCTTGCATGATTCGAAAATTTTATGATATAATCCTACAGAAAAAGAATCCTTCTAACAAAGACAGTCTGGATGGCCTGAAGTCAACACAGGAACAAAGAATGAAACACACTGCGGTGAGGGAAAGTGCAGCCTGAGCTCTCCAGACCTGCAGGAGAAGCAGTACCTCTCAGTTCACCGGGTGGGACCACCTTAAACTGGAAAGGGCACCAAGAGAAAAATTATAGACCAGCTTGCCTCTTGAACACGGGTGCCAAGTCCTTGTCAAAATATTAGCAGATCAAACCCAGCCATATCTGACTGGGCACGGAGTGGTGGGGAGCGAAGGGCCGGCCTAACACTGAGCATCCATCAACATAAGTCACCATTTTAACAGAAAATATGGGAAAAACGTGATCGCTGCAGGAAATGCAAAGCACCCGACAATCTCAGCACCTGCTCAAGACAGAAACCCTCAGGACCAGGGAGAGCGGGGACATCCTCTGAGAGAGAGAGAAGCAGAATGTGACAGCTTCATACCAAATGGTAGTTTCCCTCGACACAGAAATGAAACTGTGTCCTCTCATCAATCCAACCAACCCCGGCTGCAGGTGTGATAATAAAACACCAAAAGATAAAAAAAAAAAAAAGTAGGGAGAATGTTGAATCTTATTTACAGACATCACTGAGTGCATGGAGTGCCCAGGGGAGGCTGTTAGACACTGCTGAACAGCGAGGCCAGAAACACAGAATCAATTTAAAAGGCAGCTGTGTGTCTACATAGCAATACAAAGAACCTGAAGGGGAAGTCTTAAAACAAACAAAACAAAACAAAAATTAGGATGTCACAAAAGCCATCAAGTTCCTAAGAAGTCTAGATATGCAGAGCAGCAGCGACTGAAAATCCAAGACGTGGCAGAGAGAAGATGGCTGAGAAAAGAGGAGGCCGTGCCTTTAACAGAATGGAAGGTTTACTACTGGACACGCCCATTCTGTAAAATCCACACAGAGACTGAATGAACCTCCAGAGGGTTTCACTGATGAGATTCTCAGGCTGACTTTGAATCTCCGTGGAAACACAAAGGATCCAGAACAACTGCAAGGATTGTTAAAAAGACACCCAGTGCTGCCTGATCTCAGGCCTTCACCTGGAAAGCCGGTTCCCATCAGGAGACCATGGGGCTGCCGTGCAAAACAGACCGTCCCCCACGGGAAAAGAGACTCGAACGGGGATCCAGAAACTCCTGCGTCCCATCCAAGGATCTGAGTCAATTCGACAAGGGAAAAAGTCTTCCATCAGACTGTGTTCAGAGTAGCTGAAGATGTGTGGGGGCCAACCTGCCCCCCAGGGTCACAAGAACACACAGAAGTCGGCTTCAAACGATCACTGACTACGCCAAAAGCCAGAGCCGCCTATCTCCTAGAAGAGCACCTGGCAAAAATATTCCCCAGAATAGACGGGAATCCAAAAGCTCTGGATGCAGAAGGAGAAAAGCCACAGAGTGATTCCATCAAAGCTCCAATGCCTGCTGATCAGAAGATGCCCTCAAGAATCGTGCGTGTGAACCTCGGCATGGGGAGAATCCCTGTCGGGGAGCAGTTTCCATGACATAAACGCTCTATGTTTTATTTTGAGGTATGAGTTACCTTGCTGTATTTAATTGTCAATCTCATCAACCAGAACATGGGAGAGTGGTACATTTTAATAGTACATTTTAGCATTCTATCGCAATTAAAAATTAAAAACCAGGGATCAACACCTGAGATAAAAAAGAATCTAGAAAGAGTATTGGAAATACACGACTCATCTAAAAAAAACTAAAAGCAGAAAAACATCCACAAGGCAAATCTTTCCCTCCAAAACCTGAACTGATACTACTGAAAATCAAGACAGTTGACATAATTCTCTTAGTAAAAATATCTTTAATAAGGAAAATCAGCTGGAAATCAAATGAAGAAGAAACAAAAATATACAAAATAGGAATCCTGGAGATGACAGGTGACAGAATTAAAGAACATTAATGTATGAAAATCAAAAGTCGGCACCTGTGTGAGGACATTGGGCACCTTAGGAGCAGCGCGTGGTTTCCGGGACAGAGCGCCCACTGGCCTCTCGCACAGATGGCATGAACAAGTGTGCCCGAGGCCACCCCAGGGCCCCTTAGGTGTGCATGATTTCACCGGCATATGTGTTCAAATGTTTTTAAATGGTGATTACATAACCTCTCCCAGCATGCAAAAAGGTGGAAAAGTCCAAGTGCCCCATAAACCTAGCGCACTCTGGGTAGGAGAAACCTTCAAATGGAAAGAAAAAGCCATGGATCAATTGTTTCCATGGAAATTTTTGCAAACCCCCACCTACCACAATAGCCACTCAAACACAATGGCACTTCAGGAAGGCTCATCTTGACCATAGAGCAAGCATCCCTGCCAGAGAGAGGTCTTTTCCTCTTTTTTTTTTTTAATTTGAATAAATCCAATGAAATGATACATACCATCAAGGGACAAAATAATAAAAACTACATGACTATCTTAGGAGGTGCTGAAAAATTACTCAACAGTCTCAACTGATTTAGAAGTAAAAAAGGTAAACCAAGAATAGAAGACGACTTCACCATAATACACAATAACCTACTCAAATAGCAATCGACGCTATTTGCAAGTTTAAATGCAGATTCTGGGGCTGGGGATGTGGCTCAAGCGGTAGCGCGCTCGCCTGGCATGCGTGCGGCCCGGGTTCGATCCTCAGCACCACATACCAACAAAGATGTTGTGTCCGCCGAGAACTAAAAAATAAATATTAAAAATTCTCTCTCTCTCTCCTCTCTCACTCTCTCTTTTTAAATAAATAAATAAATAAATAAATGCAGATTCTGGGGCCGTTTCTATTAAACTCAGAAACAAAAAGAAATGTCTGAAATGATCCTTATCATAGAATTCTTATCTAAAAGCTCTGCTCAGTAAATTAGGATAGAAATTTTAAAAAAGAGCACAGGCCCAGAGACTTCAGGGAGCACTTTGAGTGTGGCCCAGGCACACAGGGTGACAGCAGACCCCTCCCCTCCCGCCTCATGTCCTCCAGGTTGCTGAACTGACCTGCTGACCTCACCCACCCACTGGCTTCTGGACGGGAGGGGCTCTGAGGAGTCCTGCCTCCCTCTCTGCTGGAACCTGGTCTCACCTGACCTCAAGCCGGCACCAGACACCTGGATCTGCCTCCAGGAGGAAATTCCCTGTGAGAAGAACTTTGCAAAGCCACCACCTGCCGTCTGAGGACACGGGAACTGCCCGTCTCTGCACCAAGCTACCAAAGGAGTCTGCGAAGCTCCCAGTCTATGTCCAGAGCTCAGAGACCATGTCACATCAACCATGAGCACAGCGCCAGGGTCCAGAGACACTGCCACAGAAAGAAAACAGCGACTGCAGTCTGCTCCCTAGGAAGCCTCAAAGTGGGGAGAGAAAATACAAGTGGAGGTGGAGAAGGACGACCGAAAGAAGGAAAAAGGCAGGGGGGTGGGAGGGGGAGGCAGGGCGGGTAAGAAGGAAGAGTCATCCCCCAGGAGGCCAGCCCTGCAGAGCCGGGAGACGGCATCCCAGTCCAATGAGCCCAGCCCCAGCCAACTGAACCAGCTCCAGCAACCCACAGAACAGACCAGGGACCTCAGACCTCCTGGTGGCCATCACACCCCCCGAAAGGGTCACATCATTCACGGGAATAAAAATCACACTGTGGTGAGCTCCCCTGCTTGTTGACAACCAGAACAATGGGCCACCTTCAGGGACACGGGGAAGGGGAAGAGCACAGCCTGCCTGGCATCGAGTTGTCCACGTGGAGTGTTGAGAAGGACCTTCTCAGAGTGGCCACTGAGAAGACTGAGGCACCGTCCCGAATGGAAAAGTAACAATGAAAGTTTAGAAAATATAAGTCATTAACATGTATACTGACAAAAAATCTACAGAAAATGAGTTAATGTAGGGCTGGGGGTGAGCACTGAAAACCCTTAAATGTACAGGCAAAATAAGTATTTTAAACATGATCACAGAACTTATAATATCCTTAAAATTGAAAATAATACAAGTTGTTAGAGAGAGAGAGAGAGAAGGGAGCATATTTAGAGCAACCACATATTAAAATCAGCAAGGAACACTGAAGCCCCTCTCTTGCGTGAAGGTCGGTATTAATTTGAAACTGAGGTTGGCTGTCAGAGAACAGTTCACAGAACCTCCACAGGCATCACTTTAGAAAGTGGAAGTGAGACATTCAACTTGTGCACAACTGGGAGAGTCATAGGGAGAACAAAGCAGCTCCACCGTCCAAGGAGGAGGACAATCTGAGAGCAACGGGAACCATGGCCGTGGTGGGATCTGGAAGGTCCCCAAAGGGCCACGTGTTCAAGGCTGGGTCCCCAGGGTGGCACGATTGGGAAGGAGGGACCTAGCGAGAGGCCGTCAGGCTGCAGGGGCCCTGGAAGGGACTGGGGTCCTACCTCTGGCCACAGGGTGCGGGGCTCTGTCCTCCATGAACTTCCATGCCAAGGGGCCTAAGAAAGGAGGCCGACCACTCACCACGGAAACCTCAGCTCTGAGCCAAAATGACCCTTCCCTTCAGAACATGGTTATCTCAAGTGCCTGGAATAGGGCAGAAAACCCATGGATACAAGCACCCCAAAACAAAAGGGCAGCATGAAGGCGGTGTGACCTGGAGTCTACACCCACCCAGGGGCCAGTGAGCTTCCCTGTGAAGAGGCTCTGAACTGCTAGCCCCACCTGAAGCCCAGTGGGCTCAGGCACAAGATTTAAAGTCACAGGCAAGGGCAGGTGCAGTGGGCTGTGCTCCGGGGAGGGGGAGCCCCAGAGTAGCTGCAGAGGCCCCAGGGACCACAAACATCACGCCAACGGCACCAGGGTCAGCCTCCCAACACAGGGCACCAGAGCACCGCTTCAGGGGGCCAGGGCTCTGGAGGCTAAAACACTGAGGAAGAGCCTGCAGCCCTGGGAGAGGCCAGCACAGCCTGCACCTCACCTCAGTCAACTGGGCTCACCCAGGGCCACAGGGACAAGGGACTCTAGGGACTCCCTAGGACACAGAGCCCAGAAGCAATACCTCCGCAGAAATGCACCTCCTTCTCGGTTGCAAAGAAAAGTCTCAGCAGGTAGCATGCCGTGTTTGTTTTGAACAATGCAATGAAGACAGAAAACTGAAAGGCATAATAGGAATTGAAAAAACCTGGTATCTCAGAAATCATGCTCTCCCGAGCGGCTGGTGAAGGAGCAGAGGGCCCAACAGGACACTCAAAAGAGGACATGCAGACAATCAGGACCATCGGAATCTGGGGATAATCCTGAAGGTCTGCTCAGTGGCAAAGTCCAGATCCAGTTGCCTTAATTATTAGATAAGGGAGAATTAAAATTAAACAAAATAGTCTGCTGAAGTGGTTGGAGATGGCACCATATCCACAAGACACTCAGGGAAAAAAATGAAGCAAACATGAAAACATCAATTCCCTACGATGGAAGGAAATGAAGGAAGCAAACACACAGTAAACGATGTCCTCATCGCTGTCTGCCTGAGCCGGGGCCCAGCTCCTAAGCCCCTGGAGGACGGGCGGGACCAGCGCAGGGATCCAGCAGGTGAAGTGACAGAGAGCAGAGGAGACTGTGGCATGTCCGCACTGCCACCAAGTCACCACGCCAGGAAGCTGCTCTCATCTCGCCCAGCCTTCCAGGACTTGAGGAGGAGAGAGAAACAGATCTCAATGTGTGCTGTCTCTGCCTTACGGAGCGGCCCGTGGGCCAAGTAAAGAGCCCCTCAGCTGTCTTTGGCCAGCAGCTGCAAGCACGCGACTTCTGATCTTGACGACTTGCTGCAGCTTGAACCAATTTCAAATTTTACATTTTTTTCTAGAAAAATCCCCATTTCATGTAGAAACTCAAAGGCATTGACATGAAACTGTATGAACTACTCTGTTTAAAAGGCTCCCACGCCCACCTTTCCTACCTAGTTCATGTGCTGCCGACGTCCGTGTTTTGCTTCTTTTCCAAAGACGTAGCACGTGGACTGTGCTGGACACTGAAAGGCTTTAGTGTGTGTGACTTTGGAAGTTTCCCGTGGGTGAGGTTCTGGATCCGACCCTGGTTGTCAGCATCTGGTTACTGCACTTACTGCACTGGAGTTAAACAAGGCACCCAGATGCTTTGTCCTTTGGCATGTAATTAGGTCCTTGCTGCCTAGTGTGCAGGCATGTTTATGTGCCCATCCCAGAACTGCTGAAAAAGGAGGCTGTTCTTTTTTAAGGGTTCAAAATCCACATGGCACTCACACGCTCTCACACACACATGACCAGTACCACTCAGGCCCTTTCCCCTGGCTTTGTCTACTTGGTCCGTCTGAAAGGAGGTCGTAAAATCCCCCATGATCATTGTGGCCTTGGTCCTCTTCATGAACTTTCTAAGAAGGTTTTGTGAGACAGAAATTTTGCAATGAGTGTGACGCTCTAATTTTTTTTTTTAAAAGTCTAAGATCCTTAAGTCTTCCTTGACAATGTCATATCGGTTACCATAGGACCCTAGTTCATTCCCTTCTGGGCACGTGGTCAGATCGCACTTCCCCTCACCCTCCAGCAGCAGACACAGCCACAGAACTTGCTTTGGCTGATGAAATGGGAGTAGCAGTGACAGACCCCTCCAGGCTCACCATGTGGCCCTCCTAATCTCTCTCCCTTGCTAGGCAGAGACGCTTGCCCCAGGACCCCTGAGTGAGGACGAGATGGGAAAGTTCCAGCCACTCACAAAGGACATAGAGAAAGTCTTGCTCATGTGATCTACTCTGTTTAAGAGGCTCTTAAACAAGACTCTGAGTTTGTGGTTCGAAGCCAATGATGTTCGAGGATGCTATTTATTACTGCAGCATGACTTAGCCTCTCCTCACTGAAACAGATCCGGGAAGAAAGCAGGCAATATGCAAAGAGAAGAGAAGACAGGATTACTGACTGGTACATGAAATCTACTTCATTTCTCTCCAGAGTTAACGCAAAGTGAGCCCCACTTTTCATCCATCATCTCAGTGATGATCTTTTCAATGGTGACACTCAGTAATGGGCAGGCTATGCAAAGACAGGTATTCCCATGCATTATTTTGTTAATCTTTTCCAGAGTGAAATGTTATGATTTTTAAGAAGTGCATCAAAACCTCACCCCCAGGTGAATCCAATGTGCACTCAGAGCTGGGGCCTCTCTTCAGACCAAGGGCCACAGCCTCACCTCGGTGGCCCTACCTGGAGCCACCGTGGGCAGGAAGCGCACATCCCACCTTACAACCAGACCGTCACCATCTGCTCTCAATCTGAACAGCACGGACTGGGTAATTGAGGAAGAAGAGGGTTTATGTGGCTCAGGGTCCAGAGGCTGGGAGCCCAGCGGCAGGTGCAGGATCTGCTCAGCATCTGGTCAGGTCTTGGTGCATTAAGCATGGAGGAGGGCGTCTTACGTGGAGGCAGGGGAAGCGCCCCCCCCCCCAAGAGGTCCCTGCTCCAATAGAAGTGCTGCCAACTGCCCATCAACCTGCTGCATCCCCCAGGAAGGCAGTGCTCTGGTGACCCAGTCATCCACACCTGGATTTTCAGATGAAGCTTCAACACGTGACCTTGGGACATGTTCGAGCCACACCACGCAGCTCCAGTCTAGCCCCGGAACACCCTCCTCGACACGCTGCGACCAGAACTGGGCGTCAGCACCTACCGCCATCTTCCAGGAGGTCACAAAGGAAGACAGAGGTTATGTGGACACTCATCAGTAAAGGTGAGCGGGTCGCTGAAGGGCGACCGTGGGCTCCATCCATCTTTCCCTCTGCCCAGCCCTGACTCTCACCCAACACAGCTCCGTGGTTTGTCTCAAAACGAACCCAAACTGAACCTGACAACCACAGGCAGGTTCACAGAGGGTGGACCCCGGGAAAATCCGCCTCACCTGAACGGAACTGAGTCAGATTCACCACGAGGTGGTGGAGAACCTAAAAAAAACAAAACCTTCAAATGTGTTGAGAGATGAGAACAAATTTCAAAATGCCACCATCGAGGGCTGAATGACATGCGGCTCCTCTGAGGAGCGGGAGGCAAGTCGGGGAGGAGGAGGGCCAGGCCTACACCTGTTCCAAGAGGCACCTGGGTCACTGGGTGCAGGAGAGAGAGAGCTGCTCGCAAGGAGAGGACTGCACCAGGGAATGAGAGGGTGATGGGTGCAAAGGCCCCAGGGGCAGAGGGAAAGGTCTCCTGGGTCACAGGCTAGCTGGACTCGTCCCAGGTGACCAAGGTGGTGCTGTCATCAAAATCCCTGAGCATGCAGCAAGCTCCGCTCCCCAGAGAACGACGCAGGAGGCTGGGGCCCAGCAGCAGCTTGGGGACATGGAGCTGAGGGCAGAGGAGGGGCAGGTGCGATGCCCACAGCGCCCCCAGGCTCAGTGCTCAACCCGCTTCTACCAAAGAATTCAGAGACAATGTTCTGAGCAACCGTTTTCCAGTTCTGCCAAGGATGGCACTGGATGACTATCAGAGTTCGAGGGTGAGACGCCCAGTCCTGACACGCAGAGGAAGCTCCAGTGCTTCACCGTCTCCTGCCTGGAGAAGAGCTGGGGCTTCCAGAATCGGGGCGCTATTGGGAGACCCGGGGAAAAGCCTTTGGGAAAGGCGACTCCTGATCCTGATGGAAGATGACCAGAGCAGGCAGCACCAGGAAGCACAGAATCCCAAGTCCCAAGAAAGAACTTCTGCAGCACTGGGCCAAGGGATGCCTGGGCGCCAGGCAGGTCCAGCCATCTTTCGGGTTTGGGGTTTCTGCATATTTGACCCCTAGTGGCTCTGTCCATAACACCCACGTCATTCACGTGAGTGTGCGCGCACACACACACACACACACACACACACACTCAGGCCCACCGTTGAGGGCAACCTGGCTGCAGGCCAGGAGGAGGCAATCCCAGACCCCAGCCTCCTTCCACAGCACCCTCGGGAACCGTCTGGCCCAGCCTGTCTGGGAGACCCAGGCAAGCTCCTCGTCCAAGGAATGACTGTTCCGTGTGCAGCCAGCATGGCACCCGCTCCCCAGGAGCCACCTAATGAAAACCTCCTGTGTAGACCTGGCGGGCGCACGCAGACTCAGGCTGATCTCAGCTGGGCCTCGCGCCCAAGGTATGACCTCACCGTCCGCCAAGCCGTATGGACGCCAGAAAGAGAAGGCTGGTGTGTGGGCCAGACCTGCCCTAATCAGGGCCAGCTGGGATGGAGGGAGGCACGGGGCCACCTCCCGGTCCCAGATGGCGGGGTCTGTGGTTGGGGGCGGGATCATCTCACACTAAGAATCCTAACTCCTGCCCCCCAAACACGCCTTTCCTCCTTCTTCCTCTCACCCTTTCTTTTCTTCTCTTTCTTTTTTTGGCTTTATTCCCATAAAAATATCTGCCATTCCATATGTTCCATCCCTGAAAGAAACTTGATAGGCAGGACCGAGGCTCTGCACAGGACCCCAGTTACAGGAGGGAGAGGGAGGATATAATTAGATTCTAATATATATATTTTTTAAACAGAACAGCTCAAAAAGACCCATTAAGAGAAGGACACTGTGAAACAGTCAGTCCCTTCACGCCAGTGCCAGGCTCCCAGAAGTGCCCCTTGCAGGCATCCTCACAGAACACTCAAGTGTCACGCAGCAGCACGACGCCTCAGCCGCCACGTTCAGCGGACCCTGCTTCCACATGCACCAATCAGCTGCCAGCAGCTCCTGCTTCCTAATCCTGCATGATTTTCATAATCTGGTACTAAGTCTCTTGTAGGCACCAAGACAAAATGTGGAGGAAGCTATGCTTTAAAAATAAATAAATGAGCTTTGGGTCACTGTGAAACAGCGGAAGATTTGGGATTTTAACAGAAATTCTCTACAAGGCTTGCAAGTTCTGCCTTCAGCATTATCGATTAATTGGTGAAACTTAGAATCTCTCAGATGGCATCCCAGACAGAGCCTGAGCCTGTGACCTGAGGAGCTCCTAAGACAGGCATCACAGGAAGTCCCATGGGACTGTAGAGGATTTGCAATTCCCTGGAGTCCAGCTCACAGGGAATCTCTTCATCATTGCAAATCCTATAAAAAACTATACTTTCTATATTTTCAGGTACCCAAGTCCAACCAGGGTCAAATAATATAAATGGAAAATTACAGAAATAAAAAAAATGCATAAGTTTTAAACTGTACTATTCTGAGTAGTGAGATAACACCTCACAGTATCCCCCTCTGCCTTGCCCAGGACACGAATTGCCCTTTGGTCCAAGGTATCCACAGTGTATATGCTACCCTCCCATCACTTGGGGGACATCTTAGTTATCAGATGGACTTTCATGGCACTGCAGGGCATTAATCTCTCACTGTACCTAGTTTATGAACTAAATTTTATTGTGGGTATGCATGTAGAGGGAAACTCACAGCATTCATAGGGTTGGTATCATGCATAGTCCCAGGCATCCCGTATGGGTCTTGGGACAAGTGCTGCATACAGCACAAAGAACAAGGGGGACTTGGCTGGAGACCCTTAAATCTCAGAGAACTGATTCCCCCACAGTAGCCCTGCTCATTGTTACGGAAGTTGCTTATCAATTCCATTTGCATGTAGCCCATTGGGTGAGGAAAATGAAAAGCACCCAATCTTCTTAGCTCCATAAACAGAGGCACAGGTTAAGATCTCTATTGTTTTAAGGAGGAAAGTTTTTCTGCAGACGTATCCCTGAAATGATGATGGAAGTCAGTGGGAGATTTCACTATAAAATATGGGCTTCTCTCCAGCCCTTCAGAGCCATCTCTAAAGCACAAAGAAAGGCCACGTCAGGCCTGCAAAGAGAAAGAGTCACAATCCCTCAGAGCCAGGAGGGCCAGCCGGGAGGACCACCCGGCAGGGCCAGCTGGGAGGACCACCCGGGAGGGCCAGCTGGGAGGACCAGCCAGGAGGGCCAGCGGGGCCTGCACACTGACGGATAACCTGACACAGCATCTCCGTGACTTTGACAGAGGAGAAACAGCCTCAGAACACCTGCAAGTTGGCCCTGGGCTTCACTCAGTCACCGTCCAGTCAATCTCGTTGTCTCACCCCCCACAAGTCCAGCAAGAAACTAGGAGGAAGCCACGCTCTTCTCTAGTCTGCAGGCCAAGCTGACGTCTCTACCTTGGCCCCAATCTGGTCCCCCAAGAGATACACTGGCCCTCTCCTTGGGTCCCCATCATCTGGCCCACAAGTCACACTCTGCCCCAGGGTGCGGAAGGGCCACCGCTCTGGACACTCTGTGTGGATTCAGGCTGGTCTTTGGAGGAGGAGGTTGTGAAGGGCTGACTCAACAGAGGGCCCCGCCCTGGACCTTCTGCAGAGGCCAGGGTACCTGCCAGGAGGCTGGTTCAGGACCAGTCCCACAACTTCAGGGCAAGAAAGAATCTTTTTTTTTTTTTCCTGGTGGCTTTTATTTTTAATAACTTTTTCTATCATAAAATCAATAAATGTTTGTTAGTAAGAAATAGGACTAGAGAAAAACAAAAACATAAGTAGGTCCACAATTTTATATGGAGAGATAACTACTATTGGTGCTTTGATATGGATACATCCAAATCATTTTTCTTGTGGATATAGTTATTTTTAAACATAGGGTATGAGCCCTGGCACACCCATATCTAACAACTTACTAATGACAAGTCTCAGTAGCATTAAATATTATAAAATAACTATAGAGAGATGTACATAAGCGACTTAATTGCCAATTGTTTTCATTACCTTAAATGTAACTCATACATCACTATGAGGAACAAAGTTGCTATAAACACACACATAATCTTGATCCACATTTCTGACTATTTCTTTGATATAAATTCTCAAAATAGAAAGGCTGAGGCACAGTTTTTATATCTACATGTCTATTTTTTTTTCTCCTTTTGGCTTGTTCTTTTAGTTAGCATGATGGTGGAGTGTATCTTGCACACTGTACTAACGTGGAGCAGAACGTCCCCTTTCTGTGGTCTTACGTGATGGGCAGCTACAATGGTCGTGTATGCAAGATGGATGATGCAGTCACCTTTTGGCCATTTTATTCCATCACTTTATTGTTTAAATTTGTGTTGATTCTTTGATAGGGACTTTGACACACGGGCCCCAGAATGTGGACGGCCAGTGGGGCTGGTTCACAAGGACACTGCCCAAGGAACCAGGCTGGGTGCAACCCCTGAGGCAGCTGGTACCTGACCAAGGACGGGCTGCACAAGTCTTAGGGCCGTGTTGCCTGCCACACAGCCACACATGCTCCAACCCACAGCCCTGTGAGGTGTTGAGAAGGACAGGACTCTCCCCGTTCAGCAGAAGGGAAACTGAGTCAGAGCTAGAACCCCCACGGCCTCTGTTTCAGAGGCCTCCTGCCGATTCCTCTTCCTCCAGGAAGCCTCCCTGACTCTCCCCAGACGACCACAGCATTCTGCAGCGAGACCCTTTCCCAGTGATGTCCTAAGTAGAGACCCCATATGTCAGACGGACATAAAAGAGGTTTCCATTACCGTACGATGGACCGTGCTTTGGCCACAAAAGGAAGCGCAGCGTCTGTGCCTGGCCACGGATGAGCCAGGAAGCCCTGGGCCAGGGGAGAGGAGCCGGGCTCAGCGGCCACGGCCGTGTTTCCTGCTCAAATGGAAGGTCTGGCCCCGGCAGACCCAGAGGCAAGACAGAGACTTGGGGCGCTGGGCTTGTGGATGGAGGGCTTGGGAGGTCTGGCTATTGGGTGCGGGGTTTCTCTCAAGGGTGACAGCAAGGTCCTGAACTTGACCGAGCACCAGCTGCACAAATCCCTGAGCTGACTAAGAGCCACAGGGTCCTGTGCTTTACACGGGCGAATTTCATGGGATGCAAATTCTCTTTCCACAGAGCTGTTTTTGCAGAGAGGGAAAGGAAAGGGGGTGGAATGGCCACGGCCAGGCTCCCTCCTCCCACCTCCTGCAGCAGCCAGAACCACCTCTGCAGGCCCCGGGCCCCTGGGATTGGTGGAAGCCGTGACCTCGTCCGAGCCCCCACTCCTCGCCTAGGAGCCCAGACGGCACCCTGAGTTCCTGGCTGCAAGCTGCAAGCCCCGCGGGAGCCTTGGCCGGCTGAGGAGCGGGAGCTGCCCGTGGTCTTACCGTCCATGTCCAGGCGCTGCATGATGATGGCCAGCTCCACCTCGCTCGGCATGTACCCCAGGGAGCGCATGGCCATGCCCAGCTCCTGCTTGGAGATGAAGCCGTTGCCATCTCGGTCCAGCACTCGGAAGGCCTCTCGGATTTCTGAAAGGAAAAGCAAGAGTCCTGTGGTCACACGGCGGGGTTCACGGCAGGGGGACCAGAAATGGCTGTCCCTGGGGGTGATCCATAGCCACCCCTCAACAGATGAAGAGCACCAAGAAGAAAAGGAAACGAGGGGAAGGAGGGAGAAAAGGAAGGAAAGAGAATGGAAGGAAAAGAAGAAAGAAAGAGGGAGGCCCTGCATTTCCTAAAACCCTGGGCGGCACAACCAGGCTGCGGTTGGCAACCAGGCCACCCGAGGTGCTTCTGAGCATGCAGAGGGTCACGTTCCAGCAGCCAGAGAAGACTTAGTCCTCAGCCCCAGGAGGAAGGAGATTGAGTTTCCCTCTGCAGATATATTTCAGGTCCCTGCTGCTTCAGGAGCCTCACAGAAGCTTTCCGACCTCTGAGGAGGGCTGGAGTTAAGAATCCTGCTGCTTTTATTTCACTGGCTAATTTACAGTTGTTTTATGGCTATAAACAACCTCAGATCAATAAGAGTGTCAGGAAAGCTCAGGGAGCATTTTTAATCACTTTCCCTGGGGGGCTGGCAGAGAACTTGACTCTGCTATCAGCAAGGCCCTTGCACTCAGCCGGTGATCCTCCCGACCCTTTAACCCCAACCAGAGCTGCTCTGAATTCCACCCGCACCATCCTCCAGCGTCCACGGCGGCGGGTTCAGGGTTGGCCGAGCATTTCCAGCACAGAGCAGCCCTGCAAGGCCGGCCTGGGGAATCTGAGATTTCAGAAGACAATCGCAGCTTCCATCGCTACTGGGTCCACCAGACCTAGCGCAGGCTGGATGTGAACCCCCTGCCAGCCCAGGAGTGGCAGCTGCCCACATGGGTTGGGCCACGTCAAGCTGTCACATGAGGAGCATGGTCCTAAGTGCCACAGAGAAATAAAAACAATCCACAGGTCATCACGGCTCTCCCGCTCGGCCCAGCCAGGGTGGCAAGAAGCACAGGGAACTCACTGTCACGCTTGAGGTCACACAGACACTCGGCCCTAACCCGCTGGCTGACTGTCCAGCAGATACCCTCCTCTGGACAGCCTTCCCCAAACAGGCTCGGGCTTGTCTTCGTAACCACTACCCCGTGGCTTCAGTGACAAATTAAAACCACAGAAGTCTGTTCCCTAGCAGTCACACTAGACCACAATCGAGGTGTCGGCCGAGGTGGGCTCTGTGGGGGCTCTGGGGAGATCACTCTCTGCTCTCCAGCTCCAGCGACCACCAGTGGTCCTTGGCTTGCGGTCACTGCACTGTCACCTCCATCTTCCTCTGCCTCCCTCTTATAGGAACGTGCGCATCTAGGGACCGTAATGGCTTGGATCTGAGGTGTCTCCAAAAGCTCACATGAGACAACACAGGAGTGTTCAGAGGTGAAATGTTTCCATCGTGAGACCTGTGACCTGGTCAGGGCATTAGTCCACCTGAATGGTGACCTGGGCAGTAACTCCAGCAGGGAGGGTGTGGCTGGGGGAAGCAGGTCTGGGGGCCGACCTAGGTTTGCAGCTTGTCCCTGGCACCTTGCTCTCTCTCCCCCTCTCTTCTTCCCTCCACCACATGCTCCCTCCAGGAGGATCTGCCTCACCTCGGGCCAAGAGCACTGGAGTCGGCCAACCACAGACTGAACCTCTGAAACCATGAACCCAAACTAACTTCCTTCTGTCAGTCGTTCTATCAAGGACTGCGGTCATGGCAATGCGCAGCGGACACGGGTACCATGTCCCCATCCCAGATCCTTAACTTAATCATGTCTTGAGAGACCTTTTTCCAAGAGACCATTTACCGATTCCAGGGACAAGACCTGCTGCCCTTGAGACTGATCCCTCCCGCTCTCCCACGGGATACGACTGCCCCCCACTTTCTTTGCCAAAATCATATCCACTCTTCAAAGCCAAGTGAAAGGCCAGGTCTCCATAGAATACCTTTGCTCAGGACAGCCACCCTCTCTCTGGCTCACTCCGCCCCCATGGCCCTTCTGAAGACACGGTGACTGCACAATGTGTTATCAACCACCAACACTAATTCAGCTCGATGAATGCTTTCTGTGAAGACCTGGGTTCCAGGGGAGAGACCAGTCTGGAGCCAGGACCCTTGGCTTCTGGCTGGGCCCAGTGGCTAATTAAGTCTGCAGCCAAACCCGGAGGTCCCGGCTGCTCATGTGTAAAGTGAGCCGGGCTGGCTGCAAGGATCCTTTAAGTCCTACCAGCTCTCCCTGCTGTGGATCTGTGGACACTGTTACAGTGTTCAAAAGAAGAACAGGAAACTGTTCTCCAACATATGCTGTTAATCTGCTTGTCAAAACATCACCCCTTCCTTTCATTGACAGAATAAAATTATTTCCTGCAGCTCAAAGTCTGAAGGGAGAAGTCTGTCTGCACCTGTCAGCTTCCTCCATCAACCGTCCTGCCCAAGAGGACCTAGGGCAGCCTGTCTTCTCCACGCAGTCCCGGGAGTCCCGGGAGGAAAGCAGGCACATGCACTCAAGGACACAGGACCCCATAGTCTCATGCAGCCGGAGGCCAGAGCCAGACACCCAGGATGGCGGTGTGCAGAGGAGAGTCTCCCAAAGGGCCACAAGAATGTTGGTCCCTGCTCTGCCCAGCGACCAGGGCAGCTTCCCTCAACCTCATTCTCCCCATCTGAAGAATGGGTGAGGGTTGAGCTCCTTCCAGCCTCGATGGTAAGGCTTTACCTTGGGGCCAGGATGGGCCACGCCACAGGAGAAAACAACAGTTATGACCCACAGTGAGGGTCATGGGTGGCCAGCAGGAGGCTGGGCCCTGCCCTTCCTTCTCTGGACAGCTCCTCCCGGGACATCATCTCCACATCCCTCCTACACTCTCTGGGCTGCTGATGTCACCATGCAGGATGGTTCCCTGGTGTTGACACAACCCCGTCTTGTTCCCAAGGTCTCCCTGCACATCCCAGACCTTCCCATGAACTTACACTGGACACCCCAGAGGGCCTGGGGGTGGGGTGAAAGCATGAATGGAAATGAGGATGCCAGCAGCTGTGCCTCCTGTCCCCCACTGAGCTGTCCTGGCTGCCACCAGACCTTCCCTTGGGCTACAGGATTGGGCCATCAAGCAAGGATGGGGTATGGGTGGGGGTCACTCTGGGACTGCCCACTGGGAAGGGCCTGTTCCCTCAGGGCCTTGAATTCCCAGTTGGCTCAGTCTGCAGGAAGTGCCCAGCCAGCCCTGAGGCCCAGCATGGCCAGAGCAGCCAGCTATCAGCCCAGGTGCTCTCCCCCGTGGTCTGCAGGTAAGTAGGTCACAGCTGTCCTCCGTGTACATAGAATATCTGCTCCTGGCCCCCAGATAGAGAGGGAGCAGGCAGAGAAGGGGGAAACAGGGTAAGAAACTGGAAATCCAGAGTGGACGCCCTGGAGATTCCATCTTTCTGGGTAAGGGAAACCCAGATCGACCAGGGGCTTTATTGGAAGGAAATGAGTCTCGCAGTCTGGGAGAGGCGTGGGATTCGTGCCTCGTTTTATTTTTAATAGCAGAACAGGGTGTGAGAACGACGCCGTAAAACCAGCGGAGATGGTGGGGCAGGCGGGATGTCTGCTGGGCAGCAGGCGGGATGTCTGTCTGCTGGGCTGCAGGCGCGGCTGGCAGCACCCGCGGTCCCTGGCCACCTTCCATCCTTGGAAAGAGGGGCCCACAGATCCTGCGAGCAGAATGGGCTGGCCATGCTGCGAGGTGTTCACAAGATTCGTCTCCTGGGGGCTGAGGACCCTGGGGGCAAGCCGTGCTCTGGGTCTTCTGTTCCACTTCGCTTCTCGACCTCACACAACACGAGGGGCACCAGGAGCACACTCTTGCCACCACCCCCAAGACACCCATGAACCAGAGGAGGCCTGTCTTGGTAACAGCAGCCGTCCCGACTGTCCCTGTACAGAGTGCGGGAGACACATGGGAAGATGCATCTCCAGAAGGAAGAATCCAGTCTCTGCTTATGGAACCTTCCAGAATCAAAGTCTGCTTTCCCACGGGGACCTGGGCCTCTCCTCCTGGAGCCATGTGCAAGGCCCTGAGGCCAGCAAGGCCGTAGAGAGCCAAGGTCCTATTCCGGAACCCAGGGGGTTTACTTCTCATTTTGCTGGTTACCCCTTTTCTCTTAAAATACATGCATGTCCGCCATGCATACTATTTGCCTTCTGAGACTCCAGCCTCGGCCGCACGAGCCTTCCTAAGGACACAGCTGATTCAGGCAGGGACAATGACAAGGACACCTGCCTTGGAGGTTCAGACGCCAGCCAGTCAATGTTAGTCGACCAACATTTTGGCTTTGAAGAACCAGCCGACATTTACAGCACTAATTCCCAGCCTCAACTCAGTAACAGCAGTTTTTCTGAGCTCCACCCCGTAGATGCAAAACCCATTATTCTCCACGGAAGTGTGTCTGCAGGAAGAAGGGGGGCTCCGAGCACGTTAACTAATAGCTCTATTAACAGACGCCTGGCTCTGCAGACACACATCACGGAGGACTTGTGGACATGGACACAGCTGCAGCTCGGCGAGGCTGGGAGGGTAATTACTAAACCACAGAGTACGGGACACCAACCCCAAGGCCTGCACTCAGGAGACAGTGCATTAGGTGGGACTGAGCCAACAACAAGAGAAACGGGGAAGGTTTCCACCTCCTCTAAGAAAGGCAAAGAAAGAAGAATATTTGAAGATGATTAATACAACCGCTCATCCAGCCGACATTTACAGCACTAATTCGCAGCCTCAACTCAGTAACGAAGAACAGCAGTTTTTCTGAGCTCCACCCCGTAGATGCAAAACCCATCTAATAAGCTGCTGTTTGCTTATTATCATAGGCCAGATGCTACGCTAGAAAGCTCACAGAAGCACTTCCCAGGCTGTGAGAACCCAGTATCCTTGTTGGAGAGACGGAGAGGTGACCAGATGTTCATGAGTGAGGAAGACAGGTGCAATGATACAGGTTTGTGCAAAGTGGAGAGAGACACTGGGCACAAGGCTGCTGGAGATCACCCTTGGACCTTCTGAATCTTAATACCAAGGGGCGGAGTGAGCAGAGAGGGCCCAGATAAGGGCATGGCCACGAAGCTGTCCAAGATGGGCATGGGTGCAGAAACAAGAAGGCTGACCTGGGCTGGAAACGTGGGCTGCAGACGTGGGCTGGAGACGTGGGTGAGGACGGGACTACAGGGGGCCTCTGGGCTCCCCCCTGCCTGCCCAGTGCCCCAGGTGCATCTGTGCCCAGGTCCACCCACCACCTTCCCTTCTGAATACAACGTCACTGGAACGCGGACCCGCTCACTCACCTGCACCCCATTCTCCAAGGCTTTGTGTCACACATAGATAGGTAGACAGGAACACAGGTGACACGCGCTCTGACCCATAGAGACTGAAATATTTGCACTGTGGCCTTTCATGGTTGAGGTTCGTGACCCTTGATATAGGCCACAGAGATTCCTCAGTGATCTTAATAATAATAGGGAGAAGAAAAAGAGGAGGATGAGGAGGGAAAGGGACAAAGCAGAGGAGGGGGAGGGGAGAGAGAAGGAGGGGGAGGGGGAGGGACAGAGGGAGGGGGATGAGATTCTTAAACCAAGAGCTCCACATCAGGGTGGTGCAGACTTGGGTGACAGGAGTCCCAGGGGAGGAGGCTGAGCTTGGAGCTAAGTCCTCGCCCTAGCAGAGTACCCTGCAGGAAGAAAGGTCTTCAGAGACGTGGTGGCTGGGGCTCAGGGCAGGCTTGGGTGTCCAGGTTTGGGAGGGAGGGGATCTGAAGAAGACCCTGGAGTCTCTGGCTCGTGAGGTGGGTAAGGAGTGGTGACATGAACTTCAGAAAGAAGTGCAAGCTTTGGGGAGGAAAGGGAAAGGGATTAGGGCTACGCTGAAGACAGGGGCCAGCGGACACCCAGGTGGTCACTCCCCGCAAGCAGCTGGTTGGTAACACTTGGCTAGAGTCCAGAGGCAGGTGATGCTAAGATGCCATGTGAGGGTTATCCAGAATGTGATGGTGCAGGACACCCAGAGAGCAGACGGCTCAGTGTGACTGTCCTGCTTCAGCTGGGAAATGCAGCCAAGGGTGTCATCACCAGGCAACAGGGAGAGCTCAGGGCAGGGCCAGGGAGGGAAGAGTGCGAGGAAGGGGGCAGAGCTCCCTCCTGGTCCACAGGCCCAGCAGCCAGGGTGGCTTTGCACACCCTTCTTTGACCTTGCTCTGTTTTCCTGGGGACACTAACTCCTGGGCTCCTGTCCCCTGGAGTTGGAGGCCCCCTGTGGCAGTGCCTCAGCCGCAGGCTGCCCCCAGGCAGGAGGAACCTGTCCCCAGGCACTTCCTACATCTGTGCTGTTTGTTTAAGAGGAATCTTGTTCCACAAAGGATCTTAGGAGGCTTAAAGAACTTAAAGTGTCCCCTGAGGGGACAAGACACACTGGAGTTGAGGGAGAGGAAAATGAGAGAGGGAGGAGCCTCCAGCCGACAAGGAGCAGGAGGGGACGGAAGGGGGAGGACGGCTCTGGGGCCATGCTGGAGGACCCTGCAGGAGACAGGCTGGCCACAGTGCTGTCCCTCCCTGGGATCCTTACTGCAGTATTAACCTGTGACCAGTCGCCATGCTTAAGTTAAGGTTAAAACCAAGATGGGGCAGGGTACATCCCCCAAATCCTGTACCCAAGGCTCACCTTGACCAACCACCCTCTTGCCAAAGGGCAAGTCAAGTTGACCTTAGGAGCAGCCAAGAGGCAGAGGCGCTGGAAAGAGGCTTCCAGGCTGGGGACTTGAGGAGGGTGGGCAGCAACAGGAGGCCCCTATTGTGTGTGCCAGGGGTGCCCAGGCTCCCGGCCTGTCCCATGATCTCATGGCCCAGATCACACCTCTATGTCTGAAAAACCAGGTCCCTCCCTACGAACATTCTGAAAGATGAGCACTTCCAGTAACTTATTAGGTGGTAAAACTACACCAGCAAAGAAAAATAAGCATTTCTGAAAGCTGGAGCAGCCTAGATATCGGGGAGCTACTGGCACTTCTAAGGGTTTAGAGGTGGAGCGTCCATCTGTCCCCAGATTCTACGCCTGACAGATAAAGCTGGATTGATTTTTGCACGCTGGGTAGGTTGAAGCTATTGGAAAATTCCCCAGCAGTAAAAGAACAAGGCAAATTAGAACAGAAACAGACAATGGCCGCCCACCCTGCCCAGAGACAGGCTGAAGGTCCCTGCAGGCTGACGGGGAGGTGTTAGGGTGGACCTGAATATGAGAGTGAGCACTGGGGAGACACACCCTCAGGGCCACCCTCTAGGCGATGCTGGAGCGGACAGAGGAGGCCTCCAGGGACATCAGGGGGCTCTGACAGGGCAGCTCTGGACCCCTCTGCCCGGACAGAGACATCTGCACCCTGCAAGGCAAGCCAGGTGTCTGCCTCCCAGACAATCTGCCCAGGGCTTCTTGGTTTTCCAAGTTATGCATTATCTGATGCTTCTTTATATATTTTTTTTTCTTTGCTGGTGTAGTTTTACCACCATATATGCATATGGCTGGGGATGTGGCTCTATATATGGTTGGGGGTGTGGCTCCGGGAACAGCTCTTGTCCAGCAAGCACGAGGCCCTGGGTTCAACCCCAGCACCATACACCAAAAACAAAGCCCCCCAAACATACAAAGAAAATGATGACCTACAATTCACCAGTCAGCCATAACCATCGTTAACATATCAGGGCACTGATTCTGAACTTATTGATCTACATCTTAATTAAATTAGGATTCCCACTGTTGATATCACTTTATATTGTTTTCCACTTTTCGTTTCAATCTTCCATACAATTGATATTCCAAAGTTCCAACTGACTATAGCGAAATCTATTTCTCTAAACCCCTAGTGGGGGGCATTGGAATCGCTTCCAGTTTTCGATAATGCTGCAGTGGAATCACTGTCTGTGTACTGCCCGGTGGGCTGGGGAGGGCCCGTGGAAGAGCGCCTGCTCAGCATGTGTGAGGACTGGTTCCACCAGCACCACACTAAATACAAAGCTCAATAGCTACACGATTTCAATATCCATTTCCCTGGGATGATTCCCTGATAATGGGTCACTGCATCAGGCACGTGACACACGGCGCCTCTCAAAGGCAGCATCCTTCACGCTCTCCTCCAGGTCCCATCTCTTCTCAGCATGAAGGCCCTCACACAGGAGACACACCGGTCACCCAGCTACCCCTCTGGCTTTAGTGGCTGAAGTTCAAGGTCTAGAAACAACGAAAGCAGCTTCAAGGAAAGATGGACAGTTCAGACTACAGCAGTCCCCCTTATCCACAGGCTCAGTTACCCGTGGTCAACCAGGGTCCGAAGCATCACCGGAAAAATTCCAGAAATGAACAATTCACAAGTTTTAAATGACTTTGACCCTGGAACCCTGTTGTTACTGCTATGCTCTGTGACAGTTGTGGATCTCCTATCTGTTTGTGGATCTCCTGCCTGTGTGAGGATCTCCTGCCTGTGTGAGGATCTCCTGCCTGTGTGTGGATCTCATGCCTATGTGTGGATCTCCTGCCTGTGTGTGGATCTCCTGCCTGTGTGAGGATCTCCTGCCTGTGTGTGGATCTCCTGCCTGTGTGAGGATCTCCTGCCTGTGTGTGGATCTCCTGCCTATGTGTGGATCTCCTGCCTGTGTGTGGATCTCCTGCCTGTGTGTGGATCTCTTGCCTGTGTGAGGATCTCCTGCCTGTGTGAGGATCTCCTGCCTGTGTGTGGATCTCCTGCCTGTGTGTGGATCTCCTGCCTGTGTGTGGATCTCCTGCCTGTGTGTGGATCTCATGCCTGTGTGAGGATCTCCTGCCTGTGTGTGGATCTCCTGCCTATGTGTGGATCTCCTGCCTGTGTGTGGATCTCCTGCCTGTGTGAGGATCTCCTGCCTGTGTGTGGATCTCATGCCTGTGTGAGGATCTCCTGCCTGTGTGTGGATCTCCTGCCTGTGTGTGGATCTCCTGCCTATGTGTGGATCTCCTGCCTGTGTGTAGATCTCCTGCCTGTGTGTGGATCTCCTGCCTGTGTGTAGATCTCCTGCCTGTGTGTGGATCTCCTGGCGTGCCTGTGTGTGGATCTCCTGTGGCTCCTGTGTGTGGATCTCCTGCCAGGCCTCATGCGTGGATCTCCTGCCTGTGTATGGATCTCCTGCCGCACCTGTGCATGGACCTCTTGCCTGTGCGTAGATCCCATGCCTGTGTGTGGATCTCCTGCCTGTGTGTGGATCTCCTGCCTGTGAGTGGATCTCCTGCCTGTGCGTGGATCTCCTGCCTGTGCGTGGATCTCCTGCTGTGCCTGTGTGTGCATCTCCTGCCTGTGTGTGGCTCTCCTGCCTGTGTGTGGCTCTCCTGCCTGTGTGTGGCTCTCCTGCCTGTGTGTGGCTCTCCTGCCTGTGTGAGGATCTCCTGCCTGTGTGTGGATCCCCTGCCTGTGTGTGGATCCCCTGCCTGTGTGTGGATCTCCTGCCTGTCTGTGGATCCCCTGCCTGTGTGTGGATCCCCTGCCTGTATGTGGACCTCCTGCCGTGCCTCATGCATGGATCTCCTGCTGTGCCTGTGTGTGTATCTCCTGCCTGTGTGTGGATCTCCTGCCTGTCTGTGGATCCCAGCCTGTGTGTGGATCCCCTGCTGTGTGTGGATCTCCTGCTGTGTTTGTATGTGGATCTCCTGCCTGTGTGTGGATCTCCTGCCTGTTCGTGGACCTCCTGCCTGTGTGTGGATCTCCTGCCTGTGCATGGACCTCCTGCCTGTGTGTGGATCTCCTGCCTGTGTGTGGACCTCCTACCTGTGCGTGGATCTCCTGCCTGTCTGTGGATCCCAGCCTGTGTGTGGATCCCCTGCTGTGTGTGGATCTCCTGCTGTGTTTGTATGTGGATCTCCTGCCTGTGTGTGGACCTCCTACCTGTGTGTGGATCTCCTGCCTGTGCGTGGACCTCCTGCCTGTGCGTGGACCTCCTACCTGTGCGTGGATCTCCTGCCTGTGTGTGGACCTCCTACCTATGTGTGGATCCACTGCCTGTGCGTGGATCTCCTGTCTGTGTGTGGCTCTCCTACCTGTGTGTGGATCTCCTGCCTGTGCGTGGATCCCCTGCTGTGCGTGGATCTCCTGCCGTGCCTGTGTGTGGATCTCCTGCCTGTGTGTGGATCCCCTGCCTGTGTGTGGATCTCCTGCGGTGCCTGTGTGTGGATTCAACTGTATCATGTGGGTGGGAAGAAACACTGTGCACAGGGCTTGGTACTATCCATGCTTGCAGGCGTCTGTTGGAGGTCTTGGGACATGTCCCCTGAGGGTAGGGGCACTGCCCTACACCTGGGAAAGATCTGCAGAGTGGTCAAGATCTGCAGGGTGGCCCTGAGGAAGACCCAAGCCCATGGCCGCTGCTGCAAGCTGGGAACCTAGGTGAGTGTGTGGGGACACCCGCCCTCCAGGCAGGATCTGTGAGCACACTACGTGGTTGGCCCTCAGAGGGGCAAGTCCAGAGTCCAGCAAGCTCCCCTGCAGCCCAGGGAAGCCTGGGCTCCTCACCAGAGTAGCCACTTCCCAAGCAGCTACAAGCACCTTCTGGGGGACACTGAGGCCAGCGTCCAGACAGGAAGTGAGGCCCCAAGGACTAGAATGCCTGCAAGCGGCGGGAGAGGGAGCTTCTGTGAACACCGTGGTCACAATCAATACAGCTAATTGTTCATTAAACCGCTTTGCTTCTACACCGTGGAAGTTAACATCCAGAGATCAGAGAAAACAAAACGGCTCTGGATCTGCACCCACACTGAGCGGAAACAGCCCAGAGACAAAGCGACCAGAGGGAAGAGGGTGCTCGGCCCGGCCAGCTGCCGTGGGCTCCGGCCCACCCTGGGTCTCGTGGTCACACAAAGGCCAGCATGCAGTCCCTGAACCTCAGCTGGCTGACTCTCTCCCTGACTGGACCTGGGTCCTCTGTCCTCTCCTCCCCGGCCACTCCCAGACCAGCAACCTCTGAGCTAGCAGGAGGGTGCAGAGCCAGTCTGGAAACCCAGCCTCAGAGGTGCAGGGGCTCCTGCTCTCTGTCCCCCAGAGGACACTGGTCAGTTAGCAGGAACCCCGCGAGCCTGGACAGCCCAGTCTTTCCTCACCTGCGGCCCCCTTAGGGTTGCCACCTGCCCTTGGCTGCAGCCCCCCTGCCCACATTGGCACCGAGCCCCTCCCCCTCCACAGAACTGCAGTGTGGATGTGTGGGGGGAGACAAACACTCCTGAAACAGCAGGCGTCCTCGTGGACAGGACACCGTGGTATTTTCTTTCTTCTGTTAATGAAGGTACAGCCCAGTTCCTAAACCAATGTCCCCACCCAGGACAAGTCAGGGCCCAACACTCTGGGGAGCCTGGCTTCCGCCATGTCCTGACACCACTGGGGACACAGCTGGGTCTCGTGGGGACATGTGCTGGGGCACACATCCTGTCCCAGCCACCTGGCCTCTCCCAGCGCCCCCCCCCGACACCCAGGGCTCCCCTGAAGCAGTGTGCTCCTATGTGGCTGCTCCCAGGGGTCGTCCTCTGCCTCCACGCACTGCCATCAGAATGGCACACGCCACCCACCTCTGCAGGACGGTCTCCTGAATGGCCAGCTTGCATCCCAGGAGGACGTCACATCCTCGAGGACAGAAAGAGTCTGTTGATTCTGCAGCCCCAGGCCTGTCCCTTTGACTGCTGGTCCCTGCAGGTCTCTGCCCTCCAGCCCACAGCTTCTGCCCACCACCCTCTGTCTGTGTCAACCTCAGCCACGGAGGAGCAAGGGGACAGGGTGGGCTGTGTCTTTCCACCACAGTGGCTGCTGGTGTTCCATAGTGACCTCCACAGGGTGTGGGGACAGTGACGGTCACACATGTCGAGGAGTCTTTCATTCATCCACTTGGTAGCATCTGAGATGGAAGCAACTCAAGTGCCCACTACAGGCCCAGAGGACCCCTGGCTGTCCATGGAGGGCAAAGGACTGCCGGGCAGCTGGGCCCTGAAGGAGCCCAGCACTCGCCCAGTCACCTGTCACTTCCTCCGGCACAGGTGGGAGGGGACGGCCAGTGTGGGGTCAGAGGAGGCGCGTTCTGATCCAGAGAAGGATCCGTACCCCACCTGGGCACCCTTCACCTTGAACACACCCAGCCTGCCCTCCTCCTCTCACATCAAGGACACGTCAACACGGCCCATTTCTAGTGCTGTCAAGCAGATGGGCGCGCAGGGTGCTGCCCATAAGGGGTGGCCACTGAAGCTTAGTGATGTGGGGGTGGGGCCTGAGAAAGAGGAGGCGCAGAGAGGACCCAGGGTAGCCCTGGGCAGCCACAGCCGCTCCCTCTGCCAGCTCACACACATGGCCTCCCTCTGCTCCCTGCCTCGTAATTTCCGGTCCATTTTGCCTCCCTGATAATTGATAAAGGGCTGCAGATGAAGAGATGCTCTCGACCGCAGGCTGCAGATATATCCCATTATCCATGGGAAGCAATTTATTGGCTTCAAATTGCCAGCTCCCTCATTTTGTTTTAAAGTGCTGGTTCTCTATCGAAAATAAGTCTGCACCTTTGAAACGAGCATTCAAAGCCTCACACTGGCTCCAGCTCGGGAAGGGAGTCTGAAATCAGCCCACGTGGGTCGACCTCAGCCCAGCCCTCCGTATCCCAGGGCAGCTCAGAGGAGGGAGATCCTGCCCAGAAACCTGACCCTAAGCAAGTCCCAGGAGCGTGAGCAAAGGTTCCTGCACACACGCGGGCACACACACGAACATGCACACACACACGCAAGCACATACACATGCATGCACACACATATGCATGCACACACACAGGCACAACGCATGCACGCACACACATGCACACACACATGCACACACACATCGTCCCCAACCTCTCCAGCAGAGAGGCAACAGGCGGGCAGGCAGAGAGCAACCCAAGGCACCCGGTCCCTGTGGACCTGGGGTCAGAGACCAGCCACGTGAGGAAGGCCACGTTGCAACCCAGTGAG